>NW_024063169.1:0-600000 GCF_006381635.1 Hibiscus syriacus | reverse complement strand
TCTCCGTCATATTCCAGGACATACAAACGGCGATATACCACTAACTCGGAGGTAATTTCTAAATCTCTGTTATAGGAAATGCTCAATCCTTTTATATTTATTCACAGCTATATGCTTTGCACATTTAGATCCTAATTTGAAGCACATAGTTATTCCGGCAAGATCTACCTTCTGTTCTTATCCTCTGTTTTAACTCCAATTAAGCAGTTATAGTTCATTCCAATGAGCTTAGACAAATTCTCATTGTAGATAAATGAATTGAACATAAATATTAAGATCACTCAATTTTGTAAGTCTGAAATCAAGAATCTGAGTTTGGTTTTCTTTCCTCTTCTTTTTTAAAAAAATTTTCAGAGAGGAGACGGGTTGTGTATTTGGATTTGATCCATGGAAAAGCTAATCGTCCGTTTTCCAACCAGTTGTCTTAATTAAACATGATTCATGGCTGCTGCAACTTCAATTTTTCTTCTCAATATTTGAATTTTTCCTTCCAAAACAAATCTGTATCTTTTTGTATTCTAAATCTTTAATGTTTTCTTCACAATTGAATAAATTTTCTTCTGAAATTGACTTTTTCCCCTGTGATATTTTCTTATTCTTCTTCTTCTACAGGGAAAGAAGGAATTATATGGAAAATTGTGTTGTCGTTTGTTTAAGAATTGGTGTGAGATTATTATTTTGTAAGATTGTGGTGTATGGTGTGGATTCTATTGCTTGTTGACATGAGATTGGCTTTCAACTTCAGATTAGATTTGGGTGTTGTGGTGTGTTATTTTCAATTCCTTTGAGCTTTAGGATTGGTTGTTTGAATTGTAATCCATTGCCGTTTAAGCCAACATGTTGGCCTTGTTGGGTGATGAATTGGTTAAATAGTAAAGAGACCTTCGGTTATTTCTCTGTTTCCAATGATTGTAAATGTTCAAAACTAGCATAATACACCTCACAATGTCTATGGCGCTGCCTATTGAAGTGTCTATCGTGAAGATGCTTTAAACATCTTTAAATTAGTGGTGTGTGCATGTGATAATGATATACATATACCATTTTTTTCTTTAATAAAGAATTTATAGACCAACCCTTAGGTTTATTATCGATTTCGTTGGCTATCGACTTCATAAATAAAATTTAATGCCAACATTTTGTCGACTTCCTCTCATGCCTCCTAGAACTTTTCTGTTGTCAATTCTCTTTTTATTGCCATTAATTCGGAAAATTTAGAAAAAAAATAACACTCTCTTGTATTATTAAAGTCATTTGATAGGTTTAAAAAATATTTATTTGTTAAATGAGAAAATATAACTAATTAAGAATAAGATGTTTCGGAGTGGAATTGTTTTATGAATATTATGTTCTCAATCATTCCTCCTAAGCCAACATCTTACTGGAGCAGTGGTTTAATTGTGTTGGTAATAGCATCTCTATTTTTCACCTCATCGTGTTTTTGTAAATCTTTCTTTTCCCTTAATTAAAGACTGACCTTTATTACATGCTAATTCATCCCACAAATTCAATATTTAGTCTTCGTCTAATTTTTCAATTAAATAAGACCGGAGATGAAGACTTTTTAAAGAAATTTGTTTCATTTTCTAAAATTATATTTAAAATTATCATTCGAAGTAATCCATTTTACCAGTTAAATAAGACTGGTTGTTTATCTTCCTACTCTTCACACCCAAAATAAATATATTAAAAGAAACCCTTTTGTTTTATTGTACGGTCAACTGGCCAATGGTTGTTAATCTTTTGTTTTATTGTTTAGTTAATCCTAACTCTACCTAAATGGAAGGAGGAAGGAGGAAGGAGGAAGGAGGAAGGAGGAAGGAGGAAGGAGGAAGGAGGAAGGAGGAAGGAAGAAGGAAGGAACTCCTAGTGAGTCTATAACTCATAAACTAAGAGAATATGAGGGAACAAAGATGAACAACTTGATCAACCGACTAAATATTTGTTCACGTAAATAAAAAATATATATCTTTAATCCTTGATATATATATTATGCTTAGTTTCTTAAGTAGTTTATGCGACTCTGTGTTCAAGCAAGACAAACATATAAATTATAGCTTGATTTGGACATATTTTTGCAATAATTTGGACATATTTTCTAGCTTCAAAGATATTTAACAATGATAACAAATACGTATAATTAATTGTTTGATTGGGATAATAATTTTGATTAATATAGACATAAATCTTAGTCAAAATGGTTCACCTACCTCATTTTTTATCCAACATTTGCAAATTCCCCTTCTCCAATTTTAAAATTCCTTGGCTTGTAAATAAAAAAATAGAAATTTGGCTGTTTCTGCATGCTTAACTTATTCAATATAAAGACAAAATTAATCATAATAATTAGATAATTATTTTTTTTCAGGTTCTTGATAACCTTTTATTTTTTTAATAAATCTAACGTAAATAGAAGGTAATGTATATTTAAAGATACTAAAAATGTAAATATCACATTTTCTCTAAAAGTTCTCCTGACCCTTTTCATTAAATAATTGTACTCGGCCATGGTGTAAGAAATTTTTGATAGAACTATAACGAATTTTTCCAACATTTTTTAATATCTTTGGATCATCTGCTTTCTAATTCAGTCCATGGTCGGGTCGGATCAACGGTTGGATCAAGTCAAATGGGTTAACTCAATTCGGTCTGGACGGTTCGGTTCAATGGTTTGGACGGTTCAGTTCAACGATTTAACCGGTCAAATCGATTTTGCTATCAAAACTCTTCCACACGTATAGTGGCGGAGCGTTTGGGTGTGGGACAGCCTCGGTGGCCCGAATCACACCAAACTTTCCAGAATCACAATTTAAGGTGTGATGGGTCCATTACGGATGTTGGTTCGCGACGGTGAGTGGTGGAAATGTAGCGGAAAAGAGTTTGACATCGGCCAAACATTTCCTTCTCTACATCTTGTAAACGACGATGACCCATGTGGCGGTGTAGGGCTCGACCGGTTCAGGACAACGTAGGGAGCAAGTTGACGTGGGCGGTGCATACCACGACGGCAGTGATCAACGGCGACGACGTGAGGAGATTCAAAGTCTTCTCTTTCCCTTCACAACCGGTGATCGACGAAGGCACGATGAAGGAATGGGTTTTCTTGGGACAATGAGGGGATTACGATGGAGGCAACAGTGACGACCATGTTGGGGCAGTTTCTCGACGGTGATGATTTCCGGGTGAAAAAGGGAGAGATTGGGGAAAGACTTGCGACTGAAAGACAAAAGAGGAAAAAAAAACTAAAATTTTATAATCATATACCTAGGTTTAGGTTTTCAAAATGGATTAAACACCTAAACAGTCGTTGCACTTCTCATAGTTTAAGAAAAAGATTATAAATTCCTTTGAAAATTCAACTTAGTCCTCAAAATTAGTAAAATTTAAAATAATCTCAAATTTAGGTTGTGACAACTCTCCCCTCCTTAAAGAAATTCCGTCCTCGAAATTTACAAGACCATCAATAGTTTCTCTACTCTTAGTCTTTATACACTTACAAATTCTTCACAAGGATCTGACACCCATGTCATGTAACACTCACAGACCGATACGGGTGACCCGATCCGATCCAAGGTGTCACGTTAGGGCCATCGAAGCAACTCATCGTAAAAATCCCAGAAAATTAAAATTTTTGTTAAAACATGTAAAATCATAAAAACAATTTATAAACACAAAAGTAAATTTAACAATATTCAAAAAATAAAACAGATTCCAGACTCGGATATAAAAATAAAATACAAGCTACATGTTCCTAATTACATGCACCATACTCCGCAAGCAACGCAAGTGAAACTCCCTTACTGATGTCTATATTTGCAATGGTTCAATTCTTTTAACCTGAAATAGTGAGTAACAGAGTGAGCTTTAGTAAGCTCAGTAATACAATACTACCAAATGATGCTGAAGGACATGCATATAATAGGTAAGTATAATTTTCCTTATTAGAGTTTTGTTAGGAGCAGAGGTCCCACTAATATTTCAAGTAGTAAAAGGCATGAAGCTTTCAGTTCAAAGTAAACGTTCAGAGGACTAGGTTCAGGAGATCAGAATAGGGTGTATAGTGTGTTCCCATAAAACCAGTGAAAATGTACATATCTTTTTAAAAATAGTAGCATTTTAAAACTTATTTTTTTAAAAATATAGTAAGACCCTCCAACTGAACACCAATATGTAGTTCCCTAGAACTGCATCTATAAGGACTTACCCTAGGCCCAAAAAGGCGTGGGATCCAACATAAGAGAACACCTTGGGCCCATAAAGTCTTACCCTAGCCGAGGCGTAGGTGCCCACATGAGGGTAGTTCCCCCAAGTCCATAAGGTCTTACCCAAAAGCACATAGCAGTGGTGTCATCCCTAAAGGAGTAACTTAGGGCAATAAGGTCTTACCACTAGGCCCATTAGGCCCAGGAGCCCACCCAAGAGTCGCCTTAGGTCCATAAGGAATTACCAGTCGGTGCTGAAACTATACAAGGAATTACCAACAACGATTGAACCTGCCAATTCCTTCAGTCATACCAGAGTCCCAGAGTACCCCGTATAAAAATAATTTCAGACAAAAAATATAGATATCAGTAATCTGAGTAGATATCAGAGATCATAACATAAATCAGAGATCAGAACATATATCAAAGTTCAGAGCAGAAATCAGATGTCAAACTGTATTCCATATAATAGATCATACTTTTAAAATTAGAGAAAACATACATGATGATCAGAGAGCACACTAGAGGTTCTATATATTATTCGGAGGTACTTGATAATCATATCGGGAATGGAAAAACAGATCTTCAGTATACCGATAGAATATCATAAATTAGAATCACTATCGAAAGAGTTCATTAGTTGAAGGAATCATCAGTTATTCAGATCGTGATTTATCAGGATCATGTAGTATTCAGACATTTTTCGGAGGCAATATGAAATCGGAAAGATATTCATAATCATTTGCATCAGAGTTACTTGTGTTTTCAGATATGACAGGAGTGATTCCATTATCCAGGAAATCAGAGGCAATTTGGGCATTAGGTTCTTGGAGAATTCTTAGTGATTTGATCTAATAAAGGAGAAACAAAGATTCAGGGCATTAAGAATTGTGTCGATCAATCGGAATATAGAGTTAACTCGAACTGAACAACTCCCAGCACTAATACTTGTCAACTGGTCAAATTATTGCACTTTCAAGGTATTCACTTTTCAATACAGTCAACTCTTGTCGAATTGATCATGTTCAAAATTATCGCTGAATGAATCTTTATTTCATTTCAACATTGTAACGATATCAGGAAAAGTCGACGTGCTTGATTCTTGGTTCAACACCCTTATGGGCAGTACAACATATAGGTTCATCAGCATTTCCAGACTTATCTAAGTCATTCCCTTAATTCTAGGTCTTTGAGGGTACTTAGGCCATTTATAAGTTAAGTCTATCATGGTCACTTCTGAGTTTCCAGAGTAATTCGGTAGTTTCCGCAAATTTGAATACATAAGTACTTCCATTTAGTTCAACTTGATCATATAATATAGTCATTTTGGTAATCGATGTTGATTTATTCATTTAAGAGCTTGAGGGTATTTAGTTATTCCAGTACTTAGTCGTTCTTTGGGTCATTTTACACTTCATGGGCATTCCAATATAAATCTGGAATTTAAATCGACGATTCCAAGGTTCAAGTGGATCAAGATATGAGTTCTCAGGTCATCTCCATTATCATAGCCATCCATTGAGTTTTTTTACACTGTAAGCGTATCATCATCATTCCAGTCAATTCTGTCAGTGGCATTACTTTCGATAAATTAGGCTTGAAAGTATTCTAGTTCCTTTAGCATTTAGATTCATTTATTCATTTTGATCACTGTAGGTTATTTTCACCATTAGAGAAAGTCTTGGTCCTTTTACAGTACAATGGAATTTTTGTAATTTTACCTCATAGTGCTATTTTTGGTAATTTCTTATCCAAATATTCCCAACATTTAACCTTTAACGAGATTAATTAGAATTTACGCGTTCTGAGATTGATTGATTTACTGATTAAATCATTGAATTGAGATTTATTTTCGACCAGTCTATCAATTTCATTTTCGAGTTGTCAGAGACTTATACAATGTTTCATCTTTATTCCAATTTCCGTCTGAGTCCAACGATAGTTAACTACACCTAATGGACCAATCATTTCCATTTATGTATTTACCATTTATCAATTGGTTCCGAAAAGCATACATAAGGTAATAGAGTATTACCTCGATTTTCTTGTCATATCGATCGACCATTTAAACTCCATTCAATTGCCCTCGAACTTGAATTTAACGTCTAATAATTCTTTTGATACATAGCAAACGAATTTACATCCAATAATTCAACTTGAATCCGAAGATAAAACACTAAAAACATCTTACCGGGTGCGAATTTGGTAAAACGAACTTCAGATTCGGACTCAGGACGTCGAAAAACATAAAATATGACTTCTCAAAAATTTTAATTTTTTTGGTCAAAGTCAACGGTTAGACTGGTCAACGGGTTGGGTCGGGTTGACTGGGTTCGGGTCAGGTTTACTCGGTTTGGACCGAGTTGGGCCGGGTTCCCAGACCGACTGGGTCGGTTCTCGAAGAAACCAGAACTGGGGATAGGCCCCACGCGCACGCGGCGGCACGTGGTGGCGCGTGACGATGGCGACGATGGTAGTTCTAGAGGTCGATCCTTCGGGGAGCTCCAAAACAACATTTACAAACCAATTAACTCAAAAATCACTAAAATTTGAGAAAAATTACGCAAAATTAAAACCAAACTTACCCACGCAGGTGATCGACAAAAATGACGACGAAGGCGACAATCTCGGTCGGGTTTTGGTCAAAAATACATGGGGAGTTTGGTGCTCAGGGCGGTGAGATGAGACAGTGGTCGGATCGGTCGGAATCACATAAATTTTGTGCGGGTTTTTTGGTTTTCGACTAAACTTCATGGCGGTTTTACGGCGAACGACTTCAATTTTAAACAGGGGGTTGGGGTTTTGCTCATCGGTCAGTGACGAACCGAATGGCGGTGACGGCACGAGCTGGGGCAATCGGACGAAAGTTGATTGAGGCAGAGGTGACGACAATTAGGGTATAACCATGAATTAACTGTAATACCCCAATTTAGGGGCTAAAATTAAGAAATTATAAAGTATTGGATTTAATTGGTATTTTGGAAGAAATTTGAGGATTAAATTCTAAAATCACAAATTTAGAAGACCGTTTTAAGAAGTACAAAAAATTCAGTGGCTAAACATGGGGTTTACTCATTTTTATTTTGGAGATGAAATATAACCCCTTCCCCCGATAGTTTCTGCGTATTTTCCCAGTTTTCCATCCCCGTTGAGCCTCATTTCCTTTCCGATCTACTCACCGTCCGGCGTCCGTTTGACGAATCGAAACCACCATCATTTTCGTTGTCGACCGAAGAACAAAACCCCTCAAACCTTTCGTTATGAATCGTCGTCGTTCGTCGTTAATTTCAGTCGGAAGTATCGTCGGTAATAACTCGATTTCAGTTGGTTTTTCGTCGATTCACGACGATCCAGTCATCCGTTTTCGAAACCTCCCACATCATCGTGATCCTTGCATCATTTTGAGTCAACCGATGTTCTCCGTTTCTCCATTGTCGTCGGTGCGCGGAGGGGTGACACCATCAAAGTTTCCGACATTTCGGAATCGAGCTCTCCACCGTTCAAAATTGTGAAACGATCTCGGTAAATGTCTCAAAATGCCTTAAAATAATTATTAGGAATTTTTTCAGGAATTTTCCGACACCGTATCACTGTTCACGCGCCGCACGCGCCGCCACTGTGCGTAGAGGGTGCTAATTTGGTAATTAATTTCTGTTTGGGTGCTATCTGTGTAAAATTAGGGTGTTAGTTTCATAAATATTTGCAGAAGGTGGCTAATTTTGTAATTAATTTCAATTAGGGTGATATTTGTGTAAAATGGTCTGTTGACCGTTGACCGGCGTTGACCATTGTTAACCGTTGATAGGTTTTGACCACTGTTGACCATAACTTTGACCGGCATTGACCGAGCATTAAACGACCTTTGACTTTGACCGGCTATACCTATTTTGAGGTTTTTTGACGTCCTGAATCTGTTTTTGGGGTCCGTTTTGCCAAAATCAAAACCGGTAAGTTGGTTTTCCCTGATTAATCACCTGATTCGATTCGTTTTCCAGAATTAAGCTATGTTTTTTATGGAATTTATATTGTTATGTATATGAGGAATTATTTAAAGATGATTTCAAGATCGAGGGCGTTCGAATGGAATTTAATGGTTAATCAATATGGCACAGAAATCGAGGTAATACATTACTACCTCTTTATGCTTTATAGAACATGTTGGTATTGATAAATGTATGAATGGAAATGTTTGGGCTCATATGTGTAATTAATGAAGTTCTACACTCGATACGAATGCAGTAGAAAGTAAGTAACTGAATATGGCTTAGATGACTATTATAAGAAATTGGAGGACAGTTGGAATTAAATTACAAATTCTGGAATTAAGTGATAAAGGAATCAGCCATGGATATGTAGATTATAATTTATCTAAAGGTACGTAGATGATAAATTATGAGAATGTTTCGATTATGCAAAATTACGAAATTACCCTTATGTTGGAAAATGACAAGAATTGTCCTTGGAAATGAATTAATAAATCTGAAAAGATATATTGATCTGATAAAACTATTGATGTGCATAAGGAAATATTAGTTTTACGTGGAAATTATGGATAATCGGTTTTTAACCCCAAGAAGGTTTATGCAAGATACTAGAAGTCTGTTAAGGAATCATTTCAAGATCAGAGAATGTTCGAGGAAGCAATTAATCATAGGATCTCTAAATTATATTATTTTCGTTAAGAGATAATACCGAAGTTATCTGGTTAAGAAATTACAAAAATGCCTCTGAGAGGTAAAATAGTCCGAGTTGACCCTGAATGAGAAAGTACTTTAAGGATTTGTACTTAACTTGATTAAGTACGAATTTGATTGTTAAGATCCTGACTTAGTGCAGAAAATTTTTGATATTTCGTTGGTAAAAATCTGGAAAGGCACTTGAACCGAAAATATCTGAGTTACGAGTAAATACCTGAAGAACAATTTATCGGGGTGCTCATTTATCACAATTGTTCGAAGGGACTGAAATAGATGATAAATTGGAATTAAATAATAAGACAGGATGAAGGAAATGATTGAAATACATCGGATCTGTAGAATGACCAGAATACCCCTATAATGGAAATAACCCAAGAATATCACCAAACTCAGGAATGATTGTATATCCTCGAGCTCTGAAATGAATGGAATAAAACTGAACACCAAAATTACCAAAATAACCTTATGTCCTAAACTAAGTAAATGTCTTGGATTAATTAAGGAATCCAAATAAGCATAGGTGTTGGATTACCTTTAAAAGTAATGGAACACAATTTAAGTGAGTAGATCAACCCTAAAGCTATATCTATACCTGAATGGCATAGATATTACTGGAACGCGTGTTCGTCTTCTCAAGTTTGGCTTGATGATAAATTTTGGAAGTATTCAGCTCAACTCAACTCTAGATCGCATTCAGTACTAAGAATTGGACGTTTGTTCGACAAATCAACCACGAAGACCAAATTGAATGGAACGGAAGTACAACATGTATCTGAAATTCAGAAACGTTTGAATTACTCTAGGAGATCCCGAAGTAACTGGAATGGACTTGACTGCTAAATGAACTAAGTAACCTCATGGACCGAGGATTAAGTAAATGATTGGGATAAGCCTGGAAATTCGGATGAACTTACATGATGTATCATCCTTATGGATTATGAATCACAAATCAAGTACGTCAGCATTTCATGATATTGTGAAACCGTGGAAATGAAATAAAGAGCATTGGAATATTTGTTAGTTTCCTTAGGATCCATTCAGCGATGACTCAAAAGATGATTTTTGGACAATTATTGTTGGTATAAAGAGTGAATACCTGGAAGGGCAACGAATGAATCGGTCAACATGAATTAGTTCTGAGAGTTGTTCAACTTGAGTTATTTCGATAATCCGATAGATCGGCACAGTCTGTAAATGTCCTAAACCTTTATTTCTTCTTTATCAGCTCAAGTCTCATTCTGAATAACTGATGATTCCGTCAGTTATTGAACTCTTCCAGTAGTGATTCTAAATTCCAACATTCTATCGACATACTGAAGATCTGTGTTTCTCTACTTGATAAGATTATCCAGTACCTCTGAATAATATCTATAAACTCTGGTGTGTTCCCTAATCATATAAATATTTTATCTGATTTCCGACTTGAATTATGTTCTGATACATGACATGAATTCTGTTCTGATTTATGATTTGGATTCTGTTCTGATATCTGTTCTGAATTCTGTTTTGATTTCTAATTTCTCCGTTTAATGACGAAAAAATGTTTTAATTGGGGGGTATTTTTGAAGGAAGTATTTTTGCAGGTTCCTCGGCTTTGTGCTCAGGGCCTTACAAGTTGTGTTGGGTTGGGTGTATGGTTCTGGGACACCTACACATTCTGTTGTGAAGGGTTGGGGTATATATATATATATATATATATGTTTTAAAAGATTTGTATCTTTTTACTGGTTTTACGGGAACACACTAGATAACCTATTTCGATCTCTTGAACTCAGCCATTCGAAATATTTTTTATCTGAACTGAAAGCTCATTATTCGTTACCATCTGAAATATCAATATGATCTCCGATTAGCATAAAAATTTGTAGATGTTCGGAAACAATAAGAAAACATATGGTTATTTGTATCTGCACGTTCTTCAGGATCATCTGGCAGTTTTGTATTACTGAGCTTTCTGAAGCTCACTCTATTACTCAACATTGCAGGTTAAAAGAATTGTACCAGTGCAACTATCGTCATCAGTATGGGAGTTCTCCCAGCGTTGCTTCTAGAAAATGGTACATGTGATTAGGGGGCATGTAATTGTATTTTGTTTTAATATTTGAGTCTAAAAATCTGTTTTATTTATGTATACTGATAAATCATTTTATAAGTTACATGTTTTAATAAAAGTTTTAAATTTTCCGCTATTTTTACAGTGGATCGCTCCAGTGGCCCTAATGTGACACCTCAGATCGGACCGGGTTATCCGCATTAGTATGAGGGGGTTACATTAACAATTACGAACACATGAATTAACGAAAAGATCTTTATTGGCAACAAGGGGTCAACTGTTGAGTATTGAACGATTATGAGATTTAAGATTTACTATGAATAACTATGAAGATGCAGTTCTAACAGATTAGGGTGAGACAATTCATAACCAAAAAAGAAAAATAAAGACTCAAATAACAAAATAACAAGGATACATGTTAACTTATCTTATGCATCTTGATCCTCATGAATCTTCAAAGGCACTTGAGATAAGGCTTGTAACTGAGCGGGGGCATAAGATTTATTATGAGGATGTGGACACTCTCTAAAGTAGTGGTCTGGTGAGCCACATCGGAAGAAACAACCTAACTTCTTCAATATTCTCCTTCATACTTCCTATTATAATATGCACACTTAGAAAAAGATCTAACATCAGTAGTACTATCGACACCGGTAGCAAGGACAGTCGAGTCTAAAGGTCTAATCCTAGAGCTAATCGGTTGAGAATAAGCATGTCTTTCTCTTTTACCAGATCGACTAACAGATTTTAAAGGGCTAGATTAACTTGAATTCTTTTCATTTTGATCTTTTCCTTGATCCCTCAGTTCTCTACCAATGGTCTTCACTACTTCATTGTGATCTCTACCTCAAGTCGTTTATCAGAACGAAATTTCCTCAAGTACACGGTTAGGAAAATCTCCTCTACAATCAGTCATATAAGCCTATCGAGAGTCTTTACAACCTATTCAAACAAATTTTAGAGTCAAATATGGTACCAGAGTCTCAAATAAAAATATCTATATTAGAAAATAATTTAAGTACTGTCCTTTTGAAAATTCTTCCCATTTTACCCAAAAAGATTTTCAATGTATGCAAAAATCTTTTCAAGTTCAAATTTTTCCCCGCATAGGCTTCACAGTCCGAGAGTTTGAACTAGCTCTGATACCACTAAATGTAACCCTCTATACCCGATCTAGACGTTACGACCGAATCTCAGAGACCACAGTAACGATAATTCATAAAACATAACTCATTTAAGGAAATATTCACATTATTAAAATAGTTTGTAAAATAGATAAACATCAATTAAAATACTCATAAATAAATAATAATAAATTTCATATCTAATAAAATAATGCATGCTAAATCATATAATTCAAAGTCTCAAAAATAGTATGCCAAGAGTTTGTATACAAAAATTTCATAATCTAATAATAGTTTTAAAGTATAATAAAAGTTTGATAAAACCATACCGTAATCGATAAGATATGTCGCTAAACGATCCTCCAAGTATCAAAACGATCTTAACGGTCAAGTGAATCTAAAAGTAAGAGAACTAAACACAATATACAACATACAGTCAATATACGGTAAACAATACTTTATAAATAACATGTTCATACAACATCGAACACAATATGCATGCAATGCAGACCATTGACCCATCTACATCACCATACAGTTACTCAGCCTTTGGACATTATCATCCTATAAGGATGCACCAGACTATAATAAGGTAATTGGGATTACCATCTGCTAAAGATGCACCAGCCTGCAAATCGGTAATTGGATTTATCATCTGGTAAGGATGCATTAGCCTGTATTTTAGTAATTGGATTTATCATCCCGTAAGGATGCACTAACTTGTATTTCGGTTGTTCGATTATTCTTCCTCTTCACAAACTCAACCCAATGCAACATACATGATAAGAGTCATATCGATATGCATCGGTAAATTATACATATAAACATTATAGTTACAATAACAAATAAACAATAAGCGCATACATCTATTATCATTACTCATGCCAACATATACACATGCATAACTTATCATCGATACCCAACATATAAAACACATGAAACATTCACACACAACATCAATAGCACTAGTCGAGGAACACACCTTTAGCAAACTATGAACCCAATCTAAGTTATACGCTCCTTACGATCCGTACCACTAGGATGAGACAATTTTGGGTCCACTAATGATCGCTCGGGCAAAGTTGAGTCACCTTCAAAAACAGATAATCACATATAAGTCATATTGCAATAAGAAATTATAATAAAAAAATCTAAATAATTAAATAGAATGATGAACATAAGCGTTTAGGTTAAAATTTGGCAAAACAAAATGCAAATCAAACTCAGTACGTCGAAAAATATTAAGATAGAGATCTTCGCAAAAAGTCAACGGATCAACGGTCAAAACCAAAGTCAATGGTCAAAGTCAATGACCAATTATCAAATGGCCAAAGTCAACGAACGATGGGTCAACAGTTGGGTCGGATCAAACGGGTCAGCTTGGTTCAATGGTTTAGGCAGTTCAGTTCTACAATTTAACCGGTCAAACTGAATTTAAGATGTGATGGGTCCATTACCGATGTTGGTTCGCGACGGTGAACGATATAAATGTATCGGAAAAGAGTTTAACTTCTGCCGAACGTTTTCTCCTCCACAACTTATAAATGACGAAGATTCAAGCTGCGGTGCAGGGCTCGACTAGATCGAGACGACGTAGGGAGTACGTTGACGTGGGCTATGAACACCACGATGGTAGTGATCGACGGCAACAACATGAGGAGATTCGAAGGCTTCTTTGTTGCTTCACTAACGGTGACCGAAGAAGGCACTGTGAGGGGAGGGTTTTCTCGGGTCAATGAGGGGACCACAATGGAGGCAACAGTGACAACCATGTCGGGGCGGTTGCTCATCGGTGATGGGAAAAAATGAAAAAAGGGAGAGATGGGGGGAGAGGCTTGTGGCTAAAAGACAAAAGAGGGGGAAAAACCAAAATGTTATAATATGGTATTCACTATGCATACCTAGGTTTAGGTTTTCAAAATGGATTAAAAACCTAAACAGTCGTTGCACTTCTCATAGTTTAAGAAAAATATCATAAATCCCTTTGAAAATTCAACTTAGTCCTCAAAATTAGTAAGATTCAAAATAATCTCAAAATCGGATTGTGACAGTACCTACCTCTATTTCATTATGTATTGATGATTAATATTTTAGTCTTTGTCTAATTTTTCAGTTAAATAAGACCGAAGACAAAGACTCTTTAAAAAAAATTGTTTCATTTTCTAAAATGATATTTAAAATTATCATCTGAAGTCGTCCATTTTCCCAATTAAATAAGATTAGCTGTTTATCTTCCTACTTTTCACACCCAAAATAATATATTTTATTTTAAAAATATATATTAAAAGAAACCCTTTCGTTTTATTGGACGTGCCTCTATTGTTTGTCTCCTCGTATTGATGATTATTGCTACATTATAATATTAGCATTTCATTATGTATTGATGATTAACGGTATAGATTCATATTTATAATATTACCATTTCATTATGTATTGATCATTCTTCGTAATATAAAAATAATAATTCTTTATTAAATAAGTGCGAATAAAAAGAGATCTTACAAGCTAAAATTCTTGAATCCCAATTGAGATTTGCATAGGAATTTACATATTATTCACCAAGAGTGACGGTGATAGGATTCGAACTTGACCTTACAAACTCAAATTCTTGAATCACATCCACTTGTGTCAACACTAAACATATATTTTTCAATATTATCATTTCTTTTTAAGTATGATTTTAATATTCACTTTAAAAAGGATAATCCAAATATGCTTCATCACCTCATCATCATTTTTATTAATCTTTATTACCAACAACCAGTTGATCTAGTCGGATGAAGCACTAGATTCCCCTCAATTAAAATCTCATCTTTCTTGCCAACAACCAATTGGTGTAGTTGGATGAGGCTCTAGATTCCTTAAGCAATGTCAGAGGTTCGAACACTGACATTTGAAAATGGAGCAAACTGGGTTGGGAGAGTTGCCCTTGTCTCTGCCAATACCTTATCTAAATTAATTGGTCAATAGATCAGATATCAGTAATTAATTCAAAAAAATACCATCTTTATTACTTGTTTATTCATCTCATAAAAATAATTACTTAAAAAATCTTTTCATTTTTTAAAGTGATATTTGGAATTACCGTCACTTCTAGATTTTTGCAAATAAATCACTCAAGTTTAATTTCAATTATTTAAAGAAAATCCATCTATTTAACTATATGAAATTCCATCTCAATAAGTCTTCCTTTTCCCAATTAAATAAGATTGGTTGTTCGTCTTCCTAGTTTTCACACCCGAAGCACTATTCTTTATTTTTTAAAAATATATTAAAAATAACTATTTTTCGCACGAATCAAATTACATTGGTGATTAAAGGAATAAATGTTATATCTGAAAATTTAAAAGTACTATATATTTTAGATTCTCTTACGTATTTTCTATTGAAAAATATATTTTTGCTTCTTAAAATTTTATAACTTTATTCATTCCTAAAATTTTAAAAGTTCGCTCTTTAACATAAAATCTTGTGTCCGTCTATGTGATTAATGCTATTTTATGTGCATATTATTGAATTATTGCCGCCAGGAGTCTGAAACATTTGAGCTCGGAGTTCCAATTGTTTTACGAAAATTGTTTTCTTTCCATAAACATTTTAAAGGTTTTTCTGAGCGTAGGTAAAGAGTTCACTATCATGGCTTGGTCATACGTGGCGTCTGCAGTGACAACAACTATATCCTTAAATAATAGTATAGATCAATATTTTCTAATATTACCTCGTCACTATGTATTATTTTAATCCTAACTTTAAAAGGGTAGTCCAAATATTTGAATTAAATAAATTTATTCTTTCCTAAAATTTTAAAAAGTCGGTCTCTTAACATTAAATATTGCATCCCTTCCTCACTAGTGAATACTTTGTGTATATTAATTGACCTTATTGCCGCTAAGAGTCTAAACCATTTGAGCTCTGATTTCCAATTGTTTTACGAGAATTGCTTCATTACCATAAACATTTTGAAGAAATTTCTGAGCACAGGAAAAGAGTTCACTATCATGGCTTGGTCAGCTGTGGCATCTGCAGTGACGACAATCGGCAAGCTGCTAACCGACGAAGCAGTCTACCTATGGGGCGTGGAAAAGCAAGTCGATCGTTTGCAAACTAAGCTCAAGTGGATGCAAAGCTTATTGCTGGAGGCCGATGTTAAACAGCATGATGACGAGAGGATTCGTCTTTTGGTCGCTGAAATCAGAGAGCTTGCCTATGATGCCGAGGATGTTATCGAGGATTTCGCATTCAGGATTGGGTCCAAAAAGAAGGTTGGTCTTTCCGGTTGCATCAAAAGATCCGACTGCCTCTTGAAAGATGGATGGACGCTCCACGAAACACGTTCAAAGATCGAGGAAATCGTTGAGAAAATACAAGACTTGCTCGGACGATTACAAGTGAATGGTGTGAAGGGATTGAGGGATGGAGATGGGTCGAGTTCTTTCATTGCAAAGCAGGAGTTAAGGCGGCCTTATCCTCATATTATAGATCAAAATTATGTTGAGCGAAATGATGGTGACATAGAGAAATTGGTTTCAGAACTTGTCGAGGGAACTCAATGCAGGATTGTTTCCATATGGGGAATGGGTGGTCTGGGGAAGACCACTCTTGCCAAGGAACTATATCATCACAGCCGAGTTAAAAGCCGTTTCGAGCACAGAGCTTTTGTATTTGTCTCTCAACAATTCCAAACTAGAAAAGTTTGGAAAGACATTCTATCTGATTTGGGAAAATTGGGTGAAAATGACGGGAAGCTGACCGACGTGGCATTAGCAAGCAAGTTGTTTAACTTGTTGAAAGATGAAAAATGTTTGGTAACATTGGATGATGTTTGGAGCAGCGAGGCTTGGGATCGCCTCAAACCTGCGTTTCCAGTTGCAAGGGGCATCCATAGCAATAGTAAGATATTGCTCACCTCTCGAAACAAGGAGATAGTTTCCCAAACAGATGCAAGCGTTTATTTGTATGAGTTGCCAATTTTGAACGATGAAGAAAGTTGGGAATTGTTTCAAAAAATTGCGTTTCCTTCAGATTCTACAGGTACGTATGTCTACATTGCAAAGTTATTTACCATCATATATGCATTAGATTTGAAAACTATATTATACTTGGATTTGAGTATAATTACACATGAGTGGCATGCTAGCTAATCATTGTAATTAGTGAGTCCCAAATTGGCTGTAATTGAATCTTTCAAATTATATTCTCCTATTCTTATAGAGTGAGAATTGAAGGAAATATATTTTAATAATGATAATTTCTAAACATTTTATTCATTTTTAATTAATAAATATCACTTAATTGTGTCTAACTATATTTTATTAATTAAATATATCTTGATAATTAAAATTAAGTGTAATTAATTGAAAGTGCAATTAATGATACTTTCTTATAAATATATTGTGACGTCCAAACATATCATTAGTGTAGATTAAATAAACAAGACCTTATAAATTTAATATCTTTTATATTATATATATTTTTTTTAAATAATATAAGTAATTGTAACAAAAAAATAATATAAGTAATACTGTTAGAACTAAGTAGTAATAATAAATTAAAATATTTTACATAGATAATTATACATAGTTCAATTTTTTTGACAAATTTTATATTTAATCCCAACCCTACCTAAAGAGAAGGGAGAAGGAAGGGAAATACTCCTAGTGGTTCTAGAACCCATAAACTAAGAGAATATGAGGGAACAAAGATAAACAATTTGATCAACCGACTAAATATACTTGCTCACGTAAATAAAAAAATTATATCATTAATCCTTGATATATATATATTATGCTTAGTTTCTTAAGTAGTTTATGATACTATTTGTTCAAGCAAGACAAACATATAAATTATAGCTTGATTTGGACATATTTTGCAATAATTTGGACATATTTTGTAGCATCAAAGATATTTAACAATGATAACAAATACGTATAATTAATTTTTTGATTGGGATAATAATTTTGATTAATATAGACATAAAACTTAGTCAAAATGGTTCACCTACCTCATTTTTTATCCAACATTTGCAAACTTCCCTTCTCCAATTTTAATATTCCTTGGCTTGTAAATAAAAAAAATAGAAATTTGGCTGTTTCTGCATGCTTAACTTATTCAATATAAAGACAAACTTAATCATAATAATAATTAGATAAGTATTTTTTTCGGGTTCTTGATGACCTTTTGTTTTTTTAATAAATTTAATGTGAATAGAAGGTAATATCTATCTAAAAATGTATCACATTTTCTCTAAAGCTCTCCTAGCCCTTTTCATTAAATAATTGTACTCGGCCATGGTGTAGGAACTTTTTGTTAGAATTATAACGAATTTTTCCAACACTTTTTAATATCTTTGGATCATCTGCTTTCTAATTCTTCCTATTAATTAAATAAAAAAAAAGACTAACAGTGTTCATTCCAAATGTATTTATAGAAATTTTTATCTATGGAAATCAATATAAAAAAGATATTCCTGACTTTTAGTAGTAGTGATTGAGCCATTCATATTATGAAGATAAAACGGATGATGATAAGACATAAACTATGCTTGAAAATTCTTTTTTTGACATTTGCAATAATTTGAACATATTTTTCTAGCTTTGAAGATATTTAACAATGATAACAAATATATAATTAATTGTTTGGTTGAGGTAATAAACTATGCCTTGGGTTTTGTTGTAACGAAAAAACAAATTTGACTGTTTACATGCTTAACGTATATAATATAAAGACAAAGATAAGTATTATTTTCTAAGAGATTCTCCTGGCAGCTAATCAACTTAGCTGCCATTTAAAAAATTTATATATTTTATTTATCATTAAATAATTGTACTTGGACATAGTGTAGGAACTTCTTAATATCTCTGGATCATCTACTTTCTAATTCCTCCTATTATTTTAAGAAAATAAAACTATAGGTGGACCACTATTATTCTAGGTGTTCAAAACAATGTTCATTCCAAATGTATTTATAGAAATTTTTACCTATGAAAATCTTTTCATTCCTGATTTTGAGTATTAATCATTGAGCCCTTCGTATTGTGTAGATAAAACGGTTGATGGTGAGATAAAGGAGTTGGGACAAGACAAGGGTAAACGACGTGCAGATGATACGGTTGATGGTGAGATAAAGGAGTTGGGACAAGACAAGGGTAAACGACGCACAGATGATACGGTTGGTGGTGAGATAAAAGAGTTGAGACATGACAAGGGCAAACGATGTGCAGATGATACGGTTGATGGTGAGATAAAGGAGTTGGGACAAGATAAGGGTAAACAATGTGCTGTTGATACAGATGATGAAAAGAAAAAGGAGTTGGGAAAAGTAATCGTTGAACAATGTGGAGGGTTGCCATTAGCCATAGTTGTGTTGGGAGGAATTTTGGCTACAAAAAGCTCATTGAATGAATGGGATAGAGTGAGTGAAAATGTTAAATCATACTTGAACAGAAGCAAAGTCCAAGGCCAAGGAATTATGGAAGTGTTAGCATTAAGTTTCGATGATTTGCCTGCCTATTTAAGATCTTGTTTTCTTTATTTAAGCCATTTCCCAGAGAATTATGTGATATATGTGGATAGACTAATTCAGTTATGGGTTGCTGAAGGTATAGTTTCATCAACGGAGGAAGGAGACGGGGAGTGGGGAGTCGCAGAAGATGTGGCAGAGCATTACTTAGCGGAGCTTGCGGAAAGGTGCATGATTCAAGTACGAAGCAGAGACTTTGTAACCTCAAAGGTCGAAAAAATTCAGATGCATAACCTAATAAGAGACCTTTGCCTGTCAAAGGCAAAAGAAGAGAACTTCGTCTTCATTGTAGATGAGTCAAATGCATTCTCGTTGTCCACAATTCGAAAGGTTCGCAGAGTTTCTATGCACGAGATCTTTGAGACAAAGTACATTAGATGTCCAAATCTTCGATCACTTTCCTTCTTTAATACAAGGTATCTAGGAGAGTTATTTTGGTTAACAACACCTTCGGCCTGTTTAGAAGGTCCATTCAGTCCGCTGCGTTGTTTTTGGGATATTTGGGCTGCATATATTAGTTTTCTAAAAGCTCGGGGATTTTGGGTACATATATTCATCAATTTGAAATTGCTCAGAGTTCTAAACTATGAAGGAGAGTGGGGAACTACGGGATGCAAGTTAATCGGTGATATTGGGAATCTCATTCATTTAAGATTCTTGAGTCTAAATAGTCTCAGATTCACAAGTACAAAATTACCATCATCTCTGGGAAACTTAAGATGCTTGCAAACCTTGGATTTACGAATTGAAATATATCGTATCCACGTACCTGACGTGATATGGAGGATGGAGGAACTGAGACATCTATATCTCCCTGACAAATGTGATGGCAAAACAAAGTTGAGGTTGGATACTTTGAGAAACCTCTTCACATTAGTGAACTTCAACACCGAGAATTGTTATATGAAGGATCTTAGCAACATGACAAAGCTTAGAGAGTTGGAGATTAGTGGGCCTTTCAAGATTGAAGATTTTAACGAGGAGTTGGACAAGAATCCACCCATAATCCGAAGTAAATATCTTCACACCTTGACTATTAGGGCTCCGAATATAGATCCAAGACATTTGGCACACCTCCTCTCAAGCTGCGGTAGCATTTGTAAGTTGAAAATATATGCGGGGATAAGTAAGTTGCCAGAGCACCACTACTTGTCTTCAAATCTCGCTTTCATATACTTGGAAGGTTGCAAGCTTCAGGAAGATCCAATGCCAAAACTAGAGAAGCTGACTAACTTAAGGTTTCTTGAGTTCGTTCATTCTTTCATTGAAAAGGAAATGTGTTGCTCTGCACAAGGTTTTCCTAAACTGGAGTCTTTGAGACTTTGTGGTCTTCAGAAGCTGGTGCAGTGGAAGGTGGATAAAGGAGCCATGCCTTGTCTTCAACGATTGGCGATTGACTACTGTGAAACGTTAGAGATGCTTCCAGATGAATTGAGGTTCAGTAAAACCCTCCAAGAACTGGAGATTGAATCAATGCCAAAGAAATTCCATGATAAAGTGGTGCAAGGAGGACAAGATTTACACAAAATAAAAAATGTTGAATTATATTCAAGGACATACAAACGGCGATATACCACTAACTCAGAGGTAATTTCTAAATCTCTGTTATAGGAAATGCTCAATCCTTTTATATTTATTCACAGCTATTTGCTTTGCACATTTAGATCCTAATTTGAAGCACATAATTATTCCGGCAAGATCTACCTTCTTTTCTTATTCTCTGTTTTAACTCCAATTAAGCAGTTATAGTTCACACCAATGGGCTTAGACAAATTCTCATTCTAGATAAATGCATTGCACATAAATCTTAAGATCACTAAATTTTGTAAGTCTGAAATCAAAAATCTTAAAAAAATTTCAGGGAGGAGACGGGTTGTGTATTTGGATTTGATCCATGGAAAAGGTAATCGTCTGTTTTCCAACAAGTTGTCTTAATTAAACATGATTCATAGCTGCTGCAACTTCAATTTTTCTTCTCAATATTTGAGTTTTTCCTTTCCAAAACAAATCTTTATCTTTTTGTATTCTAAATCTTTAATGTTTTCTTCACAATTGATTTTTTTTTTAAAAATTGACTTTTGTTCCTTTTGATATTTTCTTCTTCTTCTACAGGGAAAGAAGGCATTATATGGTAAATTGTTGTGTCATTTGTTTAATAATTGATGTAAGATTAATATATTGTAAGATTGTGTTGTATGGTGTGGTACGTTATTTTCAATTCCTTTAAGCTTTAGGTTTGATTGTTTGAATTGTAATCCAAGAGAAGATGCTGGCTTATCTAGAGTGATGATTTGGTTGAATGGTGATATGATATTGTATCCTGTTGCATCCTATTAATAATAATTTCTCTTTGTGGCAGTGGCAAAATTTAATATTATCTTCTTAAAAGAAATTGGATCAACATATTTTATATTCGAAATCAAATGCATATCATTTACAATATTTGAAAAAGATAATTCCGAATACATGCGTTTAAAACTAAATAAAATTTCATTATATCTTTATTTTTTTTAAAAATATTACTAAATTTAAATTATATTAATAAATAAGATCATGTGAATGAATTCAAATTTTGTGAAGAGTTTCATGTTATCACAAATAATTAATGTGATATCATTCTAATGAGTTAGAAGAGCAAATTGAATTTACATGTTGTGATTTTTATTTGGGTAAACTACACCATTCATCATTGAACTTCACTATCTATCATATTTCACTTATTGTACTTTTAATTTTTTTAATTTCCTTACTGAACTTTATAGATAGAATTTTTTAGGTCACTTAACGATGGCATGGACTATTTTATTATTATTTTCATATGGCATATCATATTTTTATGAATATTTTAATACCAAATATGATTCTAATTTGAAGCACATAATTATTCCGGCAAGATCTACCTTCTGTTCTTATCCTCTGTTTTAACTCCAATTAAGCAGTTATAGTTCATTCCAATGAGCTTAGACAAATTCTGATTCTAGATAAATGCATTGCACATAAATCTTAAGATCACTCAATTTTGTAAGTCTGAAATCAAGAATCTGAGTTTGGTTTCTTTTTTTCTCTTTCTTTTTTAAAAACTTTTCAGGGAGGAGACGGGTTGTGTATTTGGATTTGATCCATGGAAAAGGTAATCCTCTGTTTTCCAACCAGTTGTCTTAATTAAACACGATTCATAGCTGCTGCAACTTCAAATGTTTTGTCATTTGTTTAAGAATTGGTGTGAGATGATTATTTTGTAAGATTGTGTTGTACGGTGTGGATTGTATTGCTTATTGACATGAGATTGGCTTTCTGTTTCAGATTCGATTTGGGTGTTGTCGTGTGTTATTTTCGATTACTTTGAGCTTTGGATTTGATTGCTTGAATTGTAATTCATTGCATGTAATAGAGCATGTTGGCTTGTCTGGGCTGATGAATTGGTTGAATGGTGTTTTGATATCGTACCTTGTTAGATCCCATTCATAATAAAGAGAGATTCTTTTTTAATGAAGAGGAAATGTTAAATTAATACATCAGTCTCTACTGCATTAAGACGGACCATAAATATCATGAACGGTTGTAAGAATAGTTTGATTATATTGCTATTATCTAACTGTATAATTACACGTTCAAAATCATATCGTCACACTATTCTAAAACATTAATAACCTCATAAATATCCTATAATTTTTCTTCTAGAACAGAAACGTATAAACTCTATATTTAATAAATAAAAATGATTGACGTCATCTTTTTTCTTTGAAATAGAAGCCCTGCTTCGAAGTTAGGGGCTAAAATTCAAACAATGAGAAATATTAGGGGTTATTTTTAATTAAAACTTTTAATTTAATAATATAATAATTAAAACTCTAAACCACCAACTGGTGTAGATTTTTTATGTCAGAAGGCTTTTCTTACATGAAATACTTTCCATGTGTGATGATATGTTAATAAAAGACGCTTTCTACCTAAAACGTATTTGTCACGTACACAATAAATACGTTACGTAGAAAATATTTTGATTAAGTTAATCCTATTTTGGGATTAATTTGATATGGGTGTTATAATGATAAAAAATATTATATGAGTGATATTTGGGTAAAAACGCCGTCCAAATATGCTTCTTCACCTCATCGTGCTTTTGTTTATCTTTCTTTTCCCTTACCTAGTTTTTCATTTAAATAAGACCGGTGATGAAGACTCTCTAAGAAAATCAATTTTTTTCTAAAGTGATTTAAAATTGTTACTCAAACAATTACGTGATTTTAGTGATTAAATGGATGATTGTGAGGGACGGAGTTTCTTTATGGTCCAAAGGAGTCCCGACTTCTGTTTATATATTTGATAAATTTTGGTCTACTATTATTTTGATTCATATAAAAATAAATATTCAAATTAAAAAATACAAGAATTTATTAAATATTCAATTAAGTAGGGATCAAACTAAAGATGAATAATCTCATGTTCTTAAATTTTTTTAGTCTAATAATAATTTAAGTCATTGTAAATTTAAATATTAGACAAATATACATTGTCTTTTTAATTTTGAGTTTAAATACCTAATAAGTCATTACATCTTTCTTAAAAAATTAATATTTAGACCCCACCAATATTTAGTCCTAGCTTCATCCCTAATGGTTTCTATCTGTAATGGTTTTAGATTCGAGTACGACGTCTGTAGAGATATTTAAGCTCATCTAATGATTAATTTTTTTTTCAATATATATTATCTTATTATCATCTAACACCAATAAAAAAAAATACCACCCAAGGTCTTCCTTTCTTTGATTAAACAAGGTTGTTTGTTCGACTTCATACATTTCATACCCAAAGCAATATGCTTAATTTAAAAAAAAAAATTAGATGACCTTATTCCCATATGTAATTGGGTAAGGGGGAGGTAGGATAGTAGGCTGCCCCCAACGCCAGGTTGAGAGCAGCTTCCGTAGAAGACCTCCGGCAGAATTATGAATTGCTCCCCATGGGACTCGATCCCACGACCCCAAGGTTAAGAGCCTTAATTTTAAACATACATAATAATAGAAGTCCTCTTTTAATGTGCCTACCTCTCTTGGTTTTTTCTTTTATTTTTTTAACAGAAATGTTTATATCAGGAATAGTTCCTCTAGTCTAGGCATATCTAAGATCCAATTGAGATTTATATAGTAATTTACTGATTGTCCACCAAAAGTGACGATTATAGATGCTCATTTTGTCAGGGGATTTCATTCGAGCTTCGATTGGATTTATATTATTAATTATATATTTATATGCTATGTTATTATTATCGATTAAGTATGAAATATTAATTACCATATTACTATTAGTTATATTTATCAATTATTATTATTTAATTAAATAAGTTAGTTATTAAAGTTTGTTTATATGTTATACATATAGAGTATATAAATAAATAAGTAATGTTAAATATATATATATATATATACAACAAATATTAAATAGAATTCTAATTTTATTTTTCTGTTACAGGCCCAAATTAATTACTGGAGCAGCCCAATTGGTTGGAGCCCAAAGCACAAGAGCCCAATAGGCAAACCCACCCGCGTGAGCCCAGACACGTCTAGGGTTTTCATCCTTAACTCCCAGCGCCGCATCACCAGATCCGTTGGATCTGAACCAATCCAACGGTCCACATATGCAGGATTTTAGGGCTTCACTCGAGGACACCAACCGTCCAGATCTTGCGCTTGAGATGCACGCCCGCACCAAATCGGTCCCTCACAAGGCTCCACCCGTCCTTCCCGTACCTGCTGCAGTAGCCCAGAGTACCAGACGTATGGTCCCCTCTGCCACATTCGCCAACAGTGGCAGATCCTCCAGCAGCGTATGCAAACAAACAAAGCAAAGAATAAACAGAAAATAAAAAGCAAGGGAGAGGGATATATAAAACAATGAACAATCATCAGGGAGCATGAGCAACCATTCGAAAAACACAAGGATAACCATTTTTATCATCCATAGCCAGTGCAAAGAAACGAAAACCATAGAAAAACCAGAGAGAGAGAATTAACAGACGATAACCAGAGGCAACTCGAAAACAGAAGATAACAAAAAAAACAAAGACCAAGAAACCATCTCTCTTCTCTCGGCAACCAGTATCCACACGGAAACGGACCCAAACACAAAAAAAAATCAAACAAAAAAAGAGCCTCCTTTTTATGAGTGAATAACCCTCGAATAAAAAAGAACAAAGAACCCCAAAAATAAAAGGGTTTACATTTCTCGTTAAGAAGGGATCTCCGATGTCTTCGGGTGTTAAAGCTCTGTCAGGTCACCACATGTAACTCCTTTAGCGTTCAGCCGAGAGTGTCTTTGGGGGGTTTTGGAGGGTTTCATTTGGTTTTTGAGAGGCTTAGGTCTCGGGTTTTAGGATTTTCGAGGGCGTTTTGGGTCGGGATTTGTTATAGGTTGAGTTTTGCACCGATTCGGCTCCTCCTCGGAGCCCATAGGTGGCGGGGACATGGTTTTACTGGGTGTGAGTGAGAAATGAAAAGAAAGGGGGAGGAGAAGAGAGAACAAGGTGAAAAAACCCTTAAGGAAAAGATAGGGGAATGCAAAATGGGGGTTAGGGTGCGTTTGATTTACGGAATGTAAGATTACCAGTGGGAATAAAAGATTACTAGGGAATAGGATTACTGGGAATGTTGTATTTTGTGTTTGGTTGGTTTAGCAGGAATGTAAGATTACCGTGTTTGGTTAAAGGAAATAAAAGATTATTGGAATGTATATTTGACCAAATTGTCCTTATTATATATATTTTTTTTAACAAGTTGAAAATATTTATATATTTTCTTTAAAAAATTTAAATTCATAAAATTTATATAATTATTTTTTTACACAATTGAAAATATAAAAAGGTTTAATGAAAGGGTAAAATTTTATTTTAACCCCTGAACTTCATATAAAATTTTAATTATTTTTTCCAACGTTCACAGTGCACAATAGCTGGCTTTCTTTAGTGGAGCAGTTCCTTGGGCCTCCTCCGAACTATCCCACTCTGCAGAGAACAATACAAACTATGTGGAAGAAAGCTCTTCAAGGTAACAACGCCCAGATTAGTTTGGCAGGTAACAACGTTTACGTTTTCTCTTTCAATTCAGAAACTGCTATGAACTGGGTATTAGAGAATGGACTGTGGCATGTCTTTAACAAACCTCTAATCTTAAGGAAATGGGAGCCAAACCTGAAAAAACTTGATTTTGATCTTACTAAAATACCTGTTTGGATTCATTTATTTAATATGCCCTTAGAACTCTATTCAAGAGCTGGACTTAGTCATATTGCAAGTGCCATTGGAGTACCTCTCTCAATGGACACTGTTACAACATCTAGAACAAGGTTAGAATATGTTAAAGTATGCATCGAAGTTGGTTTGAATGATAAAATACCAGAGTTTGTGAATGTAGTTTTAAATGATGGATCTGTCACTTCTATTTATGTTGAAATTCTATGGTTACCACCAAGATGTCAAAACTGTAGTGTGTTTGGGCATAGCGATAAACACTGTAAAGAACAAAAATATACTACCCCAACCCAAGTATGGAAAAAGAAAGAAGTAACACAAAATCCTACTGTAGTAACTCTTTTAGAAGGAGGAATCGAGCTTCTACAAGAGTGTATTCTTTCTAAAGATAATGAAACTAAGGAGCTTAACCCTACGGATATTAGTAATGAAGCTGGAAATAATAATGTTCAATCTGATCACGTTGGTACTACTGGAAATGATGTTACTGAAATTTCTGTTACAGATGAACCTATTCTAAATGAAAGTACCGTTAACCCTGAACCTACTATTATTAAAAAGGGTAGAGGTAGGCCTCCTAAAGAAAATGCTAAACATGTCCTGACTGGTTCAAGGAACATATTTAAAATCTTAACTGCAGCAGATGACCCATCTTCTTCTTCTACGGAAGCTCATCTTAAAAAACGAGCTACATCTTCTGGAGTTGCTACCCTTGTAAATGAACTGAAATCGAAGGAAAAGGATAGAATGGACAAAGTTAAAAATGTTGAAGTGAGTAGTACTGTGACTGCCACTTCCTCTTCCTCTCAATGATTGTAGGTTTTTGGAACATTAGAGGACTTAACAGTCCTCTTAAGCAAGTAGGTGTGTTGAAGAGAGCTAACCTAAATAATATTGATGTTTTATGAATTTTGGAAACTAGAGTTAAATCCAGTAATTCGACTATAATTCTTAACAGCAAATTTGAACACTGGAATTCTTGTACTAACTATGACTTTGCTGAGAATGGTAGGATTTGGGTACTTTGGAAAAAAGGTCTTGATTTATCTGTTATCCATGTTTCTGGTCAATGTATATCTCTCAAAGGTTATTACCTTAGGGCTCCCCTGATCATTACTGATGTCTATGGTAGTAATGATGGGATTATAAGAAGACAACTTTGGCAGCATTTTTCTGACTTGGGCAGACTGTATGGTAACCTTCCTTGGATCCTGGGAGGAGACTTTAATGTCATCCTTAACTCCAACGAAAGTTCTAACTCTACCCTATTAGGACCTTTTCTTACTTCATACATGAAAGAGTTCCAAGATGCCCTCTTCGACCTAGAACTTTCCGATTACCCTTTCTTTGGCCCCACCTTCACTTGGAGTAACAAACAACAAGAGTCTTACCTCGCGAGAAAGCTTGATAGGGTTATAGTTAACCCTTCGTGGTTTACTACGTTTCCAAAATCTCATGTGGAATTTCAAGCACCGGGTATTTCAGATCACTGTTTGGCTATGGCTTGGCTTGCTAAAGAGACTCATGTTGACCATCCTAAACCTTTTAAATTTTTTAACTTTTAGGCTAAACATCTAAACTTCCTGAGTGTGGTTAGACAGTCTTGGCAATCATCTTCTAAAGGCAGCCCTATGCAGAACCTGTTTTCTAAATTAAAGCGCCTCAAAGCCAGCTTGAGATCCTTCAATCAGCTTTTCTATAGTGACATCTCAGCTCGTGTTAATCAAAAGAAATTGGAGCTGGAAAATCAACAACTTCTATCTCTAAGAGTTGAAGATTCCTTTCATAAAGAGCTTCTTATTCAAAATGAGTTGAAAAATTTAGAAGAGGCTGAAAATATGTTCTTAAGACAAAAGTCTAAGATTCAATGGCTTAAAGACGATGACAAATGCACAAAGTTTTTTCATTCTGCAGTTGCCGTTAAAACTAAGAGGGAAACTATCAGAGTTCTTGTTGATGACAATGGGAACAGATTAGAATCCTATGATGAAATAGCTGCTGAACTGATTGGGTATTTCACTAACTCGATTGGAACAGAAAATCCAGAAGTTAAAACCTGCGACCAGAATATACTTCATAATTTGCTTCAATACTCTCTGCCTTCAAACACTTCGAATGCACTTATTAAAGAAGTAACAAGAGAGGAGATTAAAGACGCTGTTTTCTGTCAAGGTAATGATAAAGCTCCTGGTCCTAATGGTTACACTCCTTATTTCTTCAAGATAACCTGGCCTATTATTGAAAATGATGTGGTTGCTGCTATTACTCATTTTTTTAAGTAATCTATTATGTTGTATGCTTTCAATGCAACTTCAATCACTCTGGTACCTAAAGTCCCAAACCCATGCAAGGTTAAGGATTTCAGGCTTATTTCCTGTTGTTCAGTTGTCTATAAAGCTGTTACAAAAATTCTGGTCAAAAGACTAACAAATTTACTCCCTGATATTGTTTCCCTAAATCAAATTGCTTTTGTCAAAGGAAGGAACATTGTTGATAACACTCTTCTTGCACAGGAGCTAGTCAGAGGTTATGATAGGAAAACTATCTCTCCTAGGTGCTCATTGAAAATTGACAACCACAAGGCTTTTGATTCTCTGCATTGAGATTTTATCTCTGCTGTTCTGAATGCTATTGGTCTTCCTAGAATTTTCATTAAATGGGTTGAAGCTTGTTTCACAGGAGCTCGTTATTCCATCTCTTTCAATGGAAGTCTAATTGGTTATTTCAAAGGGGCCAAAGGCTTAAGACAAGGTGATCCTATTTCACCCTTGTTGTTCGTCCTTTCCATGAACGTGTTTTCTAAAATTCTCAATAAAGCTGCTCTTAGAGGTATGTTTGGCTTTCACCCTAAATGCAAAAAAATTGGTTTAACTCACCTAACTTTTGCCGATGACATGCTTATCTTTTGTAAAGCAAATGTGGAATCTGTCGTGGGGGTTATTAGTGTATTGGATTACTTTTATGAAATTTCTGGCCTTAAGATCAATGCACATAAATGCGAATTCTTTGCTGCTGGAATCTCCCCTACGAAAATTGATGAAATCAAAAGAATTACTAGATTCAACCAAGGCTGTGTACCAGTTAGATACCTAGGTGTTCCTCTGGTTTCTAGGAAACTATCAGATAAAGATTGTGTGGCACTCATACATAATATCAGGGGCCGTCTTCATAAATGGTCGAGAAAACACTTAAGCTATGCTGGTAGACTAGAGCTAATTAAAACTGTTCTACTTAGCATCACAAATTTCTGGTGCAGGTAATTAATCCTTCCTCAATCTGTCCTTAATAGAATTGAACAATTATGTGCTCGGTTTTTTTGGAAAGGTTCGGACAAGGCTGCAACTGGTGCAAGAGTGAGTTGGGGTAAGCTTTGTCTTTTAAAATCAGAATGGGGCTTAGGTCTTAAAGATATTAAAGCTTAGAACAAAGCTTGTATGATGCACTTGATCAGGAAAGTACTTGCGGGTGATGGTTCTTTATGGATTGCCTGGATTAATAACTATATTATTAAAAAATCAGATTTTTGGAACATGGACACTGGAACGAACACTAGCTGGAACTTTCGATACTTACTAAGTATGAGACCTCAAGCTTCCACTGTTCTTTCTTCGGGAGCAAACACGATAAAGGACATTTGGCTTCAAATTCGTAATAGTAATGATAAAGTCACTTGGCATAAGTTAATATGGTTTCCACTTCATATCCCTAAGTTTAGTATTATTACTTGGATGGCATTTTTAAATAGACTTCCAACTAAAGATAGGTTGATTCGAATGGGGTTTGAGATCAATGATAAATGTGTGCTTTGCAATGACTCTCGGGAAACTAGAGATCATTTATTTCTTCACTGTGCTTTGTCTACTTCATTATGGGATGTTGTTTTGAACCTCAATGGATTTCGAAGAAGAACATGTTCGTGGGATAATCATTTATCTTGGGCTTGTGCAACTTGGAAAGGTAATTCTTTGCTCACTACTATCATGAAGCTAGCTTGGACTACTTTTACTTACACTATATGGGAGGAGAGGAACAAACAATTATTTATAGGTTGCTCAAGATCTTTTGAAGATATGTTTCATACTATTAAAGAGAATGTTGCTGTCAAATTACGGGAAACATTAATAGCAATGATAGTACTAATATCACTCTTTGTAATCAATGGGGTATAGGTTACTGATGCTCTGTTTTGTTATCATTATTATTTGTAAGTTTTTAATCCTTTCGTAAGAACTTATTGTTTTGTAGCAGTTATCTGCTCTTTGGATAATAAAATTATTTGATTTATCCAAAAAAAAAATTTAATTATAGACTTTTTTTTTGTAAATATAAAATAGTTTAAGGATAAATTTGTAATTTAACATTCATAGAATTTTTATTATTCAATGACAGAAGAATGATATTTTTGAAAAAAAAATTAAGGGCATTTTAGTCTAAAACGCATGTAATCCAACAATACCTAAGGGAAGGAGGGTAATGACATTCCCGATAATATACCCCAAAAAATCCACTATTGGTAATAAAACATTACCGGGAATGAAATTCCCGACCAACCAAACGGGAGAATGTGGATTCCATTCCCATGGGAATCCCACATTCCCCGAACCAAACAACCCCTTGGGGTAATTGTTTACCCAAAATATCAATCATATATGACTGCCAAAACAGCAGCACTTCGGGGATTTGGGCAATCCACGCCTGAAGAAATGGGGTAATCCTGTGTGCAATCCTCTGATTTTCGAAGTATTATATTTTGGTCCTCAAACTGTCTTTTCTGGGTTTCTGTTTGTAGCTTCTAGGTTTACGCGACTTCCTTTTTAGTCCTAGACTAAGCTATTTTTGATTCCATTTTGTTTTTACAATTAAACTGTAATTTTTTGGATTCTTGTTTTAGTACGGGAACAAGTTATTTCGGTTTTTGTATGAATTTTCGCATTTAACCTGTATTTTTATTCTTGTGTATTTTAGTCCTTTGAGCATATGTATGTCCCTATTTTGTGATTTCATTTTCTGTTGCTTAGTTTTTTATATGTTCGTTTTGGCCCTGAATGTTAATGGTTTCCTTGTAATTATGATGCCTATATTTTCAATCGTTTGTTTTAGACCATAATATTTTGCTTTATGTTATGTTAGTAAACTCCAACTTTTGTTATGTTTATTTTAGCCATTACATTGCTTTCTTTAGCTTGTATATGCGATTCATTTTGGTTGTATTTTGGTGTGTTAAACACATTGTAGCATGTTATTAAATTAATTGGTCTTGGACATGCTATGTTTATATCCGCCCCCTAAATCTCATTTAGTCCAGTCTAAACAAAACATGTTATTTAATTCAATCCTACATGTTTATGTAAGCATGTTTGACTATACGTATAAATTTAGATTCTATTATTTATTAACATGACATCATTTGTTGCATAATATGTATGAGACCCTCATGAGCATAACTCGACTTGACCCATATAAAATAATTGGATTACGGGTAATACCCTTCCATTTTAAAATCGTTGTGAGGACACTGTCTTAACTTATAAGAAAGTCGCTTATGATGATTTTAAAATGAAAGCGTATCCCAAAAGTGAAACCTCAAAAAATGATTACACCTAAAATTTGGTATCGAAAGAAAAAGAAATATTCGTTTATTTAAATTCTTTGAGAAAATATCGTTAGAACTTATCTAAAGTCCGATCTCAGCGTCTTTAAATAATCGAATATTCTTATTCTTTCTAAAAAGGATTGATAATTTTAATTTAATTTGTTTGATTTGATGCATCTGAATATTGCGATGGAATTGTAATATTTCTTTATTTCGATTGGAGTAAGAATTGATTGTCTTAAGGTATGAGGGGTTGTTTCTTCTCGATAGGAAATAATTAAATATTATTAGGTTTCATTTTAAAATTCATATAATATTTTTTTGAGAAATCTTTAACTAAATTAAATTCGAACTTGTAAATTTCATTGCAAAGACAATTAATTAATCGACTAGGTACCGATTTAGGGCGCTGTGGGGGTGCTAATCATTCCCCACGTGTAACCGACTCCCGAACTCGAATTTTGGTAATGCAAGCCTCAAATTTGTCGTTTTAATTAAAATTAATTTTTTATTAAAATGACAAAATACATTTTTTGGGTATCCAATCACACCCTAATCAAGGATTGGAGGCGACTCCTTTTTTTTGAAAAATGGTACCTTGTATTAAAGAATTAACAAAGTATATCACCACAAGGACCTCATTAAAAAACCTCCCTAAACTTAGTTGGAGGAAAAAGAGTGTGCCTTGAGGTGGTAAATAACAATATTACAATTTTGGTATTACATCAAGATGGAAACACCCCAAACCATAAAAACAGAACATTAACCAGAAAAAACAAATCTCCTTAACAAATATCCAAACTACCATACAAATAGGGTTGGAAGCTAAGCAGGAACCTGGGATCTTGAAGCAGTAAAAATAGCACAATTGCAGAACCAGCTCAAAGACGAGAGCAATAGAAACTAATATAAGGCGAACTACTCGATTTATCTACGAAAAATATACTCTCTAACAACCACAACAAAAAACAATAGACTCCGACCTGCGAACAAAGTCTTAAATATATGGAATCAACGAAGGCCATGAAAAGTTCGCCCAAACCCCAATTTGAAACAAAACATTATTAAAGATCTTATCAACCGAAAAAGAGACACCATTAAACCTTGATTTATTTCTGTATATCCAGATTAACCAGATCAGCCCAAAGAAACCCAAATGCCATAATGCCCTAACTCTTCTCTTTACTTTTTGAACAAACCATACCTCTAGTAAATGTTTAACATTCATCGGGAAAACCAAATTTATTTTCCACACACTACACCAACGTTGCCAAACTTGCCAAAATGATCCATGCAATTAACTCCTCGCTTTTCCAGCTCTAACATTACCGACAACTTTTGATGAACTGCTTTCCACACAAATGCAGAGACTTTAGGAGGAGCGAATTTAGACCAAATCAATCTCCACACTGTATCTTTCACCTTGCCAACACTAGCCAATTTTGAGCAATATGATTTGGGGATGTACCTGCCATCAACAGAACCTAACCAATTTAATCTGTCTAGGCATGAAACTGAGCTCACAGCTCTATTCAAAACATGAATGAAATCGTTCCACATTTGATTTTCCCATTCAAAAAAATCTCTTCTCAACTCAATGCTCCATTCCCAAACTCCATGAACTCGATGCCCAAAATCACTGATCTTCCCTGATTTATTAACCGCTACACTAAAAATTCTCGGAAAAAATGATTTTAGAGAATCGAATTATGTCCAATGATCCAACCAAAAATCGAACTTATTCCCATTACCCATTACACCCCTCACTTCGGAAAGAAACTCAATCTCATTGGAAACGACCGGATTAACAATGTTACGTCACACCCAAGAAGAATTTCTAACATTAACAGCTTTTGGGAGAATTGAATCCTTATTGTAGTTGTACTTAGCGACTACTATCTTTCTCCATAAACTATCATTATCCTCACTAAACCGCCAAATCCATTTATTAAGCAAAGCTCGGTTCCTAGTTTTAACATCATAAATACCCAAACCCCGATGCGATTTTGGTCCACATAAGTTGTCCCACTTAATTCAGTGAATACTCTTATCCGATTTTGGAGGCGACTCCTTGAATCGTATTTTATTTTATTTAAAGGGAATCCCAAATTTTTCGAAGCGAGAGATTTTTTTAAATCACATTACACTTTTTAATTAAAAACTAATCAAAAGAAATAAATTAAAAAATATGTGATTTTTTTAAAATCTCAAGAGAAAAAAATCATTTCGACAACGATGATAGAATTTAAACTTGATCTTAGAAACTCAAATTCTTGAATCTCAACCATTTGTATCAACACTCGTTTGCACCTACCTCTCTTGTTTGTCTCCTCTATTGATGATTAATGTTATTTTATAATATTGCAATTTCATTATGTATTGACATTCCTCGTAATATAAACGACACGGTTCTTTATTAAATAAACGCGAATGAAAAGAGCCAATCCTTGGTTGTTAAAAGAATTTTCTTCTCAATTAAAGTCTGACCTTAAATTAATTACTTAGTTTTCCTCTCGTTGATTAAAGCCGATCCTTGGTTGTAACGAGGGATTCATATAAACTTTTATATTAGGATATGAATTTATAAAATTTTAAAAAAAAAATTGTAAAATTTTAGATGATGAAAATATATATAAAATATCTAAAATATATAAGACTTTAAAATTTTTAAGAGAAAGATTGCTCTCATCCATCTTCTCTCGATCCATTCTTTTTTGTAACAGTTTCAACTGAATTGGAATCTTTATTAGAAACCATTTGTTTACAGAAGAATTTAAGAAATACATGGGGTTGGAGATGGGATGTTCAAAGGAAAACCATGTCTTAAAATAGTCACCAACAGTATGATTCCAGTAAAGAGTCGTCAAAAAAATGAAGAAAACGGGGAACAACTCGAGCCTTGTTCTTTAGAATTAATGACTGAATGATTAAATATACCAAAAATAAATTATACAATATTTATTTTAAGTGTTGATTGTTGAATAAAACATTCATTTATTTTAAACTTATTAAACGGTCTCAATGATTAAAAAAATATTATTAACCTAAAAATTTTTAAATCCTAATAATTGCATCTATAAAATATTTTTACATCGTCAACTAATTAAAAAATTCTATTAAAAAATCATCTGTTTTATTATATAAAATTTCATCTCCAAAAGTCTTCCCCTTCTCAATTAAATAAGGTTGGCTATTCGTCTTCCTAGCTTTCACACCCGAAGCAATATATTAAATGTTTTCAAGTTATACGGTGTCCTTCCATCCACCGGGGAGTCGTTTTCTGATATAATCATTTATTTATCTATTATATTAATAATCATTTAAAAAAATTAGGGTGTTTATCAAGTAAATCGATCATAAATTAAATAATATTTAATTTAAAACAAAAATTATTCTATTTATGCTTGATTCAACTCATTATTTATTAAACTCAACTAAGTTATATTTGACTTGTGCTCGTTAAAAAACTCGTAACTGATTAAGCAAGGTTAGGGGTTCAAAACATTGCGTTTGCAATTTCAAAACTAGTGTGTCATAACAATTTCAAGTCTAAACACCAAAATAATAATTAACAATTATATCAAATTAAATATTACAACCCAAAACCAACAACTAATTGGTCTAGTGCGATGATGTATGTTAGGTATGGCTCATAAATATACGGTACAGGGTTAATTATGTAATTGTGTACCAGGTTTTTTATTATAAATAGAGATGTAATCTAAACCTATGAGACATTGAATAAAACTTCTAGCGCCGCCTAGGCACCGAGGACGTAAGCACATTGCCGAACCTCGTTAAAAATTCTTGTGTTCTTTCGTTTTCTTTACCCGTTTTGTTAACAAGGTACTAGATTCCTTAAGTAAGGTTAGAGATTCAAAACCTTGCGTTTGCAAATGGAGTAAATGAGTTAGGAGGGTCGTCCTCATCTCTACAATACATAATCTGGATTAGTTGATCAATAGTTCGTATACTAGTGATTAATTAAAAAATATATTACAACCAAAATAATAATCCATAAATTTATCAAAATAACGTATTATAATTATTTTTGAAAAATATTGATAATATATAATTAATCTTAAAAAAAACTAATTGTTCACAAACTTATCAAATAGATATAAACTTTATTTAAATCAATTTGAATTAAATATTTATTGAAATTTTAACTAGTCAAGCTTAAGATACTAACGAAATCGACTGATAGATCGAATATTAATTTTTAATTAAATTAAAATAAAAGTCTGGCCTTTATTACCTATTAATTCATCTCACAAAAATAATTGCTTGGTCTTCGCCTGGTTTTTCAATTAAATAAGACCGCTGATGAAGACTTTTGAAAAAGACGTTTTATTTTCTAAGGGGATATTTAAAATCCTCTCTCGAAGTCTTTCTTTCTCTCAATTATATAAGACTGGTTGTTTGTCTTCCTTCTTTTCACACCTTAACATCAAATATTGCATCCCTTCCTCACTAGTGAATACTTTGTGTATATTAATTGACCTTATTGCCGCTAAGAGTCTAAAACATTTGAGCTCTGATTTCCAATTGTTTTACGAGAATTGCTTCCTTTCCATAAACAATTTGAAGAAATTTCTGAGCACAGGAAAAGAGTTCACTATCATGGCTTGGTCAGCTGTGGCATCTGCAGTGACAACAATCGGCAAGCTGCTAACCGACGAAGCAGTCTACCTATGGGGCGTGGAAAAGCAAGTCGATCGTTTGCAAACTAAGCTCAAGTGGATGCAAAGCTTATTGCTGGAGGCCGATGTTAAACAGCATGACGACGAGAGGATTCGTCTTTTGGTTGCTGAAATCAGAGAGCTTGCCTATGATGCCGAGGACGTTATCGAGGATTTCGCTCTCAGGATTGGGTCCAAAAAGAAGGCTGGTCTTTCCGGTTGCATCAAAAGATCCGCCTGCCTCTTGAAAGATGGATGGACGCTCCATGAAACACGTTCAAAGATCGAGGAAATCTTTGAGAAAATACTCGACTTGCTCGGACGATTACAAGTGTATGGCGTGAAGGGATTGAGGGATGGGGATGGGTCGAGTTTTTTCATTGCAAAGCAGGAGTTAAGGCGGCCTTATCCTCATATTATAGATCAAAATTATGTTGAGCGAAATGATGGTGACATAGAGAAATTGGTTTCAGAACTTGTCGAGGGAACTCAATTCAAGGTTGTTTCCATATGGGGAATGGGTGGTCTGGGAAGACCACTCTTGCCAAGAAACTATATCATCACAGCCGAGTTACAAGCCGTTTCGAGCACAGAGCTTTTGTATTTGTCTCTCAACAATTCCAAACTAGAAAAGTTTGGAAAGACATTCTATCTGATTTGGGAAAATTGGGTGAAAATGACGGGAAGCTGACCGACGTGGCATTAGCAAGCAAGTTGTTTAACTTGTTGAAAGATGAAAAATGTTTGGTAACATTGGATGATGTTTGGAGCAGCGAGGCTTGGGATCGCCTCAAACCTGCGTTTCCAGTTGCAAGGGGCATCGATAGCAATAGTAAGATATTGCTCACCTCTCGAAACAAGGAGATAGTTTCCCAAACAGATGCAAGCGTTTATTTGTATGAGTTGCCAATTTTGAACGATGAAGAAAGTTGGGAATTGTTTCAAAAAATTGCGTTTCCTTCAGATTCTACAGGTACGTATGTCTACATTGCAAAGTTATTTACCATCATATATGTATATACCTATATTCTACTCTATACCTTAAACTTATTTTTTAGGTTGTTTCATTAGAATTTTGACAACAAATCAATTTCTTTTTAAATAATATGTATTTGGAAAACTATATTATACTTGGATTTGAATATAATTATACATGAGTGGCATGCTAGCTAATCATTGTAATTAGTGAGTTCCAAATTGGCTGTAATTGAAGCTTTCAAATTATAGTCTCCTATTCTTAGAGAGTGAGAATTGAAGGAAATATATTTTAATAATGATAATTTCTAAACATTTTATTCATTTTTAATTAATAAATCTCACTTAATGTGTGTAACTATATTTTATTAATTAATATATCTTGAAAATTAAAATTAATTGTAATTAATAGAAATTGCAATTAATGATACTTTCTTATAATTATACTGTGACGTCCAAACATGTCATTAGTGCAGATTAAATAAACAAGGCCTTATAAATTTAATATCTTTATATTATATTTTTTTAAAATAATATAAGTAATTGTAACACAAAAATAATATAAGTAATACTGTTAGAACTAATTAGTAATAATAAATTAAAATATTTTACATAGATAATATACATAGATAAATTTTTTTGACAAATTTTATATCTAATCTTAACCCTACCTAAGGAAGGGGAAAGGAAGGGAAGTACTCCTATTGGGTCTAGGAAGAGAACAAAGATGAAATTTGATCAACCAACTAAATATGCTTATTCACGTAAATAAAAAAATTATATCATTAATTCTTTATATATATATATATTATGCTTTTTCTTAAGTAGTTTATGCGACTATGTGTTCAATCAAGACAAACATATAAATTATAGCTTGATTTGGACATATTTTGCAATAATTTGAACATATTTTCTAGCTTCAAAGATATTTAACAATAATAACAAATACGTATAATTAATTTTTTGATTGGGATAATAATTAATTATATGAAAGTGTAATTAATTATACTTTTTTATAATTATTATGTGGCGTCCAAATATATCCTTAATATTAATTAAATAAACAAATTTGCAAAATTTTAAGTAGCAGTCAGGATTACATATACCTAAATGTGAGTAATAGGTAGATTTAATATTTTTGTATTATATTGTGAAATAATATAAGTAATACTATTAGAAATAAGTTGTAATAATAGATTAAAACATATTATATAGATAATTATATCAGGAATCGTTGAAGTGTATATATATATATATTCTATCTTAAGTAGTTTATGCGACTTTATGTTAAAGCAAGACATATAAACTATGCTTGAAAATTCTTTTTTTGACATTTGCAATAATTTGAATATATTTTCTAGCTTCGAAGATATTTAACAATGATAACAAATATATAATTAATTGTTTGATTGAGGTAATAAACTTAACGTATATAATATATATATAAAAAGATAATCATAGATAAGTATTATTTTCTAAGAGATTCTCCTGGCAACTAATCAACTTAGCTGCCATTTAAAAAATATATATATTTTATTTATGATTAAATAATTGCACTTGTTCCATAGTGTAGGAACTTCTTAATATCTCTGGATCATCTACTTTCTAATTTCTCCTATTATTTAAAGAAAATAAAACTATAGGTGGACCACTATTATTGTAGGTGTTCAAAACAATGTTCATTCCAAATGTATTTATAGAAATTTTTACCTATGAAAATCTATATAAAAAAAGATGTTGATTCCTGATTTTGAGTAGTAATCATTGAGCCCTTCGTATTGTGCAGATAAAGCGGTTGATGGTGAGATAAAGGAGTTCAGGCAAGACAAGGGCAAACGACGTGCAGATGATACGGTTGATGGTGAGATAAAGGAGTTGGGACAAGACAAGGGTAGACAATGTGCTGATGATACAGTTGATGATAAGAAAAAGAAGTTGGGACAAGACAAGGGTAAACGACGTGTAGATGATACGGTTGATGATAAGAAAAAGGAGTTGGGACAAGACGAGGGTAAACAATGTGCTGATGATAAGAAAAAAGAGTTGGGAAAAGTAATGGTTGAACAATGTGGAGGGTTGCCATTAGCCATAATTTTGTTGGGAGGAATTTTGGCTAATAAAAGCTCATTGGATGAATGGCAAAAGGTGAGTGAAAATGTTAAATCATACTTGAATAGAAGCAAAGTCCAAGGCCAAGGAACTAGGGAAGTGTTAGCATTAAGCTATGATGATTTACCTGCCCATTTAAGATCCTGTTTTCTTTATTTAAGCCATTTCCCAGAGGATTATCAGATAGAGGCAGAAAGATTGATTCAATTATGGGTTGCTGAAGGTATAGTTTCATCAACGGAAGAAGGGGACGGGGAGTGGGGAGTCGCAGAAGATGTGGCAGAGCATTACTTAACGGAGCTTGCGGAAAGGTGCATGATTCAAGTACGAGACAGAGACGTTGTAACCTCAAAGGTCGAAACAATTCAGATGCATGACCTAATAAGAGACCTTTGCTTGTCAAAAGCAAAAGAAGAGAACTTCGTCTTCATTGTAGATGAGTCAAATGCATTCTCGTTGTCCACAATTCGAAAGGTTCGCAGAGTTTCTATGCACGAGCTCTTTGAGACAAAGTACATTAGATGTCCAAATCTTCGATCACTTTCCTTCTTTAATAAAAGGTATCTTAATGAGTTATTTCGGTTAGAAACACCGTCGGCCTGTTTAGAAGGTGGTCCATTCAGTGGGCTGAGTTGTTTTTGGTATATTTGGGCTGCATATATTAGTTTTCTAAAAGCTCGGGGATTTTCGGTACATATATTCATCAATTTGAAATTGCTCAGAGTTCTAAACTATGAAGGGCGGAAAACATATGCGGATTGCAAGTTAATCGGTGATATTGGGAATCTCATTCATTTAAGATTCTTGAGTCTAGTAGGAATCGTATTCAGAAGTACAAAATTGCCATCATCTCTGGGAAACTTAAGATGCCTGCAAACCTTGGATTTACAAATTCGTGTAAAGGATATCCACGTACCTGACGTGATATGGAGGATGGAGGAACTGAGACATCTATATCTCCCTTACTGTTGTGATGACAAAACAAAGTTGAGGTTGGATACTTTGAGAAAGCTCCTCACATTAGTGAACTTCAAAACCAAGAATTGTTATCTGAAGGATCTTAGCAACATGACAAAGCTTAGAGAGTTGCTGATTCAAGGGCCTTTCGAGATTGAAGATTTTAACGTGGAGGAGTTGGACAATAATCCACCCATAATCCGAAGTAAATATCTTCACACCTTGTATATTTTTAGTGAGAGAATAGATATAAGACATTTGACACGCCTCCTCTCAAGCTGCGTTAGCATTTGTAAGTTGACAATACGAGCGGTGATAAGTAAGTTGCCAGAGCACTTGTCTTCAAATCTCGCTTACATAAACTTGGAGCGTTGCATGCTTCAGGAAGATCCAATGCCAACACTAGAGAAGCTGCCTAACTTAAGGTTTCTTAAGTTCGTTAGGAAACCTTTCATTGGAAAGCAAATGTGTTGCTCTGCAAAAGGTTTTCCTAAGCTGGAGTCTTTGAGCCTTTGTGGTCTTAAGAAGCTGGAGCAGTGGAAGGTGGATAAAGGAGCCATGCCTTGTCTTCAACGATTGGAGATTGAATACTGTAAAATTTTAGAGATGCTTCCAGATGAATTGAGGTTCATTACAACCCTCCAAGAACTGGAGATTAGATCAATGCCAAAGGAATTCCATGACAAAGTGGTGCAAGGAGGACAAGATTCCGACAAAGTCCAAAATTTTCCGTCATATTCCAGGACATACAAACGGCGATATACCACTAACTCAGAGGTAATTTCTAAATCTCTGTTATAGGAAATGCTCAATCCTTTTATATTTATTCACAGCTATATGCTTTGCACATTTAGATCCTAATTTGAAGCACATAGTTATTCCGGTAAGATCTACCTTCTGTTCTTATCCTCTGTTTTAACTCCAATTAAGCAGTTATAGTTCATTCCAATGAGCTTAGACAAATTCTCATTGTAGATAAATGAATTGAACATAAATCTTAAGATCACTCAATTTTGTAAGTCTGAAATCAAGAATCTGAGTTTGGTTTTCTTTCCTCTTCTTTTTTAAAAAATTTTCAGAGAGGAGACGGGTTGTGTATTTGGATTTGATCCATGGAAAAGCTAATCGTCCGTTTTCCAACCAGTTGTCTTAATTAAACATGATTCATAGCTGCTGCAACTTCAATTTTTCTTCTCAATATTTGAATTTTTCCTTCCAAAACAAATCTGTATCTTTTTGTATTCTAAATCTTTAATGTTTTCTTCACAATTGAATAAATTTTCTTCTGAAATTGACTTTTTCCCCTGTGATATTTTCTTATTCTTCTTCTACAGGGAAAGAAGGAATTATATGGAAAATTGTGTTGTCGTTTGTTTAAGAATTGGTGTGAGATTATTATTTTGTAAGATTATGGTGTATGGTGTGGATTCTATTGCTTGTTGACATGTGATTGGCTTTCAACTTCAGATTAGATTTGGCTGTTGTGGTGTGTTATTTTCAATTCCTTTGAGCTTTAGGATTGGTTGTTTGAATTGTAATCCATTGCCGTTTAAGCCAACATGTTGGCCTTGTTGGGTGATGAATTGGTTAAATAGTAAAGAGACCTTCGGTTATTTCTCTGTTTCCAATGATTGTAAATGTTCAAAACTAGCATAATACACCTCACAATGTCTATGGCGCTGCCTATTGAAGTGTCTATCGTGAAGATGATTTAAACATCTTTAATTAGCGGTGTGTGCATGTGATAATGATATACATATACCATTTTTTTTCTTTAATAAAGAATGTATAGACCAACCCTTAGGTTTATTATCGATTTCGTTGGCTATCGACTTCATAAATAAAATTTAATGCCAACATTTTGTCGACTTCCTCTCATGCCTCCTAGAACTTTTCTGTTGTCAATTTTCTCTTTTTATTGCCATTAATTCGGAAAATTTAGAAAAAAAATAACACTCTCTTGTATTATTAAAGTCATTTGATAGGTTTAAAAAATATTTATTTGTTAAATGAGAAAATGTAACTAATTAAGAATAAGATGTTTCGGAGTGGAATTGTTTTATGAATATTATGTTCTCAACCATTCCTCCTAAGCCAACATCTTACTGGAGCAGTGGTTTAATTGTGTTGGTAATAGCATCTCTATTTTTCACCCCATCGTGTTTTTGTAAATCTTTCTTTTCCCTTAATTAAAGACTGACCTTTATTACATGCTAATTCATCTCACAAATTTAATATTTAGTCTTCGTCTAATTTTTCAATTAAATAAGACCGGAGATGAAGACTTTTTAAAGAAATTTGTTTCATTTTCTAAAATTATATTTAAAATTATCATTCGAAGTAATCCATTTTACCAGTTAAATAAGACTGGTTGTTTATCTTCCTACTCTTCACACCCAAAATAAATATATTAAAAGAAACCCTTTTGTTTTATTGTACGGTCAACTGGCCAATGGTTGTTAATCTTTTGTTTTATTGTTTAGTTAATCCTAACTCTACCTAAATGGAAGGAGGAAGGAGGAAGGAGGAAGGAGGAAGGAGGAAGGAGGAAGGAGGAAGGAGGAAGGAGGAAGGAAGAAGGAAGGAACTCCTAGTGAGTCTATAACTCATAAACTAAGAGAATATGAGGGAACAAAGATGAACAACTTGATCAACCGACTAAATATGTTTGTTCACGTAAATAAAAAAATATATATCTTTAATCCTTGATATATATATTATGCTTAGTTTCTTAAGTAGTTTATGCGACTCTGTGTTCAAGCAAGACAAACATATAAATTATAGCTTGATTTGGACATATTTTTGCAATAATTTGGACATATTTTCTAGCTTCAAAGATATTTAACAATGATAACAAATACGTATAATTAATTGTTTGATTGGGATAATAATTTTGATTAATATAGACATAAATCTTAGTCAAAATGGTTCACCTACCTCATTTTTTATCCAACATTTGCAAATTCCCCTTCTCCAATTTTAAAATTCCTTGGCTTGTAAATAAAAAAATAGAAATTTGGCTGTTTCTGCATGCTTAACTTATTCAATATAAAGACAAAATTAATCATAATAATTAGATAATTATTTTTTTTCAGGTTCTTGATAACCTTTTATTTTTTTAATAAATCTAACGTAAATAGAAGGTAATGTATATTTAAAGATACTAAAAATGTAAATATCACATTTTCTCTAAAAGTTCTCCTGACCCTTTTCATTAAATAATTGTACTCGGCCATGGTGTAAGAAATTTTTGATAGAACTATAACGAATTTTTCCAACATTTTTTAATATCTTTGGATCATCTGCTTTCTAATTCAGTCCATGGTCGGGTCGGATCAACGGTTGGATCAAGTCAAATGGGTTAACTCAATTCGGTCTGGACGGTTCGGTTCAATGGTTTGGACGGTTCAGTTCAACGATTTAACCGGTCAAATCGATTTTGCTATCAAAACTCTTCCACACGTATAGTGGCGGAGCGTTTGGGTGTGGGACAGCCTCGGTGGCCCGAATCACACCAAACTTTCCAGAATCACAATTTAAGGTGTGATGGGTCCATTACGGATGTTGGTTCGCGACGGTGAGTGGTGGAAATGTAGCGGAAAAGAGTTTGACATCGGCCAAACATTTCCTTCTCTACATCTTGTAAACGACGATGACCCATGTGGCGGTGTAGGGCTCGACCGGTTCAGGACAACGTAGGGAGCAAGTTGACGTGGGCGGTGCATACCACGACGGCAGTGATCAACGGCGACGACGTGAGGAGATTCAAAGTCTTCTCTTTCCCTTCACAACCGGTGATCGACGAAGGCACGATGAAGGAATGGGTTTTCTTGGGACAATGAGGGGATTACGATGGAGGCAACAGTGACGACCATGTTGGGGCAGTTTCTCGACGGTGATGATTTCCGGGTGAAAAAGGGAGAGATTGGGGAAAGACTTGCGACTGAAAGACAAAAGAGGAAAAAAAACTAAAATTTTATAATCATATACCTAGGTTTAGGTTTTCAAAATGGATTAAACACCTAAACAGTCGTTGCACTTCTCATAGTTTAAGAAAAAGATTATAAATTCCTTTGAAAATTCAACTTAGTCCTCAAAATTAGTAAAATTTAAAATAATCTCAAATTTAGGTTGTGACAACTCTCCCCTCCTTAAAGAAATTCCGTCCTCGAAATTTACAAGACCATCAATAGTTTCTCTACTCTTAGTCTTTATACACTTACAAATTCTTCACAAGGATCTGACACCCATGTCATGTAACACTCACAGACCGATACGGGTGACCCGATCCGATCCAAGGTGTCACGTTAGGGCCATCGGATCAACTTATCGTAAAAATCCCAGAAAATTAAAATTTTTGTTAAAACATGTAAAATCATAAAAACAATTTATAAACACAAAAGTAAATTTAACAATATTAAAAAATAAAACAGATTCCAGACTCGGATATAAAAACAAAATACAAGCTACATGTTCCTAATTACATGCACCATACTCCGCAAGCAACGCAAGTGAAACTCCCTTACTGATGTCTATATTTGCAATGGTTCAATTCTTTTAACCTGAAATAGTGAGTAACAGAGTGAGCTTTAGTAAGCTCAGTAATACAATACTACCAAATGATGCTGAAGGACATGCAGATAATAGGTAAGCATAATTTTCCTTATTAGAGTTTTGTTAGGAGCAGAGGTCCCTCTAATATTTCAAGTAGTAAAAGGCATGAAGCTTTCAGTTCAAAGTAAACGTTCAGAGGACGAGGTTCAGGAGATCAGAATAGGGTGTATAGTGTGTTCCCATAAAACCAGTGAAAATGTACATATCTTTTTAAAAATAGTAGCATTTTAAAACTTATTTTTTAAAAAATATAGTAAGACCCTCCAACTGAACACCAATATGTAGTTCCCTAGAACTGCATCTATAAGGACTTACCCTAGGCCCAAAAAGGCGTGGGATCCAACATAAGAGAACACCTTGGGCCCATAAAGTCTTACCCTAGCCGAGGCGTAGGTGCCCACATGAGGGTAGTACCCCCAAGTCCATAAGGTCTTACCCAAAAGCACATAGCAGTGGTGTCATCCCTAAAGGAGTAACTTAGGGCAATAAGGTCTTACCACTAGGCCCATTAGGCCCAGGAGCCCACCCAAGAATTATTGCACTTTCAACTGGTCAAATTATGCACTTTCAAGGTATTCACTTTTCAATACAGTCAACTCTTGTCGAATTGATCATGTTCAGAATTATCGCTGAATGAATCTTTATTTCATTTCAACATTGTAACGATATCAGGAAAAGTCGACGTGCTTGATTCTTGGTTCAACACCCTTATGGACAGTACAACATATAGGTTCATCAGCGTTTCCAGACTTATCTAAGTCATTCCCTTAATTCTAGGTCTTTGAGGGTACTTAGGCCATTTATAAGTTAAGTCTATCATGGTCACTTCTGAGTTTCCAGAGTAATTCGGTAGTTTCCGCAAATTTGAATACATAAGTACTTCCATTTAGTTCAACTTGATCATATAATATAGTCATTTTGGTAATCGATGTTGATTTATTCATTTAAGAGCTTGAGGGTATTTAGTTATTCCAGTACTTAGTCGTTCTTTGGGTCATTTTACACTTCATGGGCATTCCAATATAAATCTGGAATTTAAATCGACGATTCCAAGGTTCAAGTGGATCAAGATATGAGTTCTCAGGTCATCTCCATTATCATAGCCATCCATTGAGTTTTTTTTACACTTTAAGCGTTTCATCATCATTCCAGTCAATTCTGTCAGTGGCATTACTTTCGATAAATTAGGCTTGAAAGTATTCTAGTTCCTTTAGCATTTAGATTCATTTATTCATTTTGATCACTGTAGGTTATTTTCACCATTAGAGAAAGTCTTGGTCCTTTTACAGTACAATGGAATTTTTGTAATTTTACCTCATAGTGCTATTTTTGGTAATTTCTTATCCAAATATTCCCAACATTTAACCTTTAACGAGATTAATTAGAATTTACGCGTTCTGAGATTGATTGATTTGCTGATTAAATCATTGAATTGAGATTTATTTTCGACCAGTCTATCAATTTCATTTTCGAGTTGTCAGAGACTTATACAATGTTTCATCTTTATTCCAATTTCCGTCTGAGTCCAACGATAGTTAACTACACCTAATGGACCAATCATTTCCATTTATGTATTTACCATTTATCAATTGGTTCCGAAAAGCATACATAAGGTAATAGAGTATTACCTCGATTTTCTTGTCATATCGATCGACCATTTAAACTCCATTCAATTGCCCTCGAACTTGAATTTAACGTCTAATAATTCTTTTGATACATAGCAAACGAATTTACATCCAATAATTCAACTTGAATCCGAAGATAAAACACTAAAAACATCTTACCGGGTGCGAATTTGGTAAAACGAATTTCAGATTCGGACTCGGGACGTCGAAAAACATAAAATATGACTTCTCGAAAATTTTAATTTTTTTGGTCAAAGTCAACGGTTAGACTGGTCAACGGGTTGGGTCGGGTTGACTGGGTTCGGGTCAGGTTTACTCGGTTTGGACCGAGTTGGGCGGGTTCCCAGACCGACTGGGTCGGTTCTCGAAGAAACCAGAACTGGGGATAGGCCCCACGCGCACGCGGCGGCACATGGTGGCGCGTGACGATGGCGACGAGGGTAGTTCTAGAGGTCGATCCTTTGGGGAGCTCCAAAACAACATTTACAAACCAATTAACTCAAAAATCACTAAAATTTGAGAAAAATTACGCAAAATTAAAACCAAACTTACCCACGCAGGTGATCGACAAAAATGACGATGAAGGCGACAATCTCGGTCGGGTTTTGGTCGAAAATACATGGGGAGTTTGGTGCTCAGGGCGGTGAGATGAGACAGTGGTCGGATCGGTCGGAATCACATAAATTTTGTGCGGGTTTTTTTGGTTTTTGACTAAACTTCATGGCGGTTTTACGGCGAACGGCTTCAATTTTAAACAGGGGGTTGGGGGTTGCTCATCGGTCAGTGACGAACCGAATGGCGGTGGCGGCACGAGCTGGGGCAATCGGACGAAAGTTGATTGAGGCAGAGGTGACGACAATTAGGGTATAACCATGAATTAACTGTAATACCCCAATTTAGGGGCTAAAATTAAGAAATTATAAAGTATTGGATTTAATTGGTATTTTGGAAGAAATTTGAGGATTAAATTCTAAAATCACAAATTTAGAAGACCGTTTTAAGAAGTACAAAAAATTCAGTGGCTAAACATGGGGTTTACCCATTTTTATTTTGGAGATGAAATATAACCCCTTCCCCCGATAGTTTCTGCGTATTTTTCCCAATTTTCCATCCCCGTTGAGCCTCATTTCCTTTCCGATCTACTCACCGTCCGGCGTCCGTTTGACGAATCGAAACCACCATCATTTTCGTTGTCGACCGAAGAACAAAACCCCTCAAACCTTTCGTTATGAATCGTCGTCGTTCGTCGTTAATTTCAGTCGGAAGTATCGTCGGTAATAACTCGATTTCAGTTGGTTTTTCGTCGATTCACGACGATCCAGTCATCCGTTTTTGAAACCTCCCACATCATCGTGATCCTTGCATCATTTTGAGTCAACCGATGTTCTCCGTTTCTCCGTTGTCGTCGGTGCGCGGAGGGGTGACACCATCAAAGTTTCCGACATTTTGGAATCTAGCTCTCCACCGTTCAAAATTGTGAAACGATCTCGGTAAGTGTCTCAAAATGCCTTAAAATAATTATTAGGAATTTTTCCAGGAATTTTCCGACACCGTATCACTGTTCACGCGCCGCACGCGCCGCCACTGTGCGTAGAGGGTGCTAATTTGGTAATTAATTTCTGTTTGGGTGCTATCTGTGTAAAATTAGGGTGTTAGTTTCATAAATATTTGCAGAAGGTGGCTAATTTTGTAATTAATTTCAGTTAGGGTGATATTTGTGTAAAATGGTCTGTTGACCGTTGACCGGCGTTGACCACTGTTAACCGTTGATAGGTTTTGACCACTGTTGACCAGAACTTTGACCGGCATTGACCGAGCATTAAACGACCTTTGACTTTGACCGGCTATACCTATTTTAAGGTTTTTTGATGTCCTGAATCTGTTTTTGGGGTCCGTTTTGCCAAAATCAAATCCGGTAAGTTGGTTTTCCCTGATTAATCACCTGATTCGATTCGTTTTCCAGAATTAAGCTATGTTTTTATGGAATTTATATTGTTATGTATATGAGGAATTATTTAAAGATGATTTCAAGATCGAGGGCGTTCGAATGGAATTTAATGGTTAATCAATATGGCATAGAAATCGAGGTAATACATTACTACCTCTTTATGCTTTATAGAACATATTGGTATTGATAAATGTATGAATGGAAATGTTTGGGCTCATATGTGTAATTAATGAAGTTCTACACTCGATACGAATGCAGTAGAAAGTAAGTAACTGAATATGGCTTAGATGACTATTATAAGAAATTGGAGGACAGTTGGAATTAAATTACAAATTCTGGAATTAAGTGATAAAGGAATCAGCCATGGATATGTAGATTATAATTTATCTAAAGGTACGTAGATGATAAATTATGAGAATGTTTCGATTATGCAAAAATTACGAAATTACCCTTATGTTGGAAAATGACAAGAATTGTCCTTGGAAATGAATTAATAAATCTGAAAAGATATATTGATCTGATAAAACTATTGATGTGCATAAGGAAATATTAGTTTTACGTGGAAATTATGGATAATCGGTTTTTAACCCCAAGAAGGTTTATGCAAGATACTAGAAGTCTGTTAAGGAATCATTTCAAGATCAGAGAATGTTCGAGGAAGCAATTAATCATAGGATCTCTAAATTATATATTATTTTCGTTAAGAGATAATACCGAAGTTATCTGGTTAAGAAATTACAAAAATGCCTCTGAGAGGTAAAATAGTCCGAGTTGACCCTGAATGAGAAAGTACTTTAAGGATTTGTACTTAACTTGATTAAGTACGAATTTGATTGTTAAGATCCTGACTTAGTGCAGAAAATTTTTGATATTTCGTTGGTAAAAATCTGGAAAGGCACTTGAACCGAAAATATCCGAGTTACGAGTAAATACCTGAAGAACAATTTATCGGGGTGCTCATTTATCACAATTGTTCGAAGGGACTGAAATAGATGATAAATTGGAATTAAATAATAAGACATGATGAAGGAAATGATTGAAATACATCGGATCTGTAGAATGACCAGAATACCCCTATAATGGAAATAACCCAAGAATATCACCAAACTCAGGAATGATTGTATATCCTCGAGCTCTGAAATGAATGGAATAAAACTGAACACCAAAATTACCAAAATAACCTTATGTCCTAAACTAAGTAAATGTCTTGGATTAATTAAGGAATCCAAATAAGCATAGGTGTTGGATTACCTTTAAAAGTAATGGAACACAATTTAAGTGAGTAGATCAACCCTAAAGCTATATCTATACCTGAATGGCATAGATATTACTGGAACGCGTGTTCGTCTTCTCAAGTTTGGCTTGATGATAAATTTTGGAAGTATTCAGCTCAACTCAACTCTAGATCGCATTCAGTACTAAGAATTGGACGTTTGTTCGACAAATCAACCACGAAGACAAAATTGAATGGAACGGAAGTACAACATGTATCTGAAATTCAGAAACGTTTGAATTACTCTAGGAGATCCCGAAGTAACTGGAATGGACTTGACTGCTAAATGAACTAAGTAACCTCATGGACCGAGGATTAAGTAAATGATTGGGATAAGCCTGGAAATTCGGATGAACTAACATGATGTATCATCCTTATGGATTATGAATCACAAATCAAGTACGTCAGCATTTCATGATATTGTGAAACCATGGAAATGAAATAAAGAGCATTGGAATATTTGTTAGTTTCCTTAGGATCCATTCAGCGATGACTCAAAAAGATGATTTTTGGACAATTATTGTTGGTATAAAGAGTGAATACCTGGAAGGGCAACGAATGAATCGGTCAACATGAATTAGTTCTGAGAGTTGTTCAACTTGAGTTATTTCGATAATCCGATAGATCGGCACAGTCTGTAAATGTCCTAAACCTTTATTTCTTCTTTATCAGCTCAAGTCTCATTCTGAATAACTGATGATTCCGTCAGTTATTGAACTCTTCCAGTAGTGATTCTAAATTCCAACATTCTATCGACATACTGAAGATCTGTGTTTCTCTGCTTGATAAGATTATCCAGTACCTCTGAATAATATCTGTAAACTCTGGTGTGTTCCCTAATCATATAAATATTTTATCTGATTTCCGACTTGAATTCTGTTCTGATACATGACATAAATTCTGTTCTGATTTATGATTTGGATTCTGTTCTGATATATGTTCTGAATTCTGTTTTGATTTCTAATTTCTCCGTTTAATGACGAAAAAATGTTTTAATTGGGGGGTATTTTTGAAGGAAGTAATTTTGCAGGTTCCTCGGCTTTGTGCTCAGGGCCTTACAAGTTGTGTTGGGTTGGGTGTATGGTTCTGGGAAACCTACACATTCTGTTGTGAAGGGTTGGGGTATATATATATATATATATATGTTTTAAAAGATTTGTATCTTTTTACTGGTTTTACGGGAACACACTAGATAACCTATTTCGATCTCTTGAACTCAGCCATTCGAAATATATTTTTTTATCTGAACTGAAAGCTCATTGTTCGTTACCATCTGAAATATCAGTATGATCTCCGATTAGCATAAAAATCTGTAGATGTTCGGAAACAATAAGAAAACATATGTTTATTTGTATCTGCACGTTCTTCAGGATCATCTGGCAGTTTTGTATTACTGAGCTTTCTGAAGCTCACTCTATTACTCAACATTGCAGGTTAAAAGAATTGTACCAGTGCAACTATCGTAATCAGTATGGGAGTTCTCCCAGCGTTGCTTCTAGAGAATGGTACATGTGATTAGGGGGCATGTAATTGTATTTTGTTTTAATATTTGAGTCTAAAAATCTGTTTTATTTATGTATACTGATAAATCATTTTATAAGTTACATGTTTTAATAAAAGTTTTAAATTTTCCGCTATTTTTACAGTGGGTCGCTCCAGTGGCCCTAATGTGACACCTCAGATCGGACCGGGTTATCCGCATCAATCTGAGGGGGTTACATTAACAATTACGAACACATGAATTAACGAAAAGATCTTTATTGGCAACAAGGGGTCAACTGTTGAGTATTGAACGATTATGAGATTTAAGATTTACTATGAATAACTATGAAGATGCAGTTCTAACAGATTAGGGTGAGACAATTCATAACCAAAAAAGAAAAATAAAGACTCAAATAACAAAATAACAAGGATACATGTTAACTTATCTTATGCATCTTGATCCTCATGAATCTTCAAAGGCACTTGAGATAAGGCTTGTAATTGAGCGGGGGCATAAGATTTATTATGAGGATGTGGACACTCTCTAAAGTAGTGGTCTGGTGAGCCACATCGGAAGAAACAACCTAACTTCTTCAATATTCTCCTTCATACTTCCTATTATAATATGCACACTTAGAAAAAGATATAACATCAGTAGTACTATCGACACCGGTAGCAAGGACAGTCGAGTCTAAAGGTCTAATCCTAAAGCTAATCGGTTGAGAATAAGCATGTCTTTCTCTTTTACCAGATCGACTAACAGATTTTAAAGGGCTAGATTAACTTGAATTCTTTTCATTTTGATCTTTTCCTTGATCCCTCAGTTCTCTACCAATGGTCTTCACTACTTCATTGTGATCTCTACCTCAAGTCGTTTATCAGAACGAAATTTCCTCAAGTACACGGTTAGGAAAATCTCCTCTACAATCAGTCATATAAGCCTATCGAGAGTCTTTACAACCTATTCAAACAAATTTTAGAGTCAAATATGGTACCAGAGTCTCAAATAAAAATATCTATATTAGAAAATAATTTAAGTATTGTCATTTTGAAAATTCTTCCCATTTTACCCAAAAGATTTTCAATGTATGCAAAAATCTTTTCAAGTTCAAATTTTCCCCGCATAGGCTTCATAGTCCGAGAGTTTGAACTAGCTCTGATACCACTAAATGTAACCCTCTATACCCGATCTAGACGTTACGACCGAATCTCAGAGACCACAGTAACGATAATTCATAAAACATAACTCATTTAAGGAAATATTCACATTATTAAAATAGTTTGTAAAATAGATAAACATCAATTAAAATACTCATAAATAAATAATAATAAATTTCATATCTAATAAAATAATGCATGCTAAATCATATAATTCAAAGTCTCAAAATAGTATGCCAAGAGTCTGTATACAAAAATTTCATAATCTAATAATAGTTTTAAAGTATAATAAAAGTTTGATAAAACCATACCGTAATCGATAAGATATGTCGCTAAACGATCCTCCAAGTATCAAAACGATCTTAACGGTAAGTGAATCTAAAAGTAAGAGAACTAAACACAATATACAACATACAGTCAATATACGGTAAACAATACTTTATAAATAACATGTTCATACAACATCGAACACAATATGCATGCAATGCAGACCATTGACCCATCTACATCACCATACAGTTACTCAGCCTTTGGACATTATCATCCTATAAGGATGCACCAGACTATAATAAGGTAATTGGGATTACCATCTGCTAAAGATGCACCAGCCTGCAAATCGGTAATTGGATTTATCATCTGGTAAGGATGCATTAGCCTGTATTTTAGTAATTGGATTTATCATCCCGTAAGGATGCACTAACTTGTATTTCGGTTGTTCGATTATTCTTCCTCTTCACAAACTCAACCCAATGCAACATACATGATAAGAGTCATATCGATATGCATCGGTAAATTATACATATAAACATTATAGTTACAATAACAAATAAACAATAAGCGCATACATCTATTATCATTACTCATGCCAACATATACATGCATAACTTTCATCGATACCCAACATATAAAACACATAAAACATTCACGCACAACATCAATAGCACTAGTCGAGGAACACACCTTTAGCAAACTATGAACCCAATCTAAGTTATACGCTCCTTACGATCCGTACCACTAGGATGAGACAATTTTGGGTCCACTAATGATCGCTCGGGCAAAGTTGAGTCTCCTTCAAAAACAGATAATCACATATAAGTCATATTGCAATAAGAAATTATAATAAAAAAATCTAAATAATTAAATAGAATGATGAACATAAGCGTTTAGGTTAAAATTTGGCAAAACAAAATACAAATCAAACTCAGTACGTCGAAAAATGTTAAGATAGAGATTTTCGCAAAAAATCAACGGATCAACGGTCAAAACCAAAGTCAATGGTCAAAGTCAATGACCAATTATCAAATGGCCAAAGTCAACGAACGATGGGTCAACAGTTGGGTCGGATCAAACGGGTCAGCTTGGTTCAATGGTTTAGGCAGTTCAGTTCTACAATTTAACCGGTCAAACTGAATTTAAGATGTGATGGGTCCATTACCGATGTTGGTTCGCGACGGTGAACGATATAAATGTATCGGAAGAGAGTTTAACTTCTGCCGAACGTTTTCTCCTCCACAACTTATAAATGACGAAGATTCAAGCTGCGGTGCAGGGCTCGACTAGATCGAGACGACGTAGGGAGTACGTTGACGTGGGCTATGAACACCACGATGTTAGTGATCGACGGCAACAACATGAGGAGATTTGAAGGCTTCTTTGTTGCTTCACTAACGGTGACCGACGAAGGCACGGTGAGGGGAGGGTTTTCTCTGGTCAATTTGACAGCCATGTCGGGGCGGTTACTCAACGGTGATGGGAAAAATGAAAAAAAAAAAAGATGAGGGAGAGGCTTGTGGCTAAAAGACAAAAGAGGGGGAAAAACCAAAATGTTATAATATGGTATTCATACCTAGGTTTAGGTTTTCAAAATGGATTAAACACCTAAACAGTCGTTGCACTTCTCATAGTTTAAGAAAAATATCATAAATCCCTTTGAAAATTCAACTTAGTCCTCAAAATTAGTAAGATTCAAAATAATCTCAAAATCGGATTGTGACAGTACCTACCTCTATTTCATTATGTATTGATGATTAATATTTAGTCTTTGTCTAATTTTTCAGTTAAATAAGACCGAAGACGAAGACTTTAAAAAAAATTGGATAAATTAAAATTTATTACCCAAAGGAGCAGTGTTCTGCTACAAAACAATCATCAATGGAAAAAGCAACCTAAAATCGAGAACAACCTATTCACAAAACATGATATCGATTATTCAATACTCCAAATCTTACAAAGAGTAATATTGACACTATCAAGTCTATTAATATTCCGGCCTCTAAGTTGAATTTCGACTATCTCCTTGATAGCTTTAAGAATTTCAGCTTCATTCCTGAAGTTTCCTTTGAACAACCTTCTGTTTTGTTCCTCCCATAGAGAATAGAGAAATGCACACCATGCGAGTTTCAAAATAGTGATAAGTAAAGATTTACCTTTCCAAGCATGAGAAGCCGATGCTAACAAGTTGTTCCAAGATGAAGAATATGGCCTTAATCCGGAGAGATGCAGAATGGCCTTCCAAAGGGAATCCGCCAATGAGCATTCAATGAACATATGGTCTCTCGTCTCCCGATCATCATTGCATAGAACACACAAGCCATCAGATATAATGCCCATATGTTGAAGCCTATTCTTAGTTGGTAGTCTATCCAAGATAGTCATCCAAGCAATCATGATGTGTTTTGGTATGTGTAGAGGAAACCAGATTAGATTATGCCAATTAACTGTCTCTCTTTACTCTAGTCGCATCCCATATGGCGCGAGTAATCAATGCTCCTGTAGAAAAAATAGATTATGCTTCTCTTTTAATGCTTATCATTTTTCTCAAACTCCAACTAGCATTAGTACCACATTCTGACTGCCAGAAGTCTTTATCTTTAAAAAAAAATTGTTTCATTTTCTAAAATGATATTTAAAATTAGGGTAAAGTATAGTAATGGTCACTGAACATTTCTGAAGCTTGCATTTAGGTCCCCCAACTTTTAAAACTTGCAATACAGTCCCCCAACATTTATTCCGTTTACAATATGGTCCCCAACTTAAATCACTGTTAGAAAATTAGGGTAAATTATATAAACGGTCATTGAACTTTTTAGGCACTTGAATTTAGGTCCCCAACTTTTAAAACTTGCAAAACAGTCCCCCAATAATTTTATTTTCTTATTAAATATAGATGTATAGAAAATATAAATGATTCAATTTATATTTAAATGTATGAATCATTTATATTTTTGATATATTTTATTTTTCTTGTATAAACTAGTATTTAAAATATGTTTATATTTTAATCAAAATATTTCAATATACGAATAAAAAATATTTATATAAATGTATATTTATATTTAGATGTATAAATAAAAAAATATATTCATATATTAATGTATGAATCATTTATTTTTTGAATATTTTATTTTTAATAAGAAATTAAAATTATAATTATATTAGAATACTCAACTTAAGATTATATATAATCATGAATTTAAATATGAAAAATAATATTAAATTTAGTTTAAAAATATAAATCTTAAATTTATTCTTTTAAATATTGTATCAACTAATATTTAAAAATATATTAAATCTATCAAACAATTTATCAATATAATATTTTTTTATTGTAAAAAAATATAATATTTTCCCATCATTTATTTCTTTCAAATTTTTTGCCGAAGTTCAAATCTCATTATTTCAATTTTCCATTATATTCTTTTTTTTCTGGCATTGGTCATACTATTAGTATATGTATTATTGTATATCTCTTAACACAAACGATGGTGTTAGCTTAGTGGCTCCGCCCTTTATCTTTCATTTGCGTGACTCAGGTTTGAGTTTGCCCGAGACCCAAATTTTATTTCTTCGTAACTTAATTTTCTTCTAATTAGGTGGTGACATGTGTCACCAATAACACATCATGATCATGTGTTAACACATGTCAGATCCTGGTTAAATGATTAATTTATTAAATTTTATTTAATTTAGGACCAAATTGATAGCATATATAAATAATTAGGCGGTGACATGTGTCACCAATGACACGTGTCATGATCATGTGCTAACACATGTCAGATCCTAATTAAATGATTAATTTATTAAATTCTATTTAATTTAGGACCAAATTGATTATATAAATAATAAAGACTGAATGTATAATAATGTCAATTCCTTTTAACTGCCACATCATCATTTTTATCAATTGGTAACGACTAGTGGCTTAGTTGAAACAGTTAAATAATTATGTTGTATGATTGATAAATTTAAAAGATCGATAACAAAAGTAAAAAGGGCTAGATAGTTAAGTTGTCAACCTAGTAGTTTACACTTTTATTTATACGTCAAATAACATTTTATAAATTTAAAATTCGAATTATTTTCAACCTCTTCTATATCCTAACTACTTTTTTTAATTAAAAATTTCTTCACAGATAAGAATTATACTATTATATTTATATAAAAAATATGTATCACATGAATAAGATGAAATTAAATAATAATAAATCTGACATAATTGAATTTAATTGAATTATTTTGGAATTTAGGGTTTAGAATGAAATTGAATTACTTTGGAAATTGTGATTTAGAATGAAATTGATGACTGTTTTGCAAGTTTTAAAAGTTGGGGGACCTAAATTCAAGTGTCTGAAAAGTTCAATAACCTTTTATATAATTTACCCTAATTTCTAACGGTGGTTAAAGTTGGGGGACCATATTGCAAACGGAATAAATGTTGGGGGACTGTATTGCAAGTTTTAAAAGTTGAGGGACCTAAATGCAAGCTTCAAAAATGTTCAGTGACCATTACTATACTTTACCCTTAAAATTATCATCTGAAGTCGTTCATTTTCCCAATTAAATAAGATTAGATGTTTATCTTCCTACTTTTCACACCCAAAATAATATATTTTATTTTAAAATATATATTAAAAGAAACCCTTTTGTTTTATTGGACGTACCTCTATTGTTTGTCTCCTCCTATTGATGATTATTGCTACATTATAATATTAGCATTTCATTATGTATTGATGATTAACAGTATAGATTCATATTTATAATATTACCATTTCATTATGTATTGATCATTCTTCGTAATATAAAAAAATAATTCTTTATTAAATAAGTGTGAATAAAAAGAGATCTTACAAGCTTAAATTCTTGAATCCCAATTGGGATTTACATAGGAATTTACATATTGTTCACCAAGAGTGACAGTGATAGGATTCAAACTTAACCTTACAAACTCAAATTCTTAAATCTCATCCACTTATGTCAACACTAAACATATAGTTTTTCAATATTATCATTTCTTTTTAAGTATGATTTTAATATTCACTTTAAAAAGGGTAATCCAAATATGCTTCATCACCTCATCATCATTTTTATTAATCTTTATTACCAACAACCAGTTGGTCTAGTCGGATGAGGCACTAGATTCCCCTCAATTAAAATCTCATCTTTATTACCAACAAACAATTGGTCTAGTTGGATGAGGCTCTAGATTCCTTAAGCAATGTCAGAGGTTTGAACATTGGCATTTGAAAATGGAGCAAACTGGGTTGGGAGAGTTGCTATTGTCTCTGTAATACCTTATCTAAATTAATTGATTAATAGATCAGATATCAATAATTAATTCAAAAAATCTCATCTTTATTACTTGTTTATTCATCTCATAAAAATAATTACATCTTTTCATTTTTTTTAAAGTGATATTTGAAATTACCATCACTTCTAGATTTTTGCAAATAAATCACTCAAGTTTAATTTCAATTATTTAAAGAAAATACATCTATTTAAGTATATGAAATTCCATCTCAATAAGTCTTCCTTTTCCCAATTAAATAAGATTGGTTGTTCGTCTTCCTAGTTTTCACACCTGAATCAATATTCTTTATTTTTTAAAAAATATATTAAAAATAACTCTTTTTCGCACGAATCAAATTACATCAGTGATTAAAGGAATAGATGTTATTTCTAAAAATTTAAAAGTATTATATATTTTAGATTCTTTTATGTATTTTGTATTGAAAAATCTATTTTCGCTTCTTAAAATTTTATAACTTTATTCATTTCTAAAATTTTAAAAATTCACTCTTTAACATAAAGTTTTGTGTTCATCCATGTGATTAATGCTATTTTATGTGCATATTAATTGAATTATTGCCCCCAGGAGTCTGAAACATTTGAGCTCGGATTTCCAATTGTTTTACGAAAATTGTTTTCTTTCCATAAACATTTTAAAGGTTTTTCTGAGCGTAGGTAAAGAGTTCACTATCATGGCTTGGTCAGACGTGGCGTCTGCAGTGACAACAACTATAACCTTATAGATCAATCTTTTCTAATATTACCTCGTCACTATGCATTATTTTAATCCTAACTTTAAAAGGGTAGTCCAAATATTTGAATTAAATAAATTTACTTTCCTAAAATTTTAAAAGTTGGTCTCTTAACATTAAATATTGCATCCCTTCCTCACTTGTGAATACTTTGTGTATATTAATTGACCTTATTGCCGCTAAGAGTCTAAAACATTTGAGCTCTGATTTCCAATTGTTTTACGAGAATTGCTTCATTACCATAAACATTTTGAAGAAATTTCTGAGCACAGGAAAAGAGTTCACTATCATGGCTTGGTCAGCTGTGGCATCTGCAGTGACAACAATAGGCAAGCTGCTAACCGACGAAGCAGTCTACCTATGGGGCGTGGAAAAGCAAGTTGATCGTTTGCTAAAGGAGCTCAAGTGGATGGAAAGCTTATTGCGGGAGGCCGATGTTAAACAGCATGAGGACGAGAGGATTCGTCTTTGGGTTTCTGAAATCAGAGAGCTTGCCTATGATGCCGAGGATGTTATCGAGGATTTCGCTCTCAGGATTGTGTCCAAAAAGAAAGGTGGTCTTTACGGTTGCATCAAAAGATCTGCCTGCATCTTGAATGAGGGATGGACGCTCCACGAAACACGTTCAAAGATCGAGGAAATCTTTGAGAAAATAACCGACTTGGTCCGACAATTACAAGCGTATGGCGTGAAGGGATTGAGGAATGGAGATGGGTCGAGTTCTTCAATCGCAAGGAGGGAGTTAAGGAAGCCTTTTCCTCATATTGTTGATCAAAACATTGTTGGACTCGATGATGGCATAAAGAAATTGGTTTCAGAACTTGTCGAGGGAACTCAATTCAAGGTTGTTTCCATATGGGGAATGGGTGGTCTGGGGAAGACCACTCTTGCCAAGAAACTATATCATCACAGTCGAGTTACAAGCCGTTTCGAGCACAGAGCTTTTGTATTTGTCTCTCAACAATTCCAAACTAGAAAAGTTTGGAAAGACATTCTATCTGATTTGGGAAAATTGGGTGAAAATGACGGGATGCTGACCGACGTGGCATTAGCAAGCAAGTTGTTTAACTTGTTGAAAGATGAAAAATGTTTGGTAATACTGGATGATGTTTGGAGCAGCGAGGCTTGGGATCGCCTCAGACCTGCGTTTCCAGTTGCAAGGGGCATCCATAGCAATAGTAAGATATTGCTCACCTCTCGAACAGAAACGATAGTTTCCCATGCAGATGCAAGCGTTTATTCGTATGAGTTGCCAATTTTGAACGATGAAGAAAGTTGGGAATTGTTCGAAAAGATTGCGTTTCCTCCATCAGATTCTACAGGTACGTATCTATACATTGCAAAGTTATTAACCATCATATATGCATATAGCAACATTCTACTCTATACCTTAAACTTATTTTTTAGGTTGTTTCATTAGTTTTTTTTTACAACAATTCAATTTCTTTTTAAATAATACATTTTTAACAAAAAGTAAACTTGAATAAACATGTCATTAGTGTAGATTAAATAAACAAGGCCTTTTAAATTTAATATATTTTGTATTATATATTTTAAAAATAATATAAATAATTGTAAAAAAAATAATATAAGCGATATTGTTAGAACTAAGTAGTAATAATAAATTAAACTATTTTACATAGATACTTATACATAGATAAATTTTTTTGACAAATTTTATATCTAATCCTAACCCTACCAAAAGGGAAGCACTCTTAGTGGGTCTAGAACTCATAAACTAAGAGAATATGAGGGAATAAAGATGAACAACTTGATCAACCGACTAAATATGCTTGCTCCCGTAATTAAAAAAATTATATCATTAATCCTTGATATATATATATATATATATTATGCTTAGTTTCTTAAGTAGTTTATGCGACTATGTGTTCATGCAAGACAAACACATAAATTATAGCTTGATTTGGACATATTTTGCAATAATTTCAATATATTTTCTAGCTTCAAAGTTACTTAACAATGATAACAAATACGTATAATTAATTGTTTGATTGAGATAATAATTAATCATATGAGAGTGTAATTAATTATACTTTTTTATAATTATTATGTGGCGTTCAAATACATCATTAATATAAATTAAATAAACAAGTTATTTGCAAAATTTCAAATAGCAGCCAACGTTACATGTACCTAAATATGAGTAATAGGTAGATTTAATATTTTTTATTATATTGTGAAATAATATAAGTAATACTATTAGAAATAAGTTGTAATAATAGATTAAAACATATTATATAGATAATTATATCAGTAATCATTGAAGTATATATATGTGTGTAGTTTATGCGACTATATGTTCAAGCAAGACAAACATATAAATTATGCTTGAAAATTCTTTTTTTGACATTTGCGATAATTTGAACATATTTTCTAGCTTCGAAGATATTTAACAACGATAAATATATAACTAATTGTTTGATTGAGGTAATAAACTATGCCTTGGGTTTTGTTGAAACCAAAAAACAAAGTCTACTGTTTGCATGCTTAACGTATATAATATAAAGGAAAAAAATCATAGATAAGTATTATTTTATAAGAGATTATCCTGGCAACTAATCAACTTAGCTGCCGTTTAAAAAATATATATTTCTTTATCATTAAATAATTGTACTTGGCCATAGTGTAGAAACTTCCTAATATCTCTGGAACATCTACTTTCTAATTCCTCCTATTATTTAAAGAAAATAAAACTATAGGTGGACCACTATTATTCTAGGTGTTCAAAACAATGTTCATTCCAAATGTATTTATAGAGATTTTTACCTATGAAAATCTACATAAAAAAGATGTTCATTCCTGATTTTGAGGAGTAATCATTGAGCCCTTCATATTGTGCAGATAAAACGGTTTATGGTGAGATAAAGGAGTTGAGACAAGACAAGGGCAAACGACGTGCAGATGATACGGTTGATGGTGAGATAAAGGAGTTGGGACAAGACAAGGGTAAACAATGTGCTGATGATACAGTTGATAAGAAAAAGAAGTTGGGAAAAGTAATGGTTGAACAATGTGCAGGGTTGCCATTAGCCATAGTTGTGTTGGGAGGAATTTTGGCTACAAAAAGCTCATTGAATGAATGGGATAGAGTGAGTGAAAATGTTAAATCATACTTGAATAGAAGCAAAGTCCAAGGCCAAGGAACTAGGGAAGTGTTAGCATTAAGTTATGATGACTTACCTGCCCATTTAAGATCCTGTTTTCTTTATTTAAGCCAGTTCCCAGAGGATTATGTGATACGTGTGGATAGACTAATTCAGTTATGGGTTGCTGAAGGTTTAGTTTCATCAAAGGAAGAAGAAGACGGGGAGTGGGGAATCGCAGAAGATGTGGCAGAGCATTACTTAACGGAGCTTGCGGAAAGGTGCATGATTCAAGTACGAAGCAGAGACGTTGTAACCTCAAAGGTCGAAACAATTCAGATGCATGACCTAATAAGAGACCTTTGCTTATCAAAGGCAAAAGAAGAGAACTTCGTCTTCATTGTAGATGAGTCAAATGCATTCTCGTTGTCCACAATTCGAAAGGTTCGCAGAGTTTCTATGCACGAGTTGTTTGAGACAAAGTACATTAGATGTCCAAATCTTCGATCACTTTCCTTCTTTAATACAAGTGAACTGGAAGAGTTATATGAGGTAGAAATCCCTTCGGCCTGTATAGAAGGTCCATTCAGTCGGCTGCATTGTTTTTGGGATATTTTGGCTTATTATATTAGTTTTCTAAAAGCTCGGGGATTTTGGGTACATATATTCATCAATTTGAAATTGCTCAGAGTTCTAAACTATGAAGGGCAGCAAACAGATGCGTATTGCAAGTTAATCGGTGATATTGGGAATCTCATTCATTTAAGATTCTTGAGTCTAAACAGACTCATATTCACAAGTAAAAAATTGCCATCATCTCTGGGAAACTTAAGATGCTTGCAAACCTTGGATTTACGAATTGAAGAACTTGGTCGTATCAACGTACCTGACGTGATATGGAGGATGGAGGAACTGAGACATTTATATCTCCCTCAAGACTGTGATGACAAAACAAAGTTGAGGTTGGATACTTTGAGAAACCTCCTCACATTAGAGAACTTCAATACCAAGAGTTGTTATCTGAAGGATCTTAGCAACATGACAAAGCTTAGAGAGTTGGATATTCAACGGCGTTTCAAGATTGAAGATTTTAACGAGGAGAAGTTGGACAAGAATCCACCCATAATCCGAAGTAAATATCTTCACACCTTGACTATTCATGGTAAGAGAATAGATCCAAGACATTTGGCACACCTCCTCTCAAGCTGCGGCAGCATTTGTAAGTTGATAATAGATGACGAGATAAGTAAGTTGCCAGAGCATTTGCCTTCAAATCTTCCTTACATATACTTGGCACGTTACTATCTTCAGGAAGATCCAATGCCAACACTAGAGAAGTTGCCAGAGCACCGCTACTTGTCTTCAAATCTCGCTTACATAAGCTTGAAAGAATGCGAGCTTTAGGAAGATCCAATGCCAACACTAGAGAAGCTGCCTAACTTAAGGTTTCTCGAGTTGTATTATGATTCTTTCATTCGAAATCGAATGTGTTGCTCTGCACAAGGTTTTCCTAAACTGGAGTCTTTGAGGCTTTATGGTCTTCCGAAGCTGGAGTAGTGGAAGGTGGATAAAGGAGCCATGCCTTGTCTTCAACTATTGGTGATTAGATTCTGTAGAATGCTAGAGATGCTTCCAGATGAATTGAGGTTCATTACAACCCTCCAAGAACTGGAGATTATAAAAATGCCAAAGGAATTCCACGATAAAGTGGTGCAAGGAGGACAAGATTTAGACGGACTCCAAGAAATTGATTCATATTCAAGGACATACAAACGGCGATATACCACTAACTCAGAGGTAATTTCTAAATCTCTGTTATAGGAAATGCTCAATCCTTTTATATTTATTCACAGCTATATGCTTTGCACATTTAGATCCTAATTTGAAGCACATAATTATTCCGGCAAATCTACCTTCTGTTCTTATCCTCTGTTTTAACTCCAATTAAGCAGTTATAGTTCACATCAATGAGCTTAGACAAATTCTCATTCTAGATAAATGTATTGCACATAAATCTTAAGATCACTCAATTTTGTAAGTCTGAAATCAAGAATCTGAGTTTGGTTTTTTCCTCTCTTTTTTTTTAAAAAAAAAAATCAGGGAGGAGACAGGTTGTCTATTTGGATTTGATCCATGGAAAAGGTAATCGTCTGTTTTCCAACCATTAAACATGATTCATAGCTGCTGCAACTTCAATTTTTCTTCTTAATATTTGAGTTTTTTCTTTCCAAAACAAATCTGTATCGTTTTGTTATTCTAAATCTTTAATGTTTTGTTTACAATTGAATAATTTTTCTTCTAAAATTGACCTTTTCCCCTTTGATATTTTCTTCTTCTTCTTCTACAGGGAAAGAAGTCATTATATGGAAATATGTGATTCCATTTGTTTAAGAATTGGTGTGAGATTATTATTTTGTAAGGTTGTGTTGTAAGGTGTGGATTCTATTGCTTGTTGACATGAGATTGGCTTTCTGTTTCAGATTTGATTTGGGTGTTGTGGTGTGTTATTTTCAATTCCTTTGAGCTTTAGGATCGGTTGTTTGAATTGTAATTCATTGCTTGTAATAGAACATGTTGCCTTGTCTGGGCTGATGAATTGGTTGAATGGTGTTTTGATATTGTACCTTGTTGGATCCTATTCATTATAAAGAGAGTTTTTTTAATGAAGAGGAAATGTTAAATTAACGTACCAGTCTCTAATGCGTAAATAAGACGGACTATGAATATGTTTAATTATGAAGAATACGATAAAGATCAGTCGGAATCGAATCATATATAACTAGGGAGCCATCCTTACTAGAAACATGAAAAATGAATCATGAAAATTTTAAAATAAATCATGAAAATTTTGTTTTAATTTGTAAAAAAACCCTTTTTAGGTTCTAAAATACATTTCTTAATATTTTCCTATTTTTTTTAAATGAAGATGATCATTTTGATGATTATCTATAAAATTATCCTTTAAAAGAGTTATATTTTGGGGAGAAATAATTTGAGTTTACCAATCGGGTAATATATTTTTCATTGAGTCTAGAAAATGGGCAAATTTTGGTTAAAGTCCTTAAATTTTCCTTCACTTTCAAAAATGATCTGCTAGCTTTGCGATTTTACACTTTAATCCTCAATTTCTTCCAAAATATCACTTTAATTCATTACTTTCAAAAATGATCTGCTAGCTTTGTGAAATGTATATGTTTTGTAAAAGAAAATTTTTAGGACCCTCGTCGAGTGTAGATGAGTACGGTTAACGATGAGCTTATTAAATTAATTTATAAAATATTAAATTATAAAATACTAAACATATAATTATAAATTAGTTAAAAATCTAAATGTAATTTAATTAAAATACAAAATCTATAAAATATTAGTACCGAAATGGCAGTTCAACGGTGCTAATCCTTCATTGACTGTAGCCGACTCTCGAATCCGACATATTTATGGTAAGAAGCAGATCAGGTAAGACGATGTCTGATCAACCTAAATGATCGGTGGCGGCTTTAACATTTTTTCAAGTCGAAGCCTAATTTCGAGTCCACCCGAAAGACGGTTGTGACACATGTTAATATAAAATAAGGTGCGTTTTTTATTAAATAAATGTGAGTAGTGGAAATTAAAAACGTTGTGGATTTTTTTTTTACATTTAGAAAGCAAATGATTTTTATTTTTATTTTTGCAAATTACATTTTTCTATTCAACATTATATATTATTATAATCCTCACTTTAATGATTCTAGTCCAAATATTCTCACTCCGCACACCATCACTACTAAAGGTACAATAATATTTTTCTATTTCACATTATGCCTGAAAACAATAGCAGTGTTATTAAAATTATTAAAATAAAATTTTATTATATTTTAATTAACGTGTTAACATTTAATTCTGACAACTGTTTATTTTATAACGAAAAACACTGGTGGAGCCTGTGTTAATTGTTTAGTTTTCCCCTAATTTTCCAAGTGGCGCCTTTTCAATTAAATAAGACCCATGATGATCACTTTTTATAGTCTTCCCATCCTATTGATGATTACATAAAAATCATAAAATATACTACTAATAAACTACGATCATGTCCATTACTAATTGTGCCCTTAATTATAACATTGCCTTTATTACCTGTTAATCCATCTCACTTGAGTTTATTGTTTAGTTTAACCACAAATTTTCAAACCTCACATTTTCTTTTGGAAAAAGGAGGAAATAAATTACCTAACTAGAATTTAATGCCCCGGAGGTGTTTCTATCTAAAAACAAGAAATTTAACAATTCTACCGGAGGATCCAGGAAAACTCGGTATTAATAAACACTATTAAAATATAATTTTATTATATTTCAATTAACGTGTTAACATCTAGTTTAAACGAACGTTAAACTTTTAACGAAAAAAGACAAGTTTCAAATATATGAATACTCGGATGATCATTTTCTAACTTTTAATAATCGAGGAACTCAACAAAACAACACCCTATAATCAAGAGACTATTTGTAACTTTTAATAATCAAATGACCTAATAAATAATGTCTTAATCTAGTGACCATTTGTATACTTTATCCTTTTAACTAATACACCTCGTTCTTGATTCACCGCACCATATTTTAGTGAATCATTTTATTCCCGTAATTATAGCCTGATCTTTATGTTGGGAAATAAACCGAGTACAAGTAATTTCCCTATAACCAAATTACTGAGAATGAGAAATAAAAGTGGAAAAATAATACCCGAAATTGATAACGGAGTTCAGCCAATTGTGCTTACGTCTCCGGACTGTTGCAGATCTTTTACAAAGAGAGAAAATTTACAGGTGTTTACAAAACACTCACTACTCACAAGAAAACTCTCTAGTATTGGGAGAAAGAAATGATTTTTGGGATGGATTTGAAGCTAAATGAGCTAGGGTATTTATAGTTGAAACTTAAGGACTTAATCATGTAAATACCCTAAACCCTAAACCCTAAACCCTAAACCCTAATAAACTACGATCATGTCCATTACTAATTGTGCCCTTAATTATAACATTGCCTTTATTACCTGTTAATCCATCTCACTTGAGTTTATTGTTTAGTTTAACCACAATTTTTCAAACCTCACCATTTTTTTTTTGAAAAAGGTGGAAATAAACTACCTAACTAGAATTTAATGTCTGGAGGCGTTACTATCTAAAAACAAGAAATTTAACGATTCTATCAGAGGATCCAAGAAAATTCGGTACTCTATGATTTCAGAGTTGGTGATTTTGACAAGACTATCAGCCACTTTGTTTTCTTCACGATTAAGATCATTTCCAGTCCTTATCTCTACTCTAGTGTATCTCTATCTCTACTCTAGAGATGAAATAATAATTCATCTCCAGCGCTATCTCTACATTACCACTAACTCTATTTTATTCACAATATTTAATTATTATAATATTAATATTACAAATATAAAAAAATCAGAAAAAATTACAAAAAAAATCCAAAAAATTACAAAAAAATTAAGATGATTATTTATTTAATTTTAATTTATTTTTATTTATTTTATAATTTAATATTTTTAAGTAAAAAAAATGTAAATATAGCGTAAACTACAGTGCCGCGCTAGATGTGGCGCGGCACTATAGCAAATCTTCACTGAGACGCAGGATGTGGCACAGCACTGGAGATGCTACAGTGCCAAAAATGCTACTGTGAAGTAGCGTTGGAGATAGTCTAACATGATTAATTACTACCATCCAATATCTTTCCATTAACTCGAATATTTTTTGTAGTAGTGTGATGTTCACTTCCTTTTTTTTTTTTGTTTCCTTCTGAGTCTATTAGCCACCTCCATGCTATCCACTTCTACAATTACCTTCTTTTCTCGTATTCTCCATGCTTGTCGTAACCCTTCATACACTCCTCAAAGTTCTGCTTCCATGACTGAGTATATTCTGACAGATCTAGAGAATCCTGTTATCCATTTACCTTCCCAATTACACATGACTCCTCCACATTATGTGAAGCCTGTGTTGTTGTTTCGTGCTCCATCTGTATTCAGTTTGCACCAGCCAACTTTGGGAGCTGTCTATTTCTTTATTTCGTATTAAAATTTAAAGATAATTTAAATTAGTGGTGTATATCAGCATGCCGCATTAATAATGTGTTTTGATAGGCAATGTGAGTTATATAATTTTCCTTGCACGAGAGGATTGTTATGGCACACTAAAAACACTCCAAATATTATTTCTTTTAAAATGTCGTTTTATCTTTATTTATCTAAAATATCTTATTAAATTTAAATTATATTCAGAAATATGATCATGTGAGGGATTCAAATTCTGTGAAAAATTCCTGATATCTCTAATAATTAATGTGATATCATTCTAATGAGTTAGAAAACCAAACTAAATTTAAAACTTTGAGGTTTTTTTTTGCAAGTTACATTTTTCTATTTAACGTTATATATTATTATAATCCTCACTTTAATAAAGCTAGTCCAAATATTCTTCCGCCACACACCATCACTAATAAAGTTATAATGATGTTATTTGTTTACGTTATGTCATTAAGTCAGTGTTTGAAAGTAATAGCGGTATCAGTAAGCATCATTAAAATATAATTTTATCATATCTCAATCAGCGTGTTAATGTATAGCTCAGTTGAATGTTAATTTTTTAATGGGAAAGGACAAGCTTCAAACATATGCATACTCATATGATCATTTTCTAACTTCTAATAAACGAGAGACTCAACAAAACGACGACTTATAATCAATAGACTATTTTATAACTTTTAATTATCAAAAGACTTAATAAAAAAACGTCTTATAATCGGGTGACAATTTGTATACTTTACCTTTTTACTAATGCACCTTGTACTTGATTCATCGCACCATATTTTAGTGAATCATTATATTCCCGTAATTATAGCCGGATCTTCATTACCTGTTAGGCTGTTAATCCAGCTCACCGAGTTAATTGTTTAGTGTTCCCCTAATTTTCCGAGTGGCGCCTTTTTAATTAAATATATTTCACATTTGATAAATTTTAAATTAAATATAAAATTTATATTGTATTGAAATATTAATTAATTAATTATGATTACCTAAAATTCATAAAATATATTATTAATAAACTACAATTGTGTCCTTTACAAATATAACATAGACATGGTTGATGGCATCATATATTTCTATAGCATGACCTTTATTATCCGTTAATCCATCTCACTTGACTTAATTAAATAAGAGAAATGATTATATCTCTTTTCTAAAAAAATCGTTTTTATTTTCTTAGAGTGGGATTTGAAATCATCATCAATCTTGTTTCTTATTTAGTCTCTGATTTATTTTCAAATAAATCTTTGAATTTTTTGTTTTGAATTGTGAAAAATCCTTTTTAGGTTCTAAAAATACTTTTCTTTAAATTATTCGTATTTTTTAAAGATTAAGTTGCCAACGATTATTCTGATCATCATCTGTAAAATTAACCTTTTAAAATATATGTTTAAGAGTTGGTTGTATGTGAAGATTGTTACAGCATAATCAGAATGTACAAATATTGGTTCCTTTAAAATCTTGTGTTATCTTAAGGATTTTTGTGAAGGACGTCCTCATATCTTAAGGACTCAAACTTTGAAAGAAGTTTGTGAAATGTATATGTTTTTTAAAAGAAAAATTCTATGACACTATGTAGATGAACACGTTTAACGATGAGTTCATTAAATTAATTTATAAAACGTTAAATTATAAATTATAAAATATTAAATGTATAATTATAAATTAATTAAAAACCTAAATGTAATTTAATTAAAATACAAAATTTATAAAATATTAGTTTTTAGGGTAAATTATGTCATTGACAACCTAACTATTTACCCCTTTTACTTTAACCACCGATTTTTTAGTTTTGTCGATTGAGTCACTTAAACATTTAAATCTTGTCAATCAAGCCATCTGCCACTAATTATTAATAGAGGAGATGACATGGCATTTAATAAATTTTGCATAATTACACATTTAATCCTCATTACTTACACATCCTATTAATTTGGTCCTAACTTTTAATTAATTCAATAAATTTAATCCTCAATCAGATGGTGACATGTGTCACTATGTGATTGGATTTTTTTAAAATATTTTTATTCAATTTAATAAATTTTCCATCTAATCAAATGGTGCCACGTGTCACCAATTGAATGAATAGAAAATAAATTGAATCAATAACCGCTGTTGGAGAGATTTGAATCCAAGACATGAGGAGAGGAAGCAAACACCCCAACTACTAGGCTGCACCATTCAAATGACGAACCTATTACAACATAATATATATAGTTAATGACAATAAAAAAAGGAAAAATGACCCAAAAAGAACTCCAATACGGAATAATTGAATAATACAATAATATAATATATATAAAAACAAATATTAAAACCGATTAATAAGTGAATGTATTTTATTTATATTTTAAATTATTTTAATGAAAAAATAAAAATAGAAATAATTTTAATATATTATAATTGAAATATAATGAAGAGTTTCATTGACTTAGAATTTACCTCATAGTTGAAGGCTTATCGTACTAAGCATTTTAACTTATCCATTGACTTGTTTACATCACAGATAATGTAATAATTTTATATTTTATTATTTATTCATTATATATTTGAAGAAAATTTTAGGAGAAACTTGATTTTATTGAATTATTTTATTTTAATATAGAGTTGTTAAAAAAGATCAGAATCCAATTCGATGTTATAATATTTAAAATATAAGATATGATACGTTTCATTTGAATAAAATTAGAATAATGAAGACAATTTATTAATTTAAAAATGTAAAATGATACATTTCAATTATAACATATTAAATTCACTTTTATTTTAATTTTTACATTAAATGTGATTTAAAATATAAATAAAACATATTCATTTATTAATTAATTATATTATTTGATTATATATTTTTATATTTTCATTCTATTCAATTATTTCATGTATGATGCTTAGTTTTTTGGCTTGCATCCCAGGTTCAAACCCTACTAGCTGAGGGTGTTGATTTACATTATTTTTCATTCATTCAATTGGTGACACTTGGCACCATTTGATTGGATGAAAAATTTATAAAATAAAAATATTAAAAACATCCAATTATACAGTGACACATGTCACCATCAGATTGAGGATTAAATTTATTGAATTAAATAAAAGTTAGACCAAATTAATAGAATATGTAAGTAATGAGGACTAAATGTGTAATTATATAAATTTTATTAATTGCCACATCATCTCCTCCGTTAATATTTAACAACAGGTGACCTGATTGACAAGATTTAAATAGTTAGGTGACCTGATTAACAAAATTGAAAAATTGGTGGTTAAAGTAAAAAGGATAAATAGTTAGGTGGTCAGTGATATAGTTTTAGCTAAAAACTAATGTTATATAAATATTATATTTTAATTAAATTACATTTAGATTTTTAATTAATTTATAATTATACGTCTTGTACTTTATAATTTAATGTTTATAAATTAATTTAACGATCCTCATCCGTGCTCGTCGAGATGACAATATCATCCTTTTTAAAATGACACATAAAAAGGGTTTAAGCTACACATAAGTTTTTTAAAATAATTAAACGAATACATAAATAATGCTAATAATTAAATACACAAATAAATAAATGAAACTAATTTTGAAGGAGTAAAAAATGAACAGTCAAAATAACGATTATGAGTACAATTGACGATGAACGCTTGTATTCTTAGTTTTTTTGTGATTGAACTCGATATAATATTATGGTACAATTGATTTCAATTTAAATGTATTTCAACAATCATATACGATATACACATATATTTCCTCATCATTTTTCATGTGATATATATATATATATATTCTTACTAAAAATTTTGAGTTATTTGAGTCATATTTTATAATTAAACTTCATTCGATTTTTTTTCGAATCAAATCAAATTTATAAAATAAAATCAAATAAAACAAATTATTTTTTAAAATGAAATTGAACTTTATTTACTCCCACCTCCAATCAAATAAATGTGATTTTTTATAAATTTAATATAAAAATATAAAAAAAATAAATAAATATTTTAAAAAATGAATACTTTAAACATAAAATGACACCCATTATTCATTTTCATCCACTTACTTTTTTATATAATTTCTAATTTTGACACTCAAAAAAAATTCTAGCTCCCTCCCTAAAGAAAAAAGATAAGTTTTGAACATATGAATACTCGATGTTCATTTTGTAACTTTTAATAGTAGGAACTCAACAGAACAACATGTCAACATCTTATAATGGAGAGATTATTTTGTAATTTTCCATAATTAAAAGACTTAACAAAAGAACGTTTTATAGTAAAGTGACCATTTATGTACTTTACCCTTTTTACTAATACACCTCGTACTTGATTCACTGCACTATATTTATGTGAATCCAACTCACCGAGTTAATTGTTTAGTTTTCCCCTAATTTTCCAAGTGGCGCCTTTTCAATTAAATAAGACCCATGATGATCACTTTTTATAGTCTTCCCATCCTATTGATGATTACATAAAAATCATAAAATATACTACTAATAAACTACGATCATGTCCATTACTAATTGTGCCCTTAATTATAACATTGCCTTTATTACCTGTTAATCCATCTCACTTGAGTTTATTGTTTAGTTTAACCACAAATTTTCAAACCTCACATTTTCTTTTTGAAAAAGGAGGAAATAAATTACCTAACTAGAATTTAATGCCCCGAAGGTGTTTCTATCTAAAAACAAGAAATTTAACAATTCTACCGGAGGATCCAGGAAAACTCGGTATTAATAAACACTATTAAAATATAATTTTATCATATTTCAATTAACGTGTTAACATCTAGTTTAAACGAACGTTAAACTTTTAACGAAAACAGACAAGTTTCAAATATATGAATACTCGGATGATCATTTTCTAACTTTTAATAATCGAGGAACTCAACAAAACAACACCCTATAATCAAGAGACTATTTTGTAACTTTTAATAATCAAATGACCTAATAAAATAATGTCTTATAATCTAGTGACCATTTGTATACTTTATCCTTTTAACTAATACACCTCGTTCTTGATTCACCGCACCATATTTTAGTGAATCATTTTATTCCCGTAATTATAGCCTGATCTTTATGTTGGGAAATAAACCGAGTACAAGTAATTTCCCTATAACCAAATTACTGAGAATGAGAAATAAAAGTGGAAAAATAATACCCGAAATTGATAACGGAGTTCAGCCAATTGTGCTTACGTCTCCGGACTGTTGCAGATCTTTTACAAAGAGAGAAAATTTACAGGTGTTTACAAAACACTCACTACTCACAAGAAAGCTCTCTAGTATTGGGAGAAAGAAATGATTTTTGGGATGGATTTGAAGCTAAATGAGCTAGGGTATTTATAGTTGAAACTTAAGGACTTAATCATGTAAATACCCTAAAGTTTAGTGACTAATTATGATTATCCCATTACAATATTTCAACAAACATCTACCAAACTTTGAAAAACCATTTTTCAAAGAAACATTTACCAAACTTTGAAAACCATTTTCAAAGAAACATTTACCAAACTTTGAAAACCACTTTTTCAAAGTTGGTTGCCAAACTTTGAACTTTTAATTTGGTGCATTGCTTGACTTTCAACAATCTCCCACTTGAAGACTGATTTTAATATGTCTTCACACCTCGATCAATGCAGCAACATTTCTGGTCTTGTTACTATAGCATGCCAACTGAAGTTGAACACAACTTCAGTTTGTCTGTGGTCACCGTCTTTGTTAACATGTTTGTCGGATTTTGAGCTCCACTAATCTTTTCAAGTTTCAAAATCCCATCTTCCAGAAGAGACCGGATAAAAAGATATCGTAATTGTATGTGCTTCGTCCTGGAATGAAAAGACGGATTCTTTGCTAGATGGATAGCACTTTGACTGTCGCAATACAAGACATTGTTTTCTTGTTTCTTTCCTAACTCTTCCAAGAAACTTTGGAGCCAAACCATCTCCTTGCTGGCTTCCGTAACAGCGACATATTTTGCTTCAGTTGTGGAGAGAGCAACTATTTTCTATAGTTGAGAAACCCAACTCACTGCAGTACCTCCTAGAGTATAGACATACCCTGTAGTGCTCCTTCTGATGTCAACATTTCTGGCTAAGTCAGCATCTATATAGCCTGTCAGTATCGTATCTCCACCTTTAAAACAAAGTGCTTTGTTTGTGGTACCCCGCAGATATCTGAGGATCCATTTGATTGCTTCCCAATGTACCTTGCCTGGATTATTCATGTACCTGCTAACAGCTCCCATTGAATGAGCAATATCTGGTCTGGTACATACCATGACATACATCAAACTTCCAATTGCTGAGGCATACGACACCTTTACCATGTGTGCACGTTCTTCCTCCGTATTTGGTGACTGTTCTTTGGAGAGTCTAAAATGAACACCTAAAGGTGTACTTACTAGTTTAGCATCTTGCATATTGAACCTGGAGAGTACTTTGTTGATGTACTCAGCCTGTGATAACATCAAAGTCCCTGACTTTGTGTCTCTCTTGATCCTCATCCCAAGAATCTGCTTTGCAGCACCCAGATCCCTCATAGCAAACTTTTTTGACAATTTTTGCTTCAAGCGTATAATCTCTTGCATGTCTGAGCCTGCAACGAGCATGTCATCAACGTACAATAATAAAATAATGAAGTTGTTGTCGAACCTCTTGATGTAGCAACAATGATCTGTTTGGCATCTGGTAAAACCACTGCTACTCATGAAACTATCGAATTTCCTGTACCATTGTCTAGGAGCTTGTTTTAAACCATACAAGCTCTTCTTCAACCTGCATACCAGGTTTTTCTTGTCTGCCTCTATGAAGCCTTCTGGCTGCCTCATATAGATTTCTTCCTCCAAATCACCATGAAGGAAAGCTGTCTTTACATCTAACTGCTCAAGATGTAAATTCTCTGCAACTACAATTTTCAACACCAGTCTGATTATAGACAGTTTTACAATTGGAGAGAAAATTTCATTGTAGTCAATACCTTCCTTTTCCTGAAAACCTTTGACAACCAATCTTGCTTTGTAGCGTTTGCTCCCATTGTGCTCTTATTTGATCCTGTAAATCCACTTGTTATGGAGTGCTTTCTTGCCTGGTGGTAATTCAGCTAATTCCCACGTCTGATTTGACATAAGCGAGTCCATCTCATCTTTCATGGAAGACTCCCACTTGACTGAATCCTCCACTTGCATTGCTTCATCATAGCACTCTGGTTCACCATTGTCAGTCAGCAACAGGTAGTGCAAAGAAGGAGAATACCGTTGGGTTGGTTTAGGAATTCTGGAGTAGCGTCTCAGTTCTGGTGTGCCTGGTTCTTCTTGAACTGCTTCAGAATTGATCTGAACATCATTTCTAGAAATCTCCTCGAACTCAGCAAATTCCTTTGTTTCAGCTTCGGTATTGGAGCTACTTGATTCTACAGTTAATCTGTCTTTGTACATCACATTCTCATTGAAAATGACATCTTTGCTTCTGATGATCTTTCGATTTTCGTAGTCCCAAAATCGGTAACCGAACTCATCACCACCATAACCAACAAACACACATTTATTGGACTTGGCATCAAGTGTACTTCTTTCAGCAGAGTTTATGTGTACATAAGAAATACAACCAAACACTCTTAAGTGTGAAAGGTCTATTTCTTTCTTGCTCCAAACTTCCTATGGTATTCTGCCATCCAAAGGAACTGAGGGCCCACAGTTGACCAAGTAAGCTGCAATGTTAATAGCTTCAGCCCATAGAAATTTGGGCAATCCGACATGTATCCTCATGCTTCTGGGACGTTCATTCAGAGTTCTGTTCATGCGCTCTGCTACGCCATTCTGTTGCGGTGTCATGGGAAATGTTGTCTCCATCTTGATCCCATTGTTTGCGTAGAAATCTCTGAATTTATGATTTTTGTACTCTCCTCCATTGTCAGACCTCAACCGCTTGACTTTCAGACCATTCTCATTTTCCACCATAGCCTTCCATTTTCTGAAGGTATCAAAGACTTCTGATTTCTTCTTCAGAAAATAAACCCACACCTTCCTTGTAGAATCATCGATGAATGTGACATAATATAATGAGCTTGCAAGAGATGGAACTGGAGATGGTCCCCATACATCCGTATGAACCAACTTTAACTTTTCAGCCTTGGGTGTCTTACCAATCTTTGCAAAGCTGACTTTCTTTTGTTTGCCAAATATGCAATCTTCGCATAGTCCGACATCTACATTCTCTAGATCCAGCAGATTCCCTTTTGACAAAAGTGTCTTCATCCCTTTCTCGCTCATATGGCCAAGCCTTTGGTGCCATAGGTTTGATTTTCCATCAGCATCTGCTGCAGCAATGATATTCTCTAAGTTTGAAGTTACATAGAGAGTATCAGTCTTCTTACCACGAGCAATGACGAGTGCTTATTTGGTAATCTTCCATTCACAGCCTGAAAAAGTTATACTATAACCTTCTCCATCAAGCTATCCTACAGAAATCAGATTTCTTTTGAGGCTAGGAATATGTCTCACTCCTTTTAGCGTCTAGGTGGTCTGGTTTGGTTACTTTAGTCGGATATCTCCTTTTCCGACGATCTTCAAGGTTTCATCATCAGCTAGATGAACCTTCCCAAAATCACCACTGACATAATTCTCCATGATTTCTTGGCATGGGGTAGAGTGGAAAGATGTCCCTCAATCCAAGATCCATGATTCAATCGGACTGTTGACGCTTAAAATCATGGCATCACCTGTCTCCTCTGTCACGTTGGCAGATTCCTGTGCACCGGTATTTTTCTTCAGTGCTCGACAATCTCTTTTAAAGTGACCCTTCTTGCCACAATTATAACATGTAAAATCTTTTTTTCCCGTTCTGGATTTCGATCTGCCATGATTTGAATTTCTTTCTGAAGCTCTTCCTATCGACTCCGTGTTCAAGGCTGAGGAGGTTGATACTTCACCCGATTCTCTCCGTCAAATTTCTTCGCTCAGTATTGTCGAAACTGTTTTTTTCCGGGGTGAGATTTTGAAAACCACACCAATTTTTAATTATTTTCTTCAGATTAAATTTAAATTAAAATTGAATGTGATTAAAAAATATCTCGTTTCGAAAAATTTAGAATTCATTCTGAATAAAAATGTATGGTTCGAGGAGTCGCCACCAATCTTTGATTAGGGTGTGATTGGGCACCCAAAAACGTTTTGTCATTTTAAATAAAAATTAATTTTAATTAAAACAACAAATTTAGGTCTGCGTTACCAGAAAATGAGTTCGGGAGTCGGTTACGCGTGGGGAATGATTAGCACCCCCACAGCGCCCTAAATAGGTACCTAATCGATTAATTAATTGTCTTTGCAATAAAATATACAAGTTCAAAATTAATTTGATATATGATCCCCTAAAATAATATTTTTCAAAATTTTGGATGAAAGATAATAATATTTAATTATTTCCTATCGAGAAGAAATGATCTATCATATCTTGAAGCAATCGATTCTTACTCCAATCGAAATAAAAAATATTAAATTTCATTCTAAATTTCAAAATAATAACACCCAAAATAATTTTTAGAGATAAAATAATAATATTTAATTATTTATGATCAAACATTATTATTTTGAAAACCCTTTAAAAACACATGGAAAGGTAAAAAAAAACTATCAAGCAATTGATTAATTATTCATTTACCAATATTTAATGAGAATAAGGGTATTCAATTAATTAAATATCTCGAGACGAGACCATAGATTCGATCTAACTGTCTTTTCTCGATGAATTTAATTAAAAGAATACGATATTTTCCTCAGTCCCCAAATTTTAAAAATGAATCTATTTTAATTAGTGCCATTTATAGGATAAACTTTCATTTTAAAATTATCGAAAGTAACTTTCTTATACGTTAAGACAGTCACTTTACGACAATATTAAAATGCTCGAATATTACCCTTAGTCAATTTATTTCAATTTAAGTCAAGTAATGCTCATGAGGATATCATACGAAATTAATTAAGACTAAAATGAACTAAAATGAAAGCAACATGCAAAAAATTATAAATAAACTTAAAAATATGACTAAATCACAAATAATCAAATTTCATACCAAAGTTAAAATAAAACCAAATAAACAAGTGATTGAAAATAAACAACTTCAATATTAAAGGCTAAAACTGCAAATAATGAAAATAAATAAAACATAGGGCTAAATTTAAATTAATTAAAACTCTATGGCCGAATTAAAAGAACTGAAAACATATTTTGGTGCTCAAAATATAAATATATCAAAATATAGAGGGCTATAAATAAAATATTCCTAAAAATAATAATCAGCCTAAAAACGAAAATTATAGAAATAGTCCCTTAAGGGACTAACATGTAAAACATGCCCAAATATAAGGGATTTATGATGTAATTAACCCCTACACTTCATCTATAAATACCATTCATTTAGTTTTTTTTTCATTTTCATCAAGACTTCACAAAAAAAAACAGAGAGAGTTAGGGAGGAACTCTCCCAACATGGCTCGGCCGTCCACCACAAGTCACCTCCGGATTCTATCCAACCACCGCTCCGACCACCACACACGGTGGCTGGAATTCCTAAAATTACCAAAATCCACCTTCTCGCTTAGATCTAAACTCCTATCTAGTTGTTTTCGACTAAAAATGACCCAAACACCTCTAAAATGAGCCTCAAAGTCTCTCGACCTTTCGGTTTCTCATGCACTCCGACGACCGTGAAGACTTTCCCGACTACGGTAAGTTTCCTTCTATTTTAAACTCTCGGTTTTCTCTCTATTTTACGTGCAAAGTTTCTATTTTTTATCCTTTATTCATGCTCAGTTTTACTTCGAATATAAACAAATAATACTAAAAAATAAATACATAATATACCTTTCGAATAGGTGTGTTTTATTTCTTTACTACTGTTTTGGAAAATTTCCAGGATCCTCTCTTACATATTCTTGTTCGGTTATTTATACCCAAAATATTACACTGTTTATTTTTTTCATATCTTATGACTAAAATAATTACTTCTGTTTGCCTTGTAGATCCACTTATGCTTGTCTTCTTGGTGGAGATAGTGCTTGTAGTGGAGATAGTTGGTGCTGGTGGTATTTGGCGTGGAGGGCAGAGATGAGTATATGGTGGGGATATTAAATAATAAAAAAATGGTATTTAATTGGGGTAGTGGGAAATGGTGGAAAAATGAGGTGTCTAAAGCTGCCCCTCTTTGACCATTCTTGTGTCAACAAGAATAGGGCAAAGACGAAGAGACAATGCATTTTTCGCTTTGTCAACTTCATAGTTTGAAATATGATAAGGGATTTGTTCCGCTATCACTCAGGAAATATCAGATCTGAGTATGTTGATTCATTCCACTGTTCTTCAGGGAAAATTGAATATGGGTAGACTTGTTCCGCTGTCACTCAGGGAATATCAAATCTTGTATGAGAGGGATTTGTTCCACTTTTGCTGAAGGGTATATCAAATCTTGAAGAAGAAATACTTGTTCCGCTTACTCCGAAGGGAATATCAAATCTTAGAGAAGAGAGATTTGTTCCGCTTACTCTGAAGGGAATATCAAACCTTGAAGAAGAGAGACTTGTTCCACTTACTCCGAAGGGAATATCAGATCTGGGGGAGTTGATCCATTGAATCGAAGAAGACTTGTTCCACTTACTCTGAAGGGAATATCAAATCTTGAAGAAGAGAGACATGTTGCACTTACTCCGAAGGGAATATCAGATCTGGGGGAGTTGATCCATTGAATCGAATCAGACTTGTTCCACTTACTCTGAAGGGAATATCAAATCTTGAAGAAGAGAGACTTGTTCCACTTACTCCGAAGGGAATATCAGATCTGGGGGAGTTGATCCATTGAATCGAAGCAGACTTGTTCCACTTACTCTGAAGGGAATATCAAATCTGGATTTGCTTCACTATTTTGTGAAGGATTAAGATTGATTTGCTTTACTACTCTTTGGCGAAGGCTTAAAATGACCCGGAGGACTTAATCATCATGCTCGAAAGACTTACTGATGGAGATGCTTCACTACTCTTCAGTGAAGGCTTAAGATTGATTTGTTTCACTACTCTTTGATGAAGGTTTTAGATTGCCCGGAGGACTTAATCATTATGCTTGAAAGGCTTACTGATGACCTGAATGATTTAAGCATCATGCTCGGAAGACTTACTGATGACCCGAAGGATTTAAGCCTCATGCTCGAAAGGCTTACAGACGACCCGAAGGATTTAAACATCATGCTCGAAAGACTTATTGATGACCCAAAGGATTTAAGCATCATGCTCGGAAGACTTACTGATGGACTTATTTCATTTCTGTGAAGGCTTAACTTGAATATCCTTCGTCATGAAGTTGAAATCCAAGCTTGTGTTGTTTTGAGTCCAATATCCTTCGTTGTGAAGTTGAAATTGGCTCTAAAATTGGAAAGTTTATTGACAGACACTCCTTATTTGAATTGGATATCCTTCATCTTGAAGTTAAAATCCAATCTAGAGATTGATACTGCTTGTGTGTACGATTCCCTTCGTCATGAAGTTGAAATCGTGGATGTGTGGGCACGATATCCTCCGTCGTGGAGTTGAAATCGTGGATTCGTTGGAATGATATCCTCCGTCGTGGAGTTGAAATCGTGGATGGCCCCTTCGTCGTGAAGTTGAGCCTTGACTTGAATATCCTTCGTCGTGAAGTTGAAATCCAAGCTTGTGTTATTTCGAGTCCAATATCCTTCGTCGTGAAGTTGAAACTGGCTCTGAAACTGGAAAGTTTATTGACATACACTCATTCTTTGAGTTGGATATCCTTCGTCGTGAATTTGAAATCCAATCTAGAGATGGATGTTGTTTGTGTGTACGATTCCCTTCATCGTGAAGTTGAAACCGTGGATGTGTGGGCACAATATCCTCCGTCGTGGAGTTGAAATCGTGGATCCGTTGGTACGATATCCTCCGTCGTGGAGTTGAAATCGTGGATAGCCCCTTCGTCGTGAAGTTGAGCCTTGACTTGAATATCCTTCGTCGTGAAGTTAAAATCCAAGCTTGTGTTGTTTCGAGTCCAATATCATTCGTCGTGAAGTTGAAATTGGCTTTGAAACTGGAAAGTTTATTGACAAACACTCATTCTTTGAGTTGGATATCCTTCGTCATGAAGTTGAAATCCAATCTAGAGATTGATGCTGCTTGTGTGTACGATTCCTTTCATCGTGAAGTTGAAATCGTGGATGTGTGGGCACGATATCCTCCGTCGTGGAGTTGAAATCGTGGATCCGTTAGTACGATATCCTCCTTCGTGGAGTTGAAATCGTGGATCCGTTGGTACGATATCCTCCGTCGTGGAGTTGAAATCGTGGATAGCCCCTTCGTCGTGAAGTTGAGCCTTGACTTGAATATCCTTCGTCGTGAAGTTGAAATCCAAACTTGTGTTGTTTCGAGTCCAATATCCTTCGTCGTGAAGTTGAAATTGGCTCTGAAGCTGGAAAGTTTATTAATAGACATTCCTTCTTTGAGTTGGATATCCTTCGTCGTGAAGTTGAAATCCAATCTAGAGATGGATGTTGTTTGTGTGTACGATTTCCTTCATCGTGAAGTTGAAACCGTGGATGTGTGGGCACAATATCCTCCGTCGTGGAGTTGAAATCGTGGATCCGTTTGTATGATATCCTCCGTCGTGGAGTTGAAATTGTAGATGGCCCCTTCGTCGTGAAGTTGAGCCTTGACTTGAATATCCTTCGTCGTGAAGTTGAAATCCAAACTTGTGTTGTTTCGAGTCCAATATCCTTCGTCGTGAAGTTGAAATTGGCTCTGAAGCTGGAAAGTTTATTAATAGACATTCCTTCTTTGAGTTGGATATCCTTCGTCGTGAAGTTGAAATCCAATCTAGAGATGGATGTTGTTTGTGTGTACGATTTCCTTCATCGTGAAATTGAAACCGTGGATGTGTGGGCACAATATCCTCCGTCGTGGAGTTGAAATCGTGGATCCGTTTGTATGATATCCTCCATCGTGGAATTGAAATTGTAGATGGCCCCTTCGTCGTGAAGTTGAGTCTGACTTGAATATCCTTCGTCGTGAAGTTGAAATCCAAGCTTGTGCTGTTTTGAGTCCAATATCCTTCGTTGTGAAGTTGAAATTGACTCTAAAATGAAACTGGGAAGTTGTTTGTTGACAGTCAGTCGCCCCTTCGCTGTGAAGTTGAGTTTGTGTTGTCTCGAGTTCAATATCCTTCGCTGTGAAGTTGAAATTGACTCTGAATGAAACTGGGAAGCCCATTCGCTGTAAAGTTGAGCATTCACCATCAATTTCTGAGTGTGCTTTTGAATCGAGTATCTTTCTTCTTGAAGTTGAAACTTGACTCTAAAAGCTGTAAAAAATATGTATAAAAAAGTGACGAATGTGATGATCTTAAGTATGTCTAAGATGCATGCAACACGAATTAGTTTTATCTCCTCGTGTTTTGTCTGTTTGATTCTGCATGTGGGGGAAATGCCTTCAGAAGATCTGATCATTTGCATCAGGATGTTAAATCCCTAAATATTCCCCAATATTCAATGTTAAATCTCCAAATATGCCCCAACATTTGTTGTTGAATCTTTAAAGATGCCCCATTGTTCCTTATTGATTGCTTCAACACTGATTCTAAGCATGAGCTTTGTGTCTGAGAGCCACATATCAAATACCAAGATCCACTCTAGAGAGATTGTCTTGTTTGAAAAGTGTTTTTCTTCTTCTTTTATTTTCAAAAGTTCTGAAAATGTATTAGAAAAGTTTTGAAAAATGTTTAATCAAAAAGTTTTGAAAATATTGCCCCTTTTAGGTTTAACAATTGAGATGAATCATAAAACTAGAGTTCATTGGACATCAAAGAATTAATTACATTGTTAATCCTTCAATAAATTATAGCTTTTTGACAAGTGACAAGATCAAAGCTATCTTTGGGAAATGGTTAGGCAAGGAAAGGGTAAAATGAAACTCAGGTTATTGTGTTTGGTCAATGGTTTTTCTTTGGTGTTCACTGATTTGATGGGGTAGCTTGTATGCTCCTCTACTGGAAGTGTTCACCGGCTCCCAACTTCCATGGTCACGCTCAGATTGTGTGATGCCTTATCAAGGAATTTGTGCGATCACCTCAACTACACAATTTTTACATTCGAGCCGGCTTTTCAGGTTTTCAACTCGAATCCTCCTTTGGTTTCAAGATGTCATCATAATTTATGTTTTGAACCCCCCTTTGTTATTTTCTCTATCATGCATTAAAGATTTTAGAAAACCTTTTGCAAATAAAGATTAATCTTGATGGGCGGAATGAAATCTGAAGATGGTCTCTTCTGTTTAGAAATCCATGTATGATTAGAAGGGACTTTTTAAGGCACGTAATGTAGGCCATGGTTAATGGTTATGAAAAAAAAGATAAGTAGGCCCAAACAAGTGTTTAAGGGTATTGAACCAAGGATCAATTCCTTCTGATGCTTTCAATCCTCGCTTGCTCAATTTGAATCTGCTGGTATGTCTCTCTCTTGATGCTCTATGATCTTCGAGTGAAGTGATTCTGGAATAATTGTGCTTGATCAATCTCGTAGTTTGAAGCTTGGTGCGATATTTGACTCGATTATCGTCCCTTTTTCTTTTTCTTTATTTTTTTTCTTTTCTTTTTTTGTTCTTTTTTGCTCTTTTTTCTTTGTTTTAATTTCTTTTTTTCCTTCTCTCTTTTTTTTGCTCTGTTTCTTTTCTTTTTTTCTTTTTTTTTCTCTTTTTGTTCTGATTGGATCTTCGCACTTGGCATTTGGTTCACCTTTTAGCATCTTCTCTGGATTGATGTCTTCACTCATGTGAGCATATTTATTCCACCTTGCCCCTCAGTGTGGAGGGCGATCCTTGGTTGGGTTGAATCAGAAGAAAAAATACTATAGGCTCAAAATGGGACAACAAGGGATATATATATATATACATATATGGATAACTGAAACAAAGCCGTTCATCATCTCATACACAAAAGTCCTTGAAAAGAGGTATCCACAGGGGAATAGATTTTCAGGATTAATTTTATTCACATGAAAAAATGTAATTAATGCATGATAGAATTATTTCGAAGTAATTCTCCTTTCTCCTTCTCGCTCCCAGTATGTCTTAATTGTTTAGGTTCATCTTCAGGAAGTCGATGCGAGATGCCCCACGTTGTGTCTTCTGATAGGAAGGTTCATGCTCAAGTGAACAACTCAATGCCATAGGTTTTATTGGTATACAGATGTCATTGTTGCGTCTAAAAAGATGATGATGTGACTTTATTGACTCAAATGTATTGGTATGACTCTTTGTATCTCCATGAATTATTATGGGTAAAAATCAAGGGAGTTTTTTTGGGAGAGGATAAGAAATGTCTAATATTGTCATATGTCAAAAATCTATAATTCTTAAATAATTAAAAGAATCTTTAATTCATTCAATATTAAAAGAACTAAAGATTAAAATTTGCTCAATTACTCAACCTTAGAAGGTAACATAAGTTTAGTCGTTTAAAATATTAAACAAATATGAAAGACAGAACAAAAACATGTTCAAACAAAACAATACTCTTAATGCTAATGGTAGATGCAATGCCCCCATTTTCTTCAATTGTCCATGCCCCTGAATCAATCAAGTTCTGGATCTTGTGCTTTAGTGCCTCACAGTTTTCAGAGGAATATCATGAGCTTTCTATGTGGTAACTGTACACGAGATCAGCATCGTAGCCCTCAGGATATGGGGACTCTTTTTTCAGATCATTCTGAAAGGCTCAGTCCTAAAACCAACTGAACAAGTTCCCACTATATTATTTTAGCTTCTTGCTTCCATGTGGTATCACGTGGTTAGGACCACTTCATCGAATCCTCCACAGATTAATTACATGTTTATGAGTGATTATGCAAAATGCTTGAATGAATACAATGCATAATGTAAATGCAAAAGGTGTTAATTCCAAAAGTGACCACCTTATAACAACTTTCATTGAACACAAAAGTTTTGATATATCAAACAATTTTAAACATAAGGAATAGCTTTAACTCCTAACTTCTCTATCTCATTCAATAGCCAATTTAACTTCCACTCATGCTCGGGTTTTGAGTTGTCAATCTGCTTCAATTCTCTTGCAAAACCAGCTAGATCAATAAACTTGTGAGCCAAATGGGTTGCTTGGATCATAACTTCTTTCATGACATTGTCCCTTTTCTCTATCTTACGTGTCAATTCTTGGAGCTGTAAATGAAGTTGTTCATTTTTCCTCGTAAGAAAGTCATTATGGTTATGAAGCTCTTGCATATGATCACTACAATCATCCATAATCTTCATCAACCTTTTGTTCTTGGCTTTAGTGGCTTCTAGCTCAGCTTCATTCTCCCGTTTGTGGCGTTGATATGAAATTTCCATGTTGGCTATGGACAAATTCAATGTCTGAGTTTCGGCTTGATATTTTCCCAAATTATCAACAACTATATTGCGCCTTCTTTCTGCAATCTGTAAATCATAAGAAAACTTCTTGGCTTGACCTTCGTGCACCTTGCAATTCTTTCTCCATTGTTCAACGTCATTTTTCAGTTTAGTGACCCCTGTTATCCACTCATCTGGGACATTTCCTATACCAGCAAATTTAAATGCTTGACTGATCCTTCGAAAAACATCTCGCATGGCTTCTATCTAGCTGCTCAATTTATTATTTTCACTCTTTAAATGACGAATATGAACTTCGTATTTTAGCAAACAATCCTCTTCCTGAATGATGTCACTGATACCCTTACCTTTGGTCACTTCTGGTTCAAACTCAACAGGATAATCCGTTACCAAATTGGGTTGTCTTTTCGATTCAAACTCTAATACTCCATGATCTAGAAGAAGTTGGACTCGCCGTTTGAAGGTAGAACAATTCTAAATAGAATGTCCTTGAACTCCATTATGATATTCACAACGAACGTTGATGTCATACCAACTTAGATAAGGAGGCTGCAGAGGTTTCACATAATGCGGGGCCACTTCTCGGGCTTCTAACAGTGCATCATACAACTCCTTATATGATATTGGGATGAAATCACAACGAGAGCCACCTCTCAACTTGGGTTGGGCTGGAGTTTCCAGTTTTACTTCCCCTGATGTTGGGAGTATACTATCAACCATCAACGAGTTCTGACTGTATGGCTTCTTTTCATTCTTCTGAACTTCTATAGTTTCCACTATTTCCTTGGCGTTTCCAAATAGCTTATTGATACGAACAATGATTGTGTGTGATTTCTCATACTGGCTAAGATCAACGGGCTCTAAAGTAATCTCTTGCATATTTGACACCTCAAGATTATTTTCATCGAGCTCTTTCTTTTCTGTTGTAGAAGACTCACTTCCTTTGGCCAAAGCATCTATTTTATCCATCATCCTAGACATATGCTCTCTCAACTCTCTTATTTCCTTTCGCTCTTCCTCAACCATGTGATCTTTGGGTGCAGATCTCTCCACAATTCTCAGAGTTTCTTCAGGATGCCATTCCTTAGCTGTGTTATAATTTACTTGATCATGAAACCCTTTGTCCATAATGAAAACCTTTTAATGTGATGACCACTCACAAATCAACACTTTGATTATATCATGAACATGCGATGCAAGCAAAAAGGAAAAACAACATATAAACTAGTTGGTACGAAAAATGATAATAAGATGACAAGAATTATTATATAAGCAAATAGATTAATAAGCTAATGCAAAATGAGAATGCGAATGAAAATGCACAAGGCATTAATTCCAAAAGTGACCACTATAGAACAACCTTCATTTAGACAACAAGATTTCATTACACCATGTAGTCAAAATACAATTGTGATTTTTCATTTCTTTATCTTCTCTGGGTCGTACTCTTCATGGAATCTAACATTGCACCCAAAGTTTTCGGCGTATTTTATCACATTTGATGGTGTCTGATGTCCTTAAATTGAATCTTGAAATCTCCATTTTTACTTCCAATGAGAAGTGGTCTTCATGTCTTTGTGAAGGGTCTTCTCGTCCTTGGTATGACTATATTTATCTCTTGAGGGAATATATTGGCCTTCGCTTCTTTAAATGAAGTCTTCAATCAACTTCAGATTTCTTGATTCATCAGATGTCCTTCTTCATTGAACATCTTTGAATCTCCCGATTTTGACTACATGGTTAAGAATTTCTTGTCTCACTATGACCAACCTTCTTATTAGTCAATCAGTTGCGAATTAACACCTTCGGATGACATGAAGATGCGAATGCAATAAAATCAAAATAAAATAGACATAGAACAAAAATGGGTTAGTACACATAATATAAACAACAAAATGATGAGTATCGTAATAAATAAAACCTACCCTCACATGCTGACTACCCAATCATGTTTTAGTAAATCCTACCCAACATGATACTACCCCCATGCTTTGTCATTCACAAAAAATCCTAACTGCATGATATCTAATTCGCATGCTGGTTTGAAAAACAAACATAACCGCATGGTCTCTAGTTCGCATACGTTTACTAAAGAATGCTCAAATAAGCTTTTCCTTGTGTACTCTCCTCACAGGATCATATGATCTAGGTAAGGTTGTATCTGGGTTCTAAGTTTACTACATGCTGGGTTTGGTTCTAAAGTAAGGGGTCCTCGAATTGTCCTTTGCTGGTGCCCCCTTGGGCTACCGAACCCTTAATCCTGGCCCATCACATACTTTCGGATCGAGTTCAATTCGAGGGGACACACTTCCTTATGTCATTGCGGAGGTGAAAACCTCACGAGGATCATAAGGCGTGAGCCCAAAGAGCGTTTCACTATCCCGCACGGAGGTGAAAACCACACGAGGGAGTAGTTATTTACTCTTACTTAAATAGGACGGAGCTGGGTTTTAGCTCATATTATACAAATGCAGATGTGTAGTGTGTGAGAAAAAATAAAAACAACACATAATCACAAGATACTCAAAAAATAAATCCTCTTTAGACACATAATTAATCTGAAACCATTAACAAACAGATCAGTACAACTATTTATTGGTTAATCAAATTCTGAATAAACAATATTAAAACCAAATAGGGATCAAAAACCAAATTAGAACAAACTTGTATTTTTTTATTTGCAAAGACAATTAATTAATCAATTATCGGTCTGACTCTCTAAAAAAAATCTCCAGCGGAGTCGCCAAGCTGTCGAAACTGTTTTTTCCCGGTTGAGATTTTGAAAACCACACCAATTTTTAATTGTTTTCTTCAGATTAAATTTAAATTAAAAGTGAATGTGATTAAAAAAACCTCTCATTTCAAAAATTTAAAAATTCCTTTATGATAAAAATACGGTTCGAGGAGTCGCCACCAATCTTTAATTAAGGTATGATTGGGCACCCAAAAACGTTTTGTCATTTTAAATAAAAATTAATTTTAATTAAAACAACAAATTTAGGTTCACGTTACCAGAAAATGAGTTCGGGAGTCTGTTACACGTGGGGAATGATTAGCACCCCCACAATGCCCTAAATCGGTACCTAGTCGATTAATTAATTGTCTTTGCAATAAAATGTACAAATTCAAAATTAATTTGATTTATGATCCCCTAAAATAATATTTTTCGAAATTGTGGATGGAAGAATAATAATATTTAATTATTTCTTATCGAGAATAAATGATCTATCATACCTTGAAGCAATCGATTCTTACTCCAATCAAAATAAAAAATATTAAAATTTCATTCTAAATTTCAAAATAATAACACCCAAAATAATTTTTAGAGATAAAATAATAATATTTAATTATTTATGATCGAACATTATTATTTTGAAAACCCTTTAAAAATACATGCAAAAGTAAAAAAAAACAACTATCAAGCAATTGATTAATTATTTATTTACCAAAATTTAATGAGAATAAGGGTATTCAATTAATTAAATATCAAGAGACGAGACTATAGATTCGATCTAACTGTCTTTTCTCGATGAATTTAATTAAAAGAATACGATCTTTTCCTCAGTCCCCAAATTTTAAAAATGAATATGTTTTAATTGGTGTCACTTATAGGATAGACTTTCATTTTAAAATTATCGAAAGTAACTTTCTTATACGTTAAGACAGTCACTTTACGACAATATTAAAATGCTCGAATATTACCCTTAGTCAATTTATGTAATTATGTCAAGTTATGTACATGAGACTATCATGCAAAATACAACAGTATGCTAATTAATAAAACGATACAAACATGTCAAAGCAACTATAAATACCAAAAAAAAATTAACAAGATTAACACCAATGAAGTTTCGGGTTTAATGAAAAAACATATATTCTAATAATATTCATGGTATTAATTAACTTTAAAAAAATTAAATGAAAGTAAAACTTATAACTATATATTCGTAACAAATTAATTAATACTAATTGTGAAAAATATACTTAATATAAATATAATTTAATAATATTTATGTGAAACCTATTTAATCAAAACACCAAACTCTGTACATTAATGATATTGTTTACATATTATCATGAAAAAAACGACATAATGATTGATATGAATAAACACATAACTCTAAGGCTAAGATCATAAATTAAACAAAAATAAGTCATAGAACACAAATAATCACATTTAATGCACTAAAGTCGAAATAAACCCACAACTGTATGCTGGACTAAAATATAAATTAACAAAATTTTAGGTTAAGTATAAAAAACAAAACATTTGAAATAACTTAGCTTAAGACTAAAATACAACATGCATAAAACATAGAGACAAAAATAGAAAGAAAAGAAAAATGGAATGAGGCCTTACATTAATAAACTTTTATGTAGAAACACAATACCCCATACCTAGATGGAATGACCACCCACGTGGGTTTGATTTACCCACCAATTTTAGCACTAAAATACTAAATAATTATTGTCATATTACTACACCCCATACCTAGATGAAATGGCTCCCACGTGGGTTTAATTAACCCACATATTTTTGTACTAAAATACCAAACAATCATTATCATATTACTAACCCAATTAAAACCTCTTTTTATTTTTGCTTGCACCATTCCTTTCACTCTTGCTCTTAATTTTTTTTCTTGTATTTTCTTTCTTTCATTCTTACTCTTTTATTTTTAAATCCCTATAAAAAAATTAAACCCCATAACCCCTGTGCAAGGTCTCCCGAACAACTCTTTATACTTGAACCCCAACCCCTACTACGTATGGCTCAGGTAAGCAACCTTCTCTTTATTTTGTTTATTTTGTTTTTTTTTTTACAAAATGATACAAACAAACAAATAAGAGTTAGAAATAAAAATAAAACCCAATCAGAATACCTCAAAAATTCTTGTATTTCTATTGTTTTACCTTGTTCTTGAATGGTGGATTACACTATCATTTTCTTGCATTGATTTACAATGTGTAAGCCTCCTATCTTTCGGTTACAATTGTTTCCCCTTTGTTTTGCTTGCCTCTGGTGGTTCGAATGGCCTCCTCCCTTTTACAATTTGTTTCTCCCCTTTTCTTCTCCAAAACCGAGCTTCCTCCTTTAAATCATAGTTGCATGTGAGTATAATGGAGGATTAGGTTTCTATTTTATTGTTTTAGTGGGATTTGAGTGGTGTAGTGGGGTTTTCACTATTTTTGAGTAGTGGCATGGTAGATAGCAACACCAAAATTTCAAGATTATGTGTTATTAAAAAATGCTCAGTGGATTCAAAATTGATTTGGTCTGATTTGGTGATGATTTGCAGGTGCTCTTTGACGTAATCCATGACGACATTTGATGGCTAGGTGGAAGCTGGAAGCTTGGTAGTCGACTAGAGCGTTTGGCAGTGGCTGGATCTGGTTTGCTTCGGGATTTGTTGTAATTGAGCTGCAAAACAAAATACAATAATTAATAATAATAATAATAATAATATTTAAGACGAAAAAATGAGTGTCAACAAGTACCATATCCCGAACATCGTTGAATTTTAATTTGTTGTTTCCCGACGAGCTGTTGACTGCCGTAACAGTAGCATTCCAACTGTCTGGTAGAGATGATAAGAGAATTAAAGCTCAAATTTCATCATCGAATTCAATATCCACTGAACTCAACTGGGTTGTAATTGTGTTGAGTTCATTTAGGTGTTGTGCCATCGATGTTCATTCCGTCATCCAAAAATTGAATAATCGCCTCATCAAGTGCACTTCGTTTGAGGTTGATGGCTTCTCATACATACTGGAGAGAGCCGCCATAAGACCCACCGTGGTCTTTTCCTTTGCTATGTTGAAAGAAACATTGCGGGATAACGTCAGTCGGATAACTCCGAGGACTTTTCTGTCGAGAAGAGCCCAGTCTTCATTCTTCATGCCCTCTGGTTGCTTTCCTGATAGAGGTTGATATAGATTTTTCTGGTACAAAAAATCTTCAATCTGCATCTTCTAAAAGCCAAAGTCCGCACCATCGTACTTTTCAATTTTCACCTTCCCTTCGTCTGCAGCCATCGCTCTCACTCGAATCTAGCTTCTTTGGATCGTTTCTCACAATTTCCGCGAACCGCCGTGTATTAGAACACATTCGTCGACAAACTTGTATCACCGACAAATTTTTTTACTATTCACGAAATTCACTATTCACGTGAATCGTAATAAATAGTAACCTCGCAAAAATTGACAAAATTCACAACCAAAAGCTCTGATACCAGTTGTTGAGAAATAAACCGAGTACAAGTAATTTCCCTATAACTAGATTAGTGAGAATGCGAAATAAAAGAGGAAAAATAATACCTGAAATTGATAACGGAGTTCAGCCAATTGTGCTTACGTCTCCGGACTGCTACAGATATTTTACTAAGAGAGAAAATTTACAGGTGTTTACAAAACACTCACTACTCACAAGAAAACTCTCTATTATTGGGAGAAAGAAATGATTTTTGGGATGAATTTGAAGCTAAATGGGCTAGGGTATTTATAGTTGAAACTTAAGGACTTAATCATGTAAATACCCTAAAGTTTAGTGACTAATTATGATTATCCCATTACAATATTTCAACAAACATCTACCAAACTTTGAAAAACAATTTTTCAAAGAAACATTTACCAAACTTTGAAAATCATTTTCAAAGAAACATTTACCAAACTTTGAAAACCATTTTTTCAAAATTGGTTGTCAAACTTTGAACTTTTAATTTGGTGCATTGCTTGACTTTCAACACTTTATTACCTGTTAGGCCGTTAATCCAGCTCACGAAGTTAATTGTTTAGTCTTCCCCTAATTTTCCAAGTGGCGCCTTTTCAATTAAATATCTTTCACATTTGATAAATTTTAAATTAAATATAAAATTTATATTGTATTGAAATATTAATTATTAATTATGATTACCTAAAAATCATAAAATATATTATTAATAAACTACAATTGTGTCTTTTACTAATATTACTTAGACATGGTTGATGGCATCGTATTTCTATAGCATGACCTTTATTATCTGTTAATCCATCTCACTTGACTTAATTAAATAAGACAAATGATTATATCTCTTTTTTTTAAAACTCGTTTTTATTTTGTTAGAGTGGGATTTGAAATCATCATCAAATTTATTTCTTATTTAGTCTTTGATTTATTTTCAAATAAATCTTTGAATTTTTTGTTTTGAATTGTGAAAAATCCTTTTTGGGTTCTAAAATATTTTTCTTTAAATTGTTCGTTTTTTTTTTGAAAATGAAGTTGTCAACGATTATTCTGATCATCATCTGTAAAATTATCCTTTTAAAATATATGTTTAAGAGTTGGTTGTATGTGAAGATTGTTATAGCATAATCAGAATGTACAAATATTGGTTACTTTAAAAGCTTGTGTTATCTTTATTTTTTAAAAAAATATTACGAAATTTAATTTATTTTAAAAAACATGATCACGTAAATGAATTCAAAATTTGTAAAGGATTTGCTTCTATCACAAATAATTAATGGGGTATCATTCTAATAAATTAGAAGACGCACCTTATTAATTAACATAATAAAATGATATTGTCTTATATTTTCTAAAAGTGATTATGAGAATTTTTGTGAAGGATGTCCTCATATCTTATAGACTCAAATAATTAACGATATAATATTTCAGTAAATTAGGAAATCATCTCGTTAATTGTAACAATAAAATAGTATTATCTTTTATTTTAAAACTAATGATGATGAGAAAGTTTATAAAGAATGACATCATGTTATAAATAATTAATGAAATTACAGCATTCCAGGAAATTAGGATACCACGTCATTGATAATCGTGGTATAACAATATTGTCTCAAATTGATGACATGTGGCACTATTTGATTGGATGAAAAATTTATAAAATAAAAAAATTAAAAAAACATTCAATCACACTTAGACACATGTCACTATCAGATTGAGGATTAAATTTATTGAATTCAATAAAAGTTAGGATCAAATTAATAGAATATGTAAGTAATGAGAACTAAATGTGTAATTATATAAATTTTATTAACTGTCAGGTCATCTCCTCCGTTAATATTTAACGGCAGGTGACTTGATTGATAAGATTTAGATAGTTAGTGACCTGATTAACAAAATTGAAAAATCGGTGGTTAAAGTAAAAGGGATAAATAGTTAGTTGGTCAATGATATAGTTTACCCTAAAAACTAATGTTTTATAAATACTTTATTTTAATTAAATTATATTTAGAGTTTTAACTAATTTATAATTGTATGTTTAGTATTTTATAAATTAATTTAATGATTCTCATCATTAACGATGTCCATTCGTGCTCGTCGAGCGTGGTAACATCATCCTTTTTAAAATGACACATAAAAAGGTTTTAAGCAACAACAATAATAATAACACATAATATTTTTTAAAATAATTAAATGAATACATAAATAATGCTAATAATTAAATACACAAATAAATAAATGAAACTAATTTTGAAGGAGTAAAAAAATAAACATGTAAAAATAACGATTATGAGTACAATTGACATTGAACGTTTGTATTTCTAGTATTCCTGATGCTCGAATTCTAGATAATATTATGGTACAATTGAATTTTAATTTAAATATCTTTCTATAATCGTATACGATATACATATATATTTCCTCATGATTTTTCATGTGATATATATATATATATATATACTTACTAAAACTTTTGAATTATTTGAGTTATATTTTATAACTAAACTTCATTAAAAAAATCGAATCAAATCAAATTTATAAAATCAAATCAAATAAAACAAATTAATTTTTTTAAATCAAATTGAATTTTATTTACTCCCACCTCCAATCATTCCCTGTTAATATAAAAAAATGTGCGTTATTTATTAAATAAATGTGAGTAGTGGAAATTAAAAACGTTGTGGATTTTTTATTTTTACTTTTAGAAAGCAAATTCTTTTTTATTTTTATTTTTGCAAGTTGCATTTTTCTATTCAACATTATATATTATTATAATCCTCACTTTAATAAAGCTAATTTAGTTTTTGTGAATCTTTTTATTGTTTAATTATAGCCTAATCTTTATTACCTGTTAATCCATCTCATTAAGTTAATTGTTTACTTTTCCACTAAGTTTCCTATTGCTGCCATTTCAATTAAATAAAGACCGATGATGATAATTTTTTTTTAATCTTTACATTGTATTGAATTATTGTTAATTAAAGAGAATGTTATTCTCCTTGAAATCAATTACTGATTAATGTTGTTTTATGTGTATTAATAAGGGTGAGTAGTCCATAGAATCCAATTGAATACAATTTTCTTCTAGTTCAATTGAAGAATTGTATTTTATAACTTTACTTTTATTTGAATTTTTTTGAATCGTTTTTATGAAATTTAAGTCAGTCTAGTTATTTAATTTTTATTTAAATTTAATTGTAAATGTTTATAATATTATTGTACGATTCTAATTTAAATAATTTTCTATAACCATATATGATATACATATATCATCCTATTTAAGGGACTCGACTCAAACGTGAAACTAACACATTAATTATCAAAAGTTTGAATTATTTAAATCTTATTTTATAATTAAAATTTTATTTGATTTTTTCAAATGGACCTCTATATATTAATTGAATCGTTGGCGCTAAGAGTCTGTAACACATTTGAGCTCTAATTTCCAATTGATTTACGAGAATTTGCTTCCTTTCCCAGAAACATTTTAAAGAAATTTCTGAGTAGAGTTCAGTATCATGGCTTGGTCAGCTGTGTCGTCTGCAGTGATAACAATCGGCAAGCTTCTAACCGACGAAGCAGTCTACCTATGGGGCGTGGAAAAGCAAGTTGATCGTTTGCTAACTGAGCTCAAGTGGATGCAAAGCTCATTGCTGGAGGCCGATGTTAAACAGCATGAGGACGAGAGGATTCGTCTTTGGGTTGCTGAAATCAGAGAGCTTGCCTATGATGCCGAGGATGTTATCGAGGATTTCGCTCTCAGGATTGTGTTCAAAAAGAAAGGTGGTCTTTCCGGCTGCATCAAAAGATCTGCCTGCATCTTGAATGAGGGATGGATGCTCCATGAAACACGTTCAAAGATCGAGGAAATCTTTGAGAAAATACTCGACTTGATCCGACGATTACAAGCGTATGGCGTGAAGGGATTGAGGGATGGAGATGGGTCGAGTTCTTCAATCGCAAGGAGGGAGTTAAGGAAGCCTTATCCTCATATTATTGATCAAAACATTGTTGGACTCGATAATGGCATAAAGGATCTGGTTCCAAAACTTGTCGATGAGGGAACTCAATGCAGGGTTGTTTCCATATGGGGAATGGGTGGTCTGGGGAAGACCACTCTTGCCAAGAAACTATATCATCACAGCCGAGTTACAAGCCATTTCAAGCACAGAGCTTTTGTATATGTCTCTCAACAATTCCAAACTAGAAAAGTTTGGGAAGACATTCTATCTGGTTTGGGAAAATTTGGTGGAAATGACAGGAAGCTGAACGACGAGGCATTAGCGAGCAAGTTGTTTTACTTGTTGAAACTTGAAAAGTGTTTGGTAATACTGGATGATGTTTGGAGCACCGAGGCTTGGAATCGCCTCAAACCTGCGTTTCCATCTGCAGCGGACCATAGCAATAGTAAGATATTGCTCTCCTCTCGAACAGAAACGATAGTTTCCCATGCAGATGCAAGCGTTTATTTGTATAAGTTGCCAATTTTGAACCCTCAAGAAAGTTGGGAATTGTTCGAAAAGATTGCGTTTCCTCCATCAGATTCTATAGGTACGTATGTGTACATTGCAAAGTTATTTACCATCATATATGCATATAGCAACATTCTACTCTATACCGTAAACTTACTTTTTAGGTTATTTTATTAGATATTTTTGACAACAATTCAATTTCTTTTTAAATAATACAATTTTAACAAAAATTAAACTTTTGGATGTATTTGGAAAACTATATTATACTTGGATTTGAGTATAATTATACAGGAGTGGCATGCAAGCTAATCATTGTAATTAGTGAGTCCCAAATTGGCTGTAATTGAAGCTTACAAATTATATTCTCCTATTCTTAGAGAGTGAGAATTGAAGGAAATGTATTTTAATAATGATAATTTCTAAACATTTTATTCATTTTTAATTAATAAATCTCACTTAATTGTGTGTAACTATATTTTATTAACTAAATATATCTTGAAATTAAAATTAATTGTAATTAATTGAAAGTGCAATTAATGATACTTTCTTATAATTATACTGTGACGTCCAAACATGTCATTAGTGTAGGTTAAATAAACAAGGCCTTATAAATTTAATATCTTTTATATTATATATTTTTTAAATAATATAAGTAATTGCAACAGAAAAATAATATAAGTAATACTGTTAGAACTAAGTAGTAATAATAAATTAAAATATTTTACATAGATAATTATACATAGTTAAATTTTTTAGACAATTTTTATATCTAATCCAAACCCTACCTAAAGGGAAGGGGGAAGGAAAGGAATTACTCCTAGTGGGTCTAGAACCCATAAACTAAGAGAATATGAGGGAACAAAGATGAACAACTTATTTAATCGACTATATATACTTGCTCACATAAATAAAAGAAATTATATCATTAATCCTTGATATATATATATATATATATATATATATATATTATGCTTAGTTTCTTAAGTAGTTTATGCGACTATGTGTTCAAGCAAGAGAAACATATAAATTATAGCTTGATTTGGACATATTTTGCAATAATTTGGACATATTTTCTAGCTTCAAAGATATTTTTCAAAAATTATAACAAATACGTATAATTAATTGTTTGATTGGAATAATAATTTTGATTAATATAAACATAAAACTTAGTAAAAATGGTTCACCTACCTCATTTAGGATTAGTTTGATCCAACATTTGCAAATTCTCCTTCTCCAATTTTAATATTCCTTGGCTTGTAAATAAAAAAAAAAAGAAATTTGGATGTTTCTGCATGCTAAACTTATTCAATATAAAGACAAAATTAATCATAATAATAATTAGACAAATATTTTTTTCGGGTTCTTGATAACTTTTTATTTTTTTTAATAAATCTAATGTGAATAGAAGGTAATATCTATTTAAAAATACTAAAAACGTAAGTATCACATTTTCTATAAAGTTCTCCTGGCCCTTTTCATTTAATAATTGTACTCGGCCATGTTGTAGGAGCTTTTTGTTAGAATTATAACGATTTTTTCCAACACTTTTTAATATCTTTGGATCATTGGTTTTCTAATTCTTCCTATTAATTAAATAAAATAAAAAACTAACAGTGTTCATTCCAAATGTATTTATAGAAATTTTTATCTATGGAAATCAATAAAAAAATATATTCCTGACTTTGAGTTGTAATCATTGAACCTTTCGCATTATGCAGATAAAACGGATGATGATAAGAAAAAGGAGTTGGGAATAGTAATGGTTGAACAATGTGGAGGGTTGCCATTAGCCATAGTTGTGTTGGGAGGAATTTTGGCTACAAAAACCTCATTGAATGAATGGGATAGAGTGAGTGAAAATGTTAAATCATACTTGAACAGAAGCAAAGTCCAAGGCCAAGGAACTATGGAAGTCTTAGCATTAAGCTATGATGATTTACCTACCCATTTAAGATCCTGTTTTCTTTATTTAAGCCATTTCCCAGAGGATTATCTGATAAAGGCAGAAAGATTGATTCAATTATGGGTTGCTGAAGGTATAGTTCCATCAACGGAAGAAGGAGACGGGGAGTGGGGAGTCGCAGAAGATGTGGCAGAGCATTACTTAACGGAGCTTGAGGGACGGTGCATGATTCAAGTAAGAATCAGAGACGTTGTAACCTCAAAGGTCGATACATTTCAGATGCATGACCTAATAAGAGACCTTTGCTTGTCAAAGGCAAAAGAAGAGAACTTCGTCTTCATTGTAGATGAGTCAAATGCACGCTCGTTGTCCACAATTCGAAAGGTTCGCAGAGTTTCTATGCACGAGTTGTTTGAGACAAAGTACATTAGATGTCCAAATCTTCGATCACTTTCCTTCTTTAATACAAGGCGTCTAAGAGAGTTATTTGAGGTAGAAATACCTTCTGCCTGTATAGTAGGTCCATTCAGTCGGCTGCGTTGTTTTTGGTATATTTTGGCTGCATATATTAGTTTTCTAAAAGCTCGGGGATTTTGGGTACATATATTCATCAATTTGAAATTGCTCAGAGTTCTAAACTATGAAGGGCTGCAAACATTTTCGGATTGCAAGTTAATCGGTGATATTGGGAATCTCATTCATTTAAGATTCTTGAGTCTACAATGGCTCAATTTCACAAGTACAAAATTGCCATCATCTCTGGGGAACTTAAGATGCTTGCAAACCTTGGATTTACGAATTAACGAAGATGATACTATCCATGTACCTGACGTGATATGGAGGATGAAGGAACTGAGACATCTATATCTCCCTTACAAATGTGATTACAAAACAAAGTTGAGGTTGGATACTTTGAGAAAACTCCTCACATTAGTGAACTTCAACACCAAGAATTGTTATCTGAAGGATCTTAGCAATATGACAAGGCTTAGAGAGTTGGAGATTCGAGGGCCTTTCAACATTGAATATTTTAACGAGGAGTTGTACTCGAATTCACCCATAATTCGAAGTAAATATCTTCACACCTTGGCTATTATCAATAGCGAAGTGATAGATGCAAGATATTTGACAGACCTCCTCTCAAGCTGCGTTAGCATTTGTAAGTTGATAATAGATGCGGAGATAAGTAAGTTGCCAGAGCACTTGTCTTCAAATCTCGCTTACATAATCTTGAGAGGTTGCAAGCTTCAGGAAGATCCAATGCCAACACTAGAGAAGCTGCCTAATTTAAGGTTTCTTCGGTTTTATTATAATTCTTTCATTGGAAAGCAAATGTGTTGCTCTGCAAAAGGTTTTCCTAAACTGGAGTCTTTGAGCCTTATTGATCTTAAGGAGCTGGAGCAGTGGGAGGTGGGTAAAGGAGCCATGCCTTGTCTTCGACGATTGAAGATTGAATCCTGTAGAAAGCTAGAGATGCTTCCAGATGAATTGAGGTTCATTACAACCCTCCAAGAACTGGAGATTAGATTAATGCCATTGGAATTCCATAAGAAAGTGGTGCAACGAGGACAAAATTTCGACGAAGACCAAGATATTTGGTCATATTCAAGGACATACAAACGGCGATATACCACTAACTCAGAGGTAATTTCTAAATCTCTGTTATAGGAAATGCTCAATCCTTTTATATTTATTCACAGCTATATATGCTTTGCACACTTAGATCCTAATTTGAAGCACATAATTATTCCGGAAAGATCCTATGAGCTTAGACAAATTCTCATTCTAGATAAATGAATTGAACATAAATCTTAAGATCACTCAATTTTGTAAATCTGAAATCAAGAATCTGAGTTTGGTTTTTTTCCTCTTCGTTTTTTAAAAAATTTCAGGGAGGAGATATTTGGATTTGATCCATGGAAAAGGTAATTGTCTGTTTTCCAACCAGTTGTCTTAATTAAACATGATTCATAGCTGCTGCAACTTCAATTTTTCTTCTTAATATTTGAGTTTTTCCTTTCCAAACAAATCTGTATCTTTTTGTATTCTAAATCTTTAATGTTTTGTTTGCAATTGAATAAATTTTCTTCCAAAATTGACTTTTCCCCTTTGATATTTTCTTCTTCTTCTTCTTCTTCTACAGGGAAAGAAGTCATTATATGGAAATATGTGATTCCATTTGTTTAAGAGTTGGTGTGAGATTATTATTTTGTAAGATTGTGTTGTACGGTGTGGATTCTATTGCTTGTTGACATGAGATTGGCTTTCTGCTTCAGATTCGATTTGGGTGTTGTGGTGTGTTATTTTCAATTCCTTTGAGCTTTAGATTTGATTGTTTGAATTGTAATTCATTGCTTGTAATAGAACATGTTGCCTTGTCTGGGCTGATGAATTGGTTGAATGGTGTTTTGATATTGTACCTTGTTGGATCCTATTCATTATAAAGAGAGTTTTTTTTAATGAAGAGGAAATGTTAAATTAACATATCAGTCTCTAATGCGAAAATAAGACGGACTATGAATATCTTTAATTATGAAAAATACGATAAAGATCAGTCGGAATCAAATCATATATAACTAAGGAGCCATCCTTACTAGAAACATGAAAAATAAATCATGAAAAATTTCAAATAAATCATGAAAATTTTGTTTTAATTTGTAAAAACCCTTTTTAGGTTCTAAAATGCATTTCTTAATATTTTTCCTATTTTTTGAATGAAGATGATCATTTTGATGATTATCTATAAAATTATTCTTTTAAAGATTTAAAACACAAATATATAAATAAATTATTTTCCCTTCGTACTTTGATTTTATTTCCCCTTTTGTTATGTTGGTTACAACATACAAGAAATTGAAAGCATTGAAATTGATAGCAATGACGAGTTTAATTTCACATTTAGATCTAAAATTTCGGATTAATGTGAGTTTAGTCATACGATTATATATTTAATCTATACTATTAGTTAGCAATAATATATATATTTAATAAGAGAGTAACTTCAATAATAAAAGAGAGTGCTGTTCTCTTTCGAAGATTCGAGTTTTAACAGTTGCATCTGTAAGATGTATGTGCATTATAACAAATTAAGAAAATTTTTGAATAAATATTCTCTTGTAATCTATATATTTAATAAATGGGAGTGACATCAATGATAAAAGAGAGTGTTATTCTCTCTTGAAGATCCATTATAATAGTAGTCTCTGTAAATTATGTGTACATTGTCATAAGTTAGGACAAATTTTAAATAAATACACTCTTTTAATCACTTCATACTACTAAAAAAATTATTGTGTTTATATTTAACTCAACTCTTGTTATTTAATTGTGATTAATGAAAATATTATTGTTATGAAAAAAATAAAGAACTATGTCACTCTCTTTTTCATTTTCTCTCGCTCTCGTTATAAACAATTTTAAATCTTTCAGATTTCTTTGTCTCCCACTCTTTTTCTTTTCCCTGAATTTGCTTCAATTCGGTTTGTATCTCTATTGTTTTGTTTCTTTTCCCTAAGTTTATGTTTCATGAATTTTATTTTTTTATTGGCTTAATATCCTTGTACCTTTCCCCCGAATAGGTGTCTACAATATTTTTGGACTATTTAGGTGTCTAACGTTATAAACGTTAATCCTTTATGTGTTCGGGCTGTTAACAATGTTAATTTCTTCTGTTAAGTAACATATGTCACAATCTGATAATTTTAAATTTTTTTATATAAAATTAAAAAAATAAAATTATATATTTTCTAAAAAAGAGAACACGTAAAATTTGAAATAACTACAAAACTTTTGAAATCTTCACTTCAACCCTAAATCCAAACCGATCGCTACCCTTTGATGTCTACGAAACTTCATCCGACCTCATCCCTTCCGACGATCAAAATCTCTATGAAATCGTGATCGATCGATGACGAATTGACGTTTAATATCACATAAACCCTATGATGAAAAATCACGATCTCACGTGATTCTGATGGTCAATCGGCGACAACGTATAACTAGGATAATGACAGAAACTACGTTGGCGGTGGTGATCGTGGCTAGAAAGAGCGGCAACAGTGAGTTAATGTTAGAGTTTGAGGATTTTAAGAATTTTGAAGTTTTTAAGAATTTTGAGATTTTTTATAATTTAAAAAAAAATAAGATTTTTTTAATAAATATAATAATATTTTTAATATTTTTTAAAAAATAAATTTTAAAATTATCTAGCTTTGATACGGAAAAAACTAATGATCGTTACATTCTGAGTCACGTTTATAACGTTAAATATTTGAATAATCTAAAAAAATAGTGTATAAACCTATTCGATAAAAAAATATTATTAAGAGTTTTTAATTTGGCTTTCGAATCCCTATGGATATACATTGTCTGAATTTTGATTAATCCAAAGTAACAGAAGCAAAGCTCATATTAATCCAAAGTAACAGAAGCAAAGCTCATCTTTTTCCTTTGATTCTTTCAGCTTTCTACAAGAGAAGAGGTATTGCTCGTGATTTTGTTCATGAATATAAGGTACAGAAGAGATTTAAAACCCCCTTTTTTTATCCTTCTTTGAATTTGCGTGCTGTTGATGATTATTTGAGAAATAGTGGGTATTTGATAATTTTGAAAATTTTAAAATGTGTGTAATTAGGAGATATTTGAAAAGTTTTTTTTTCTTTCTAAAAACAAAGGTGGGGTTTGTTTTTGATAGTTTGTGTTGTGCTCCTTAAAGTTGAGGATAATTATGAAAAAAAAATCTGAAATCTTTTTTCTTTGGCTTTTTTTCTTCAATTGAATCAACATATTTAATATAGTTTTGCAATTCTGTTGAAGTTTTTGATGATGGATATGCTTATTTGGTAGTGAATAAGGTCTTTTTAGCATTTATTTTTCTGGGAAACCAAGGGTTTATGCTTCATTGTATGGTTGATGATTAGGTGGAAGGAGAAGAATGATAGTCTCATATTTATAGGAACGTCAACCTTTGGAACTTATATTTTGAAGATAAAAATGCTTGTTTCTGCATATTTTGATATTTTTGATTCAGTAGTGGAAAATTATATTTTATTTTCGGTAAATCCGAAGTTTAACGAATAGCATTGAGAGAACGAGATTACGTTTTAGGAGGTCCTTGCCTTACCTGGATGATGTATATGTATAAGTATAAATATACTTTCTCGAAGAAAAATTCTTTGTCTTTATAGTGAAATAAGAGCATCTATTATGAAATAATTTTGTTTGTTCTTGTACTTATTCCTTGTCTTATAGGCATCTTCCTTCTCATACTCAAGTGTTTTTGGCTTCCATTTCTCAAACATATGAACCTCAGTCTTATTCTAAGGCTGTTAAAAATCCACTTTGGGTTAAGGCCATGAATGAAGAAATTCTTGCATTGGAGTTTAATAAAACGTGGTCTCTTATTCCATTACCACGCTGAAAAGTTCCTATTGGGTGTAAGTGGGTTTACAAGATTAAGTACAAGGCATTAGGTGAGGTTGAAAGGTACAAAGCTCACCTGGTTGCTAAAGGCTATAATCAACATGAGGGGATTGATTTTGTTGATACTTTCTCCCCTATGGTCAAAATGGTGACAATTAGAACCATATTAGCCCTTACTAAAGCTTACAATTAGCCATTGCTTCAAATGGATGTGTTCAATGCCTTTTTAGAAAGAGATCTTTCTAAGGAAGTTACATGCAGTTGCCTTATGGTTTTTATAGTCAGGGGGAGAATGTTGCATGCAAAATGCAAAAATCTTTGTATGGGCTTAAACAAGCCTCTAGGCAATGGAACTTAAAACTTACAGAGGCCTTGATATCTACTTGTTATTGTTCAAAGCAGACATGATTATTCTTTGTTCATTAAAGAGCAACAATGCAAGATGGTTATGTTATTAGTCTAGGTTGATGATTTATTGATAACAGGAAATAGTGATTCTTTGATTGCTGAGTTGAAACAAATTCTTAATGGCAGCTTTAAAATTAAGGATTTGGGTCAACTTAAGTTTTTTTTTGGGTATTGAGGTGTTAAGATCTAAGGATAGGATATTTTTGAATCAAAAAAAAGTATGCACTTCAACTAATCAAAGACGCTAATCTGGATGAAGCAAAGTATGTTGCAACTCCATTGGAACAGAGCTTGAAATTGACTACCTTGGAGTATGACTAGGTTGTGCAGCAGGAAATTGAGATGAATTGTTGGAAGAAAAATCTATTTTTTAAGGCTCATTGGAAGATTGATTTACTTAACATACACTCGACCAGACATCACTTATGCAGTGAACTTTCTTAGTCAGCTCATGCATCAACCAAAAAAATCTCACATGGAAGCTGCCTTAAGGATAGCAAGGCATGTTAAGAGAGAACCTGGACAAGGAGTTTTATTGAAAGCTTCTACTAATTGTCAGATTTCAACTTATTGTGACTCTGATTGGGGATAATGCCCAATGACAAGGAAATCTGTTATAGGATTTTACATCAAGTTTGGTGACTTTTTGATTTCATGGAAGTCAAAGAAACAAAATGTTGTAGCCAGATCTTCAGCAGAAGCAGAGTATAGAGCCATGGCAGTGGTGACACTAGAGATAGTTTGGCTGCAAGGGTTGCTGGCAGAACTTGGAATGAAGGATTTGAAACCTATAAAGTTTTTCTGTGATAACAAGGCTGCACTTCAAATAGCTGCTAATCCTGTGTATTATGAGAGGCCAAATCCTATTGTAATTGACTGTCATTTTGTGAGAGAAAAGATTCAATAGGGTTTAATTCAGACGAGCATGTTTCATCACATGAACAACTAGCAGACATTATGACAAAGGCTTTGGGAAGTCGACAATTTTACTATTTGTTATCTAAGTTGGGTACTGAAAACATTTTTCGACATCCAACTTGAGGGGAAGTGTTAAATGTACATGTAGTATACTATTAGCTAGTTAGTTAGCATACGGTTAGAATCAATTTAGTTTGTTAGAAGTTAATTTGGATATAAAAGAGTAGCATTGTAAATAAACAATCAGATATGAATGAATGTGAAAGAAATTCTTTATACTTGACTTTACTTTTAACAGGTTGTTTGTCTTCCTACTTTTCACACCCAAAGCAATATACTTAATTTTAAACATACATAATAAAAGAAGTCCTCTTTTATATTAGGAGATAATTTATAAAATTTTGAAAGAATATAAACTTGTAAAATCTTTATCAGAAACCATTTGTTTACGGAACAATTTAAAAAACACAGTGTCGGAGATGGGATGTTCAAAGGCGAACCATGTCTTAAAATGCTCACCAACAGTATGCTTACAGTAAAGAGTCGTCAGAAAATGAAGAAAACGGGGAACAGTTCGAGCCTTGTTCTTAAGAATTAATGATTGAATAATCAAAATATGCCAAAAATAAGTTATGCCAGATTTTATTTTAAGTTTTAATAAAATATTATTTATTTTAAATCTATCAAGTAGTTTCAATGATAAAAAAATTGCTATTATCCCTAAAAGTTTTAAATCTAAACAATTACATTTATAAAATATTTTTACATCGTCAATTAATTAAAATAATTCTATTAAAAATCATATGTTTAATTGTCTTCACCCATTTTATCTTGGTGGTGACAAGTGACGTTTCATATTATAACATAATAAATGTGTAGGCATGTGTATATAGTATATAGTTTGCATATCAGATAATTATATATCATATAGGATATAATTTTTGTTAGGTAGTTGCATATTAAATAATAATTGCATGTGATAGTACATATTAAATGATAGTTGCATATTAAATAATAATTGCATATTGTAAATAGTATTGTATATTACATATTAGATATTAAAATAATTAGCATATTGCATAATTTATATTATGTAGTATATATAGTTGATCCTTATTCTCATTTGTAATAGGGTAAGAAGGAAGTAGGATAGTAGGCTGCCCCCAATGCCAGGTTGAGAGCAACTTCCGTAGGAGACCTCCGAATTATGAATTGTCCACCGTAAGACTCGATTCTACAATCACAAAATTAAGACCCAAATAAAACAATTCATTTCATTAAATAAGTCCATTACATAGTTTTTTTTTCTAGGCTCAAAAGTAGCCCACATTGTTACAAATATATGCACATACAAATAAATAAAAAATTAAAAAAAAAAAACAAAATCCTAAATATCTACATCCTAAGCCGTCGGTTTTTGGGGGAGATGGGGAGAATTATTTTGCTTTGGTTTTTAAATGAGACAACATATTAACTGTGGTGTTGCTTTATAGATATTTGATGATGACATCTTTTTGATCCTTGTGAAGCCATTATGGACCATTGATGAGTCATAGGTCCGATGGCCTAGTCTTTTGACACATCATCCATCCTTGTCAAAGAAGCACAATTTCTTTAGAGCCACGTCATCAAATCACGTGTAAGGAACATAAAATAATCTTTAACAATTGGATTTAGATTGGATCTAAACAATTGCATCTATAAAATATTTTTACATTTTCAATTAATTAAAAAGATTCTATTAAAAAAATCATCTGTTTAATTATATAAAATTTCATCGCCAAAAGTCTTCCCCTTCTCAATTAAATAAGGTTGGCTATTCGTCTTCCTAGCTTTCACACCCGAAGCAATATATTAAATGTTTTCAGAAGTTATATGTCCTTCAATCGACCGGGGAGTCGTTTTCTAATATTATCATTTATTTATCTATTATATTAATAATCATTTAAAAAATTAGGATGTTTATCGAGTAAATCGATCATAAATTAAATAATATTTAATTTAAAATAAAAATTATTCTATTTATAATTGATTCAACTCATTATTTATTAAACTCAATTAAGTTATATTTAACTTGTGCTCATTAAAAAAACTTGTAACTCATTAAGCAAGGTTAGAATATTCAAAACCTTGCGTTTGCAATTTCAAAACTAGTGTGTCATAACAATTTCAAAGTCTAAATATCAAAATAATAATTAATAATTAATAATTATATCAAATTAAATATTACAACCCAAAACTAACAATCAATTGGTCTAGTGTAATGAGGTACTAGATTCCTTAAGTAAGATTAGAGATTCAAAACCTTGCATTTGCAAATGGAGTAAATGAGTTGGGAGGGTCGTCCTCACCATGATCTGAATTAGTTGATCAATAGTTCAGATACTAGTGATTAATTAAAAAAACATAATACAACCAAAATAATAATTCATAAATTTATCAAAATAGTGTATTATAATTATTTTGAAAAATTGATAATATATAATTAATCTTTAAAAGATTAACTCTTCACAAACTTATCAAATAGATTTAAACTTTATTTAAATCAATTTGAATTAAATATTTATTAAAATTTTAGCTAGTCGAACTTAAGATACTCACGAAATCGACTGATAGATCAAATATTAATTTTTAATTAAATTAAAATAAAAGTCTGGCCTTTATTACCTATTAATTCATCTCACAAAAATAATTGCTTGGTCTTCGCCTAGTTTTTCATTTAAATAAGACCGGCGATGAAGACTTTTGAAAAAGACGTTTTATTTTCTAAGGGGATATTTAAAATCCTCTCTCGAAGTCTTTCTTTCTCTCAATTATATAAGACTGGTTGTTTGTCTTCCTTCTTTTCACACCTTAACATCAAATATTGCATCCCTTCCTCACTAGTGAATACTTTGCGTATATTAATTGACCTTGTTGCCGCTAAGAGTCTAAAACATTTGATCTTTGATTTCCAATTGTTTTACGAGAATTGCTTCCTTTCCATAAACATTTTGAAGAAATTTCTGAGCACAGGAAAAGAGTTCACTATCATGGCTTGGTCAGCTGTGTCCTCTGCTGTGAAAACAATCGGCAAGCTGCTAACCGACGAAGCAGTCTACCTATGGGGCGTGGAAAAGCAAGTCGATCGTTTGCTAACTGAGCTCAAGTGGATGCAAAGCTCATTGCTGGAGGCCGATGTTAAACAGCATGAGGACGAGAGGATTCGTCTTTGGGTTGCTGAAATCAGAGAGCTTGCCTATGATGCCGAGGATGTTATCGAGGATTTCTCTCTCAGGATTGGGTCCAAAAAGAAGGCTGGTCTTTCCGGTTGCATCGAAAGATCCGCCTGCATCTTGAATGAGGGATGGACACTCCACGAAACACGTTCAAAGATCGAGGAAATCTTTGAGAAAATACTCGACTTGGTCCGACGGTTACAAGTGTATGGCGTGAAGGGATTGAGGCATGGAGATGGGTCGAGTTCTTCAATCGCAAGGAGGGAGTTAAGGAAGCCTTATCCCCATATTATAGATCAAAGTTATGTTGACCGAAATGATGGTGACATAGATAAATTGGTTTCAAAACTTGTCGAGGAGGGAACTCAATGCAAGGTTGTTTCCATATGGGGAATGGGTGGTCTGGGGAAGACCACTCTTGCCAAGAAACTATATGATCATCACAGCCGAGTTACAAGCCATTTCGAGCACAGAGCTTTTGTATTTGTCTCTCAACAATTCCAAACTAGAAAAGTTTGGGAAGACATTCTATCAGGTTTGGGAAAATTTGGTGAAAATGACAGTAAGCTGAACGACGAGGCATTAGCAAGCAAGTTGTCTGACTTGTTGAAACTTGAAAAATGTTTGGTAATACTGGATGATGTTTGGAGCACCGAGGATTGGGGTCGCCTCAAACCTGCGCTTCCAGTTGCAAGGGGCATCCATAGCAATAGTAAGATATTGCTCACCTCTCGAAACAAGGAGATAGTTTCCCATGCAGATGCAAGCGTTTATTCGTATGAGTTGCCAATTTTGAACGATGAAGAAAGTTGGGAATTGTTCCAAAAGATTGTGTTTCCTCCATCAGATTCTACAGGTACGTGTGTGTACATTGCAAAGTTATTTACCATCATATATGCAAATAGCAACATTCTACTCTATACCTTAAACTTGTTTTTTTACAACAATTCAATTTCTTTTTAAATAATACATTTTTAACAAAAATTAAACTTTTGGATGTATTTGGAAAACTATATTATACTTGGATTTGAGTATAATTATACATGAGTGACATGATAGCTAATCATTGTAATTTGTGAGTCCCAAATTGGCTGTAATTGAAGCTTTCAAATTATATTCTCCTATTCTTAGAGAGTGAAAATTGAAGGAAATATATTTTAATAATGATAATTCCTAAACATTTTATCCATTTTTAATTAATAAATCTCACTTAATTGTTGTTAGAGAAAAGTCAAAGAAAGGGGTTGAGGAGGGGGCACCGAATTCCACCGAATTCGGTGCAATAAATGTTGTTTGAATTTTTGAAATGGGTTTATTACACTTTAGCCATTGCTCTTTAGGGTATTTTCAAAGATTAGTCCTTAAGCTTTAGCTATAAATACCCTAGCCCATTTAGCTTCAAAATCATCCTAAAATCTTCCAGTTCTCTCTCAAGTGTGTTTTGTAAACACCTGTAATTTTTTCTCTTTAGTAAAAGATTTGCAACAGTCCGGAGACGTAAGCACAATTGGCTGAACTCCGTTATCAATTTTTTGGGTATTATTTTTCCGCTTTTATTTCGTATTCTCACTAATCTGGCTATAGGGAAATTACTTGTTACTCGTTTATTTCCCAACAACTGGTAATCAGAGCTTTTGGGTTGTGAATTTTGTCAAATTTTTGTGAGTTTACTATTCATTACTATTCACTTGAATAGTAAAATTCGTGAATAGTGAAATTTTGTCGGCGATACGAATTTGTCGACGGAGGTGTTATAATACACGGTGGTTCGCACAAATTGTCAGAAACGATCCGAAGAAGCCAGATTCGAGTGGGAGCGATGGCTGCAGACGAAGGGAATGTGAAAATTGAAAAGTTCGATGGTGCGGACTTTGGCTTTTGGAAGATGCATATCGAAGATTTTCTGTACCAGAAAAATCTATATCAACCCCTCTCATGAAAGCAACTAGAGGGCATGAAGAATGAAGACTGGGCTCTTCTCGACCGACAAGCCCTCGGAGTTATCCGACTGACGTTGTCCCGAAATGTTGCTTTCAACATAGCAAAGGAAAAGACCACGGCGGGTCTTATGGCGGCTCTCTCCAGTATGTATGAGAAGCCATCGACCTCAAACAAAGTTCATTTGATGAGGTGATTATTCAATTTGCAGATGACGGAAGGGGCATCAGTGGCTCAACACCTGAATGAACTCAACACAATCACAACTCAGTTGAGTTCCGTGGAAATTGAATTCGATGATGAAGTTCGAGCTTTAATTATCTTATCATCTCTACCAGACAATTGGAATGCTACTGTTACAGCAGTTAGCAGCTCCTCGAGAAATAGTAAATTGAAATTCGACGATGTTCGGGATCTGGTACTGAGCGAAGAAATTCGACGGAGAGAATCGGGTGAAGCATCAACCTCCTCATCCTTGCACATAGAGTCCAGAGGGAGAACTTCAGAAAGAAATTCAAATCGTGGCAGATCGAAATCCAAACGGGGAAAATCAAGAACGGGAAAGAAAGATTTTACCTGTTATAATTGTGGCAAGAAGGGTCACTTTAAAAGGGATTGTCAAGCACTGAAGAAAGATACATGCGCACATGAATCTGCAAACATGACAGATGAGACAGGTGATGTCATGATTCTAAGCGTCAACAGTCTAATTGAATCCTGGATCTTGGATTCAGGGGCATCTTTCCACTCCACCCCATGCCGAGAAATCATGGAGAATTATATCAGTGGTGATTTTGGGAAGGTTCATCTAGCCGATGACGAAACCTTGAAGATCGTCGGAAAAGGAGACATCCGATTAAAGTTGCCAAACCAGACCACCTGGACGCTAAAAGGAGTGAGACATATTCCTGGCCTCAAAAGAAATTTGATTTCTGTAGGATAGCTTGATGGTGAAGGATTTAGCACAACCTTTTCAGGCTGTGAATGAAAGATTACTAAAGAAGCACTCATAATTGCTCGTGGTAAGAAAACTGGTACTCTCTATATAACCCCAAATTTAGAGAATATCATTGCAGTAGCAGATGCTGATGGAAAATCAAACCTATGGCACCAAAGGCTTGGACATATGAGTGAGAAATGGATGAAGACACTTTTGTCAAAGGGGAAGTTGCCGGATCTAAAGAATGTAGATGTCGGACTATGCGAGGATTGCATCTTTGGCAAACAAAAGAAAGTCAGCTTTGCAAAGATTAGTAAGACACCCAAGGCTAAAAAGTTAGAGTTGGTTCATACTGATGTATGGGGACCATCTCCAGTTCCATCTCTTGCATGCTCATTATATTATGTCACCTTCATCGATGATTCTACAAGGAAGGTGTGGGTTTATTTTCTGAAGAAGAAATCAGAAGTCTTTGATACCTTCAGAAAATGGAAGGTCATGGTGGAAAATGAGACTAGTCTGAAAGTCAAGCGGTTGAGGTCTGACAATGGATGAGAGTATAGAAATAGGAGATTCAGAGACTTCTGCGCAAACAATGGGATCAAGATGGAGAAAACAGTTCCCATGACACCGCAGCAGAATGGCGTAGCAGAGCGTATAAACAGAACTCTGAATGAACGTGCCAGAAGCATGAGGATACATGCCGGATTGCCCAAATTTCTATGGGCTGAAGCTATCAACACTGCAGCAGCTTACCTGATCAACTGTGGGCCCTCAGTTCTTTTGGATGGCAGAATACCAGAGGAAGTTTGGAGCAAGAAAGAAATAAATCTTTCACACTTAAGAGTGTTTTGTTGTATTTCTTATGTACACATAGACTCTGTTGAAAAAAGTAAACTTGATGCTAAGTCCAACAAATGTGCCTTTGTTGGTTATGGCGGTGATGAGTTCGTTACCGATTTTGGGACTATGAAAATCGGAAGATCATCAAAAGCAGAGATGTCGTTTTCAATGAGAATGTGATGTACAAAGATAGGTCAACTGTAGAATCAAGTAGCTCCAATACCAAAGCTGAAACAAAGGAATTTGCTGAGTTCGAGGAGATTTCTGGAAATAATGTTCAGATCAGTCCTGAAGTAGTTCAAGAAGAACTAGGCACACCGGAACTAAGATGCTCCTCTAGAATTCCTAAACCAACCCAACGATATTCTCCTTCTTTGCACTACTTGTTGCTGACTGACAATGGTGAACCAGAGTGCTATGATGAAGCAATACAAGTGGAGGATTCAGTCAAGTGGGAGTCTTCCATGAAAGATGAGATGGACTCGCTTATGTCAAATCAGACGTGGGAATTAGCTGAATTACCACCAGGCAAGAAAGCGCTTCACAACAAGTGGATTTACAGGATCAAAGAAGAGCACGATGGGAGCAAACGTTACAAAGCGAGATTGGTTGTCAAAGGTTTTCAGCAAAAAGAAGGTATTGACTACAATGAAATTTTCTCTCCAGTCGTGAAACTGTCTACAATCAGACTGGTGTTGAAAATTTTTGTTGCAGAGAATTTACATCTTGAGCAGTTAGATGTAAAGACAGCTTTCTTTCATGGTGATTTGGAGGAAGAAATCTATATGAGGCAACCAGAAGGCTTCATAGAGGCAGGAAACAAAAACCTGGTATGCAGGTTGAAAAAGAGCTTGTATGGTTTAAAACAAGCTCCTAGACAGTGGTACAAGAAGTTCGATAGCTTCATGAGTAGCAGTGGGTTTACCAGATGTCAAGCAGACCATTGTTGCTACATCAAGATGTTTGACAACAGCTTCATTATTTTATTATTGTACGTTGATGACATGCTCGTTGCAGGCTCAGACATGCAATAGATTATACACTTAAAGCAAGAATTGTCGAAGCAGTTTGCTATGAAGGATCTGGGCGCTGCAAAGCAGATTCTTGGGATCAGGATCAAGAGAGACACAAAGTCAGGGACTTTGATGTTATCACAAGCTAAGTACATCAACAAAGTACTCTCCAGGTTCAACATGCAAGATGTTAAACCAGTAAGTACACCTTTAGGTGTTCATTTTAGACTCTCCAAAGAACAGTCACCAAATACGGAGGAAGAACGTGCACACATGGTGAAGGTGCCGTATGCCTCAGCAATTGGAAGTCTGATGTATGCCATGGTTTGTACCAGACCAGATATAGCTCATGCAGTGGGAGCTGTTAGCAGGTACATGAATAATCCAGGCAAGGTACACTGGGAAGCTGTCAAATGGATCCTCAGATATCTGCGGGGTACTACAAACAAAGCACTTTGTTTCAAAGGTGGAGATACGATAATGATAGGCTATGTAGATGCTGACTTAGCCGGAAATGTTGACATCAGAAGGAGCACTACAGGGTATGTCTATACTCTAGGAGGTACTGCAGTGAGTTGGGTTTCTCAACTACAGAAGATAGTTGCTCTCTCCACAACTGAAGCAGAATATGTCGCTGTTACGGAAGCCAGCAAGGAGATGGTTTGGCTCCAAAGTTTCTTGGAAGAGTTAGGCAAGAAACAAGAAAGCAATGTCTTATATTGCGACAGTCAAAGTGTTATCCATCTAGCAAAGAATTCGTCTTTTCATTCCAGGACGAAGCACATATAATTGAGATATCATTTTATCCGGTCTCTTCTGGAAGATGGGATTTTGAAACTTGAAAAGATTAGTGGAGCTCAAAATCCGGCAGACATGTTGACAAAGACGGTGACCACGAACAAACCGAAGTTGTGTTCAGCTTCAGTTGGCATGCTAGAGTAACAAGACCAGAAATACTGCTGCATTGATCGAGGTGTGAAGACATATTAAAATCAGTCTTCAAGTGGGAGATTATTAGAGAAAAGTCAAAGAAGGGGCTGAGGAGGGGGCACCAAATTCCACCGAATTCGGTGCAATAAATGTTGTTTGAATTTTTGAAATGGGTTTATTACACTTTAGCCATTGCTCTTTAGGGTATTTTCAAAGATTAGTCCTTTAGCTTTAGCTATAAATACCCTAGCTCATTTAGCTTCAAAATCATCCCAAAATCTTCCAGTTCTCTCTCAAGTGTGTTTTGTAAACACTTGTAATTTTTTCTCTTTAGTAAAAGATTTGCAACAGTCCGGAGACGTAAGCACAATTGGCTGAACTCCGTTATCAATTTTTCGGGTATTATTTTTCCGCTTTTATTTCGTATTCTCACTAATCTGGCTATAGGGAAATTACTTGTTACTCATTTATTTCCCAACAATTGTGTGTAACTGTATTTTATTAATTAAATATATATTGAAAATTAAAATTAATTGTAATTAATTGAAAGTGCAATTAATGATACTTTCTTATAATTATACTGTGACGTCCAAACATGTCATTAGTGTAGGTTAAATAAACAATGCCTTATAAATTTAATATCTTTTATATTATATATATATATATATATATATTTAAATAATATGAGTAATTGTAACAAAAAAAATAATATAAGTAATAATGTTAGAACTAAGTAGTAATAATAAATTAAAATATTTTACATAGATAATTATACATATATAATTTTTTTTGACAAATTTTATATCTAATCATAACCCTACCTAAAGGGAAGTACTCCTAGTGGGTCTAGAACCCATAAACTAAGAGAAATATGAGGGAACAAAAATGAATAACTAATCAACCAACTAAATATGCTTGCTCATGTAAATAAAAAAATTATATCATTAATCCTTGATATATAATGTTTAGTTTCTTAAGTAGATTATGCGGCTATGTGTTCAAGCAAGACAAACATATAAATTAATTGTTTGATTGGGATAATAATTAATTATATGAGAGTGTAATTAATTATTTTTTTTATAATTATTATGTGGCGTTCAAATATATCCTTAATATAAATTAAATAAACAAGTTATTTGCAAAATTTCAAGTAGCAGCCGGCATTGCATGTACCTAAATATGAGTAACAGGTAGATTTAATATTTTTATATTATATTGTGAAATAATATAAGTAATACTATTAGAAATAAGTTGTAATAATAGATTAAAACATATTATATAGATAATTACATCAGTAATCATTAAAGGATATATATATATTCTATCTTAAGTAGTTTATGCGACTATATGTTCAAGCAAGACAGACATATAAACTATGCTTGAAAATTCCTTTTTTGACATTTGCAATAATTTGAACATATTTTCTAGCTTCGAAGATATTTAACAATGATAAATATATAATTAATTGTTTGATTGAGGTAATAAACAATGCCTTGGCCATAGTGTAGGAACTTCTTAATATCTCTGGATCATCTACTTCTAATTCCTCCTATTATTTAAAGAAAATAAAACTATAGGTGGACCACTATTATTCTAGGTGTTCAAAACAATGTTCATTCCAAATGAAAATCTTTTCATTCCTGATTTTGAGTAGTAATCATTGAGCCCTTCGTATTGTGTAGATAAAACGGTTGATGGCGAGATAAAGGAGTTGAGACAGGACAAGGGAAAACGACGTGCAGATGATACGGTTGATGGTGAGATAAAGGAGTTGGGACAAGACAAGGGTAAACGACGTGCAGATGATACGGTTGATGATAAGAAAAACGAGTTGGGACAAGACAGGAGTAAACAATGTGCTAATGATACAGTTGATGATAAGAAAGAGTTGGGAAAAGTAATAGTTGAACAATGTGGAGGGTTGCCATTAGCCATAGTTGTGTTGGGAGGAATTTTGGCTACAAAAAGCTCATTGAATGAATGGCAAAGAGTGAGTGAAAATATTAAATCATACATGAATAGAAGCAAAGGCCAAGGCCAAGGAACTAGGGAAGTGTTAGCATTAAGTTACGATGATTTGCCTGCCTATTTAAGATCCTGTTTTCTTTATTTAAGCCATTTCCCAGAGGATTATGTGATATATGTGGATAGACTAATTCAGTTATGGGTTGCTGAAGGTATAGTTTCATCAAAGGAAGAAGAAGACGGGGAGTGGGGAATCGCAGAAGATGTGGCAGAGCATTACTTAACGGAGCTTGCGGAAAGGTGTATGATTCAAGTACGAAGCAGAGACGTTGTAACCTCAAAGGTTGAAACAATTCAGATGCATGACCTAATAAGAGACCTTTGCTTGTCAAAGGCAAAAGAAGAGAACTTCGTCTTCATTGTAGATAAGTCAAATGCACGCTCGTTGTCCACAATTCGAAAGGTTCGCAGAGTTTCTATGCATGAGATCTTTGAGACAAAGTACATTAGATGTCCAAATCTTCGATCACTTTCCTTCTTTAATACAAGGTATCTAGGAGAGTTATTTTGGTTAGAAACACCTTCGGCCTATTTAGAAGGTCCATTCAGTCGGCTGAGTTGTTTTTGGGATATTTGGGCCGCATATATTCTTTTTCTAAAAGCTCGGGGATTTTGGGTACATATATTCATCAATTTGAAATTGCTCAGAGTTCTAAACTATGAAGGAGTGCAGTCATTTGCGAAATGCAAGTTAATCGGTGATATTGGGAATCTCATTCATTTAAGATTCTTGAGTCTAAAAGGACTCGTATTCAAAAGTACAAAATTGCCCTCATCTCTGGGAAACTTAAGATGCTTGCAAACCTTGGATTTACGAATTAATGAAGAGGATACTATCCACGTACCCGACGTGATATGGAGGATGGAGGAACTGAGACATTTATATCTCCCCGAAGAATGTGATGACAAAACAAAGTTGAGGTTGGATACTTTGAGAAAGCTCCTCACGTTAGTTAACTTCAACACCAAGAAATGTTATGTGAAGGATCTTAGCAACATGACAAAGATTAGAGAGCTGAAGATTCGAGGGCCTTTCAAGATTGAAGATTTTAAGGAGGAGGAGTTGGACAAGAATCCACCCATAATCCGAAGTAAATATCTTCACACCTTGACTATTATCAATAGGGAAGAAATGATAGATGTAAGATACTTGACACACCTCCTCTCAAGCTGCGGTAGTATTTGTAATTTGACGATAGATGCGGAGATAAGTAAGTTGCCAGAGCACTTGTCTTCAAATCTCGCTTACATATACTTGTCACGTTGCAAGCTTCAGGAAGATCCAATACCAACACTAGAGAAGCTGCCTAACTTAAGGTTTCTTAAGTTTCATCTGCTTTCTTTCATTGGAAAGCAAATGTGTTGCTCTGCAAAATGTTTTCCTAAACTGGAGTCTTTGAGCCTTTATGGTCTTAAGAAGCTGGAGCAGTGGAAGGTGGATAAAGGAGCCATGCCTTGTCTTCAACGATTTGAGATTAGGTCCTGTAGAAAGCTAGAGATGCTTCCAGATGAATTGAGGTTCATTACAACCCTCCAAGAACTGGAGACTATAAAAATGCCAAAGGAATTCCATGATAAAGTGGTGCAAGGAGGAGAAGATTCCGAATATTCCGACGAAATCCGAGATATTGAATATTATTCCAGGACATACAAACGGCGATATACCACCAACTCAGAGGTAATTTCTAAATCTCTGTTATAGGAAATGCTCAATCCTTTTATATTTATTCACAGCTATATGCTTTGCACATTTAGATCCTAATCTGAAGCACATAATTATTCCGGCAAGATCCTATGAGCTTAGACAAATTCTCATTCTAGATAAATGAATTGAACATGAATCTTAAGATCACTCAATTTTGTACGTCTGAAATCAAGAATCTGAGTTTCGTTTTTTTTCCTCTTTCTTTTTTAAAAAATTTTCAGGGAGGAGACGGGTTGTGTATTTGGATTTGATCCATGGAAAAGGTAATCGTCTGTTTTCCAACCATTAAACATGATTCATAGCTGCTGCAACTTCAAATGTTTTGTCATTTGTTTAAGAATTGGTGTGAGATTATCATTTTGTAAGATTGTGTTGTACGGTCTGGATTCTATTGCTTGTTGACACGAGATTGGCTTTCTGTTTCAGATTCGATTTGGGTGCTGTGGTGTGTTATTTTCAATTCCTTTGAGCTTTACATTTGATTGTTTGAATTGTAATTCATTGCTTGTAATAGAACATGTTGCCTTGTCTGGTCTGATGAATTGGTTGAATGGTGTTTTGATATTGTACCTTGTCAGATCACATTCATAATAAAGAGAGATTTTTCTTTTTTGAATGAAGAGGAAATGTTAAATTAACAAATCAGTCTCTAATGCGTAAATAAGACGGACTATGAATATCTTTAATTATGAGAATACGATAAAAATCAGTCGGAATCGAATCATATATAACTAGGGAGCCATCCTTACTAGAAACATGAAAAATGAATCATGAAAATTTTGTTTTAATTTCTTTTAATTTGTAAAACCCTTTTTAGGATGAGTTTAATTTCACATTTAGATCTACAATTTCGGATTAGTGTGAGTTTAGTTATACGATTATATGTTTAATCTATACTATTAGTTAGCAATAATATATATATTTAATAAGAGAATAACTTCAATAATAAAAGAGAGTGTTGTTCTCTTTTGAAGATTCGAGTTTTAACAGTTGTATCTGTAAGATGTATGTGCATTATGACAAGTTAAGAAAATTTTGAATAAATATTCTCTTGTAATCTATATATTTAATAAAAAGGGAGTGACATCAATAATAAAAGAGATTTTTATTCTCTCTTGAGGATCCATATCCTAACAGTAGTCTTTGTAAATTACGTGTACATTGTCATAAGTTAGGACAAATTTTAAATAAATACACTCTTTTAATCACTCCATACTACTAAGAAAATTATTATGTTTATATTTAACTCAACTCTTGTTATTTAATTGTGATTAATGAAAATATATTTAATTGATCTTCACAATTTTCTAACTAGAAAAATATTAATTAAAATATTATTGTTATTAAAAAAAACAAAGAACTATGTCCTAAATAAGAGTAGAAATATGTCACTCTCTTTTCATTTTCTCTCTCTCTGTTATAACAATTTTAAATCTTTCGGATTTCTGTCTCCCACTCTTTTTCTTTTCCCTGAATTTGCTTCAATTCGGTTTGTATCTTTATTGTTTTGTTTCTTTTCCCTATGTTTCTGTTTCATGAATTTTATTTTTTAATTGGCTTAATGTCTTTGTATTTTTCCTTCGAATAGGTGTCTACAGTATTTTTAGATCATTCAGGTGTCTAATATTACAAACGTTAATATTTTATGTGTTCTGGTTGTCAATAGTATTAATTTCTTCTATTAGGTGACATGTGTCACAATTAGGGATGGCAAAAAAACCTGAACCCGACGGGGAAAACCGAATTAAACGGGTCGGGTTCGGGGATGATAAACGGGGACGGGGACGGGGAAAACCCATTTATTTTAAACGGGGACGGGGACGGGTTTGGTAATCCCCGCCCCGATTACCCGCCCTGGTACCCGACCCGATAAATATTCAAAATAATTATTTATATATATATAATATTAATAAATTTAATTTAAATAAAAAATATATATTTATATATTTAATTTAAATATATATATATATACCCGGCCCGATTCCCGGCCCAATACCCGTTTAAATAACCGTTTATGCTCAACGGGGATACCCGTTTCCCCGCGGTTTTCCCCGATTACCCGACGGGGATCCCCGTTTAAATCCCCGCGGTTTTTTAAACGGGGACGGGTACCGGTTTTTTAAACGGGGACGGGGGATCAATACCCGGCCCGAACCCGGCCCGTTGCCATCCCTAGTCACAATTTGATAATTTTAAATTTTTATATAAAATTAAAAAATAAAATACATATATATTTTCTAAAAAGAGAACACATAAATTTTGAAATAACCTCAAAACTTTGAAAATCTTCACTTCAGCCCTAAATTCAAACTGACTATTGCCCTTTGATGTCGACGAAGCTCCATCCAACCTTATCCCCTCCGACAACTAAAATCCTTATGAAATCGTAATCGGTCGATGATGAATCGACGTTTAATACCACGTAAACCTTAGGATTAAAAATCATGATCTCACGTGATTTCGACATTCAATCGGCGACGGCGTATAACTTGGATTATGACAAAAACTACGGTGACGGTGGTGGTCGTGGTCAGAAAGAGCGGCAACAGTGGATTAGTGTTAGAATTATAGATTTTAAGGATTTTAAGATTTTTTTTATAATTTAAAAGAAATTAAGATTTTTTATAAATATAATAATATTTTTAATATTTTTTAAAAAATAAATTTTAAAATTATCATGTTATTAAACATGTTGTTACGTTAAATTGGTCACATTCATAACGCTACACACCTGTATAATTTAAAAAATATCGTAGACACGTAATCGAGAAAAAAGTATTATTAAGCCTTTTTTAATTTTGCTTTCGAATCCCTATGGATATACATTGTATGCATTTTGATTAATACAAAGTAACAGAAGCAAAGTTCATCTTTTTCCTTTGATTCTTTCAGCTTCCTTCAAGAGAAGAGGCATTGCTTGTGATTTTGTTCATGAATATAAGGTACAGAAGAGATTTGAAAAACCCCCTTTTATCCTTCTTTGAATTTGCATGCTGTTGATGATTGATCGAGAAATAATGGATATTTGATAATTTTGAAAATTTTAAAATGTGTGTAATTAGGAGATATTTGAAAAGTTTTTTTTTCCTTTCTAAAAACAAAGGTGGGGTTTGGTTTTGATAGTTTGTGTTGTGCTCCTTAAATTTGAGGATAATCATGAACAAAAATCTGAAATGTTTTTTCTTTGGGTTCTTTTTCTTCAATTGGATCAGCATATTTAATATAGTTTTGCAATTCTGTTGAAGTTTTTGATGATGGATATGCCAATTTGGTAGTGAATAAGGTCTTTTTTGCATTTATTTTTCTGGGAAACCAAGGGTTTCTGCTTCATTGTATGGTTGATGATTAGGTGGAAGGAGATGAATGATAGTCTCATACTTATAGGAACGTCAACCTTTGGAACTTATATTTTGAAGAAGAAAATGCTTGTTTCTGCATATTTTGATCTTTTTGAGTCTCTATTTCAGTAGTGGAAAATTAGATTTTACTTTCGGTAAATCCGAGGTTTAACGAATAGCATTTAGAGCACGAGATTACGTTTTAGGAGGTCCTGGCCTTTACCTGGATGATGTATATATGTATAAGTATATATATATACTTTCTGGAAAAAAATGCTGTCTTTCTAGTGAAATAAGAGCATCTATTATGAATTTCAGGTAAATAGACAAGGTTTTATTAGGATACTCTTCCCTTCCCAGAGCATTATGAAAACGGTATGTTCTATGAGATACCTCAGTACCCTGTCCCTGGTGTTCAACATCGTCATCGTTCTCCAAACCTTGATCTTGGTATCGGAAGTGCATCCAACTCTTACATTCGGTGCGTGGATACCTCATCATCTGTTGTTCCTATAAATCACGGACCGATAGACCAGATGCCATCTTCCAGCAACTACGGTCTCCTTGGAGTTTCTGCTGATGAATATGCAAGGAATTGCCACTTCATGGATATAATGTTAGAGCCTCGTATAAGAGAAAGAATTCTGAAGGGATTCCAGGAAATTTTCAGCACTTTAATGCCTCGTCAAGCTCAAGTTCCTCAGTTACAGCATTCGATACCAGGCTCCTTGATGGGATTGGCCCAGTTGATGCATCATCTTCCACTGTTCCTCCGTGTCGGGGAAACAACCTACCACCAATTATAGATGCAGGACCCCAAAGAAGCGTGAGGAACAGACTACGGGCAACTGCCATGGATCCTCTTTTGATGCATGGTGCGAACCATTTTTTTCAAGGAAATTATGTTGGGTCACTCCTTTCAGCCAACAATAACAGATGGAGGTTCCTCGGTTTGGACTCAAGCTCCTAGTGTTCCTTACATGCATGGTAGTTTCTCCAACCTTGTATTTTTCCTACAAAATTGTTAGGAATTTCAATTTAAAATATATTTTTAAAGATATATATTTTCATTGAAGGCGGCTTCCATGTAACTGAGGTCATTTAGGATTAAGTTTTTAACAACGCACGTTGCCTTGGACACTTAACAAACTCGTATTTGTACAGGTTCTAATGCTGGACTTATTGAGACTAGGCATAGGACAAACTTTTCACATCCTTCCCTTGACCTTCGGAATCATAACTATTATCGTCCTGTTCCACCTACTGAAGGAGTAAGAAACCACGGCATTAATAGTCTTCCACAAGTAGCAGCAGCTCCTCCTCATAGCTTTCCTGCAACTTATGCCTCACAGAGCACCTGGAATCCATCACAGGATGATTTGGAGATGGGGTGTCGGAATAGGGGATCCATCCCACCTATGGGCTTTAGGATATATCATTCTAAAGCCGAGAGGGTGGTGGTGTACCTGAGACAACTTTGAGATACCGAAATCTTTCTCATCTGAGAGTTCCTCCACCAGATGTAAGAGCCTAATTTTCATTCATGCAAAGTTATTTCTCAACTTTTTGCGTCTATCGTCTTTTCCAAAACTATGAATAAATATATAACTGGCATTTTTCGTTACTTTTTTGGTTTATAAATATGGTGATCGATTCGATGCAGGGAGTTGCTGTGCTGGAGTTCCCAGAATTTTATGAAGTCAGCAATGTCATCGACCATTATAGGGATATGCGGTTGGATATAGAGGACATGTCTTATGAGGTAAGTCAAAGTTCATTAATATTGTCCTTTCACGGTTTGATTTTACCTTTACCGGCCATTTACTGGAAAATTTTCCAAATGACCACAGGAGCTACTTGCTCTGGGAGAACAGATTGGCAACGCGGACACTGGATTATCAGAGGAAACCATTACGAGAAAATTGAAAACAATGACATATTCAACATTTGTAACTAATATTAACCTGGAAGAAGCGGCGCCCATCGATCAAGGACCCGATTCTTGCATCATTTGCCAGGTAATTCAGTGTTCTTTGCTGAAGACCTTTAAACTTGCTTTTATCAGTCATTCTTCGAGTTTGAAGCACACACTTTCTCTTTGAATTTGCAGGAGGATTACAAAAACCAAGAGAAAATCGCAACTCTCGATTGTGGACACGAGTATCATGCAGGTTGCTTAAGTGGTTGTTTTGTGAAGAACATATGCCCCAAGGATGTCTAAAACATGAAGAATGAATAAATTACATACAATGGTTGATGGCGGCAGAATCGATCGGAGAAAGCTCTCCGGGAAGCCTTATGGCTTAACTGTTTGCCATGAACTTGCAGATATCTAACAGTCATTCAATTATTGGTTGGCTCTGTAATTATTAAACAATTGTACAGACTCAATTTTTATGCAGTCTCATTATGTAATATTAACTTTCAGCTATAAAGAGTTTTCATTGTTTTTAATATTCTGAATTTGTTATATTTTTCTCCCTATGTTTCTGCTGTCTAAAGTTTGGATTTTCTTTCCGTATGAATCTCATTAGCTAAATTTATAAATAATTTTGTAAGTAATCATAGTTAAACGTGTGAGTATTTTATCTGATTAAGTCAAGTCAAAATTAGTATTCAATCGGATTGAATCGAGTCAGGATTTTGAGCTAGGTGATTTGATGAGTCCTATTATATAACTTAAAATTTTACTTGAATTTTTTTAAATTGAGTCGAATTGTACGAATCTCTATTTAAATTTAATTATAATTATTTTTAAGGCTTAATACAAAAAAATGCCTAAACTATATTCTTTTTCTCATTTATGTGATTAAACTTTTTCATGTCAATCAAAGTGTTTAATGTTACAAACATTACTATTTTAAGTGTCCTGATCGTAATGGTCGTTAAAAAATTATGTTAAGTGACACATGTTTTGTGTGTTTTTTTAAACTTTTACTTTAAAAAAAACTTTAAAAATAGTATTATTTTTCAAAAAAAATCCAAATTTTTTCTAAAATCTAAAAAAAAAAACTTAAAACTTTAAAAACTCTAATTCTAACCCTCCACTACCGTTTCTGGTCATTTCCGACCACCACCACCGGTGTCGATAGCCACCCTGTAATAGACCAAGATAGAAAGAGGAAGAAATAGAGAAGAATAAAAGACTAGTAGAAACAGAATAAGAATAATAAGGAAGAGAAGCAGAACGACAGAGAAGGAAATTCATTTCATTTCATATCATTCTTCCTTACTCTCATCCATCTTTAAACTAAAATACTAAAATCCCAAATAACATATTCAAATCCCCAAGTCAAATCCATTCGACCAGCCATTTGAGACACCTACTGCAATGGTGGTTGACCGTTCACCTACCCATCAACCGTTCACCGTTTGAAGTAGGGCTAGCCAAAAGCCTTTTCTATTTGGAATTTGCAGTGTTATTTAACGATTTTTTTAATGACTATTACGATCAAGACACTTAAAATAATAACGTTTATAACGATAAACATATGGATTGATAGAAAAATAATTGAGCCACCTAAATGAAAAAAAAGTGTATAGTTTAGACACTTATTTTTATATTAAACCTATTTATAATGTTAGTAATTTAATTTAAACAGTTTTCTATAATCATACACAATATTAAATGTAATATACTTGTATCATTCAAAGTTAAAGGGTTCGACTCAACTTTCACTCCACCTAAATCCAAAGGCACCTACGAAAGAATTAAGATAATAGCTCAATCAAATATTATCTTCCATCACTAATGAAGATCATTTAAAAAATACAAAATTAGATCTGTCTCAGAATAAATAAATAATAAAATAATAAAAGGACTACGTATTCTAAACCAATCAACTACAAGAAAACTATCAAAACTATGGAATGGAGGAAATTCGGACCACGTTTTCATCGTCTTGAACCTCAAATCTCAGGGAAACTCAAGGATTGTAGAGCAGTGAGGAAAGTTTTGTGCTTAAAGAGACGAAAAATGGAGGAAACTAGGACATCGAAACCATCCGACGCTAAGCAGAACAGCAGCCAGAGCTCTTGACAGCTGAAACATCATCCTTGCCTCCGACATTGATGGTTTGTCCCTTAGGCAATGTTGCAGGATCATCACCTACTTCAAGTGCTTTTCGGCTGACTACCCGGTATATTTGAGTTAGCACCTCAGTGAATGCATTATCGACATTCATTGACTCTAGAGCAGACGTCTCCATAAAGAAGGTATTCTCTCTTTCAGCAAATGCAGTGGCATCCTCAGAGGAAACGGCACGCAAGTGCCGGAGGTCTGCCTTGTTACCAACAAGCATAATCACAATATTGGAATCCGTGTGACCCCGCAGTTCTTTCAACCATCTCTCAACATTCTCAAATGTGACACGTCGAGTGACATCATAGACAAGCAATGCACCAACAGCTCCACGATAGTATGCACTTGTAATTGCCCGGTATCTTCGAAATACCATAACAATAAATCAACTCTCAGAAAGCTTATCAGAACAATCTATTTACAGGAGAAAGTGTGATTCAAATATAAAATCATTTCTATTTCCATTTTTCACTAATAACACCTCCACAGCATACACTTGACTCAATGGAACCAAACTCAGTTAGGAGCTTTATGTATAGCATACTATTGGAAATTCCAGCACCCTAAACATTTGAGTTCAAGAAGAGCTGACAAAGAATTTTCATTTCATTCCATAAAACTTATCGACTTGGTTTTTATTTAACTTAAAAGGCATTAGGTTTGTAAATGTAGAAAATGAAGTATGTATAAAGCTTTTACAATTAAAAATATCAATTAATGAGCTCTAGAGAAATGTAAAGATGCATTTTATTCAAATCCGAGCATCAAAGTTTACGGATAGAAAGAATCTGAAATAGACACTTTAACACTATCCTAAATTCATGGATCACATGAACTTTAACACTAGAACAAGGTCAATTTATAGAACTAATACAACAATAATTTTTTTTAAATGACAATCCTGCTAAAACAAACCACAAAAAAGACATGATCCGGTAATCGGATACACAAAGGGTTTCCTCTTTGACAAATCTATATCCTAAAGACAGCTACAAATATAGTTCGACGGCTCAACTAGAACTACTAAGAGAATTTTCCCCAATTTTTTCATTCATGAATCTAGTTGTAACATATATGAATTTTCTCCGTCTCATTGGTTTGTAAACCAACTGAAATTTTGCATATAATCTAATAAAAGCAAATTTCCATGCCAAATTAAATCTGCAAACTGTTAATCAATAAAGTGCCTTTCACATAGGCTTAAACTTGTACCAATCTAAAAGCACAGCTTATTTTTATCAAGTAACTAAAATCCAAGTCCACATGCTTTAAAATTAATAAGAAAAAAAATACATGAATGAATGCATCTTATTCCCACATTTTCTTGGCAACCAAACAATCGGAAGAACAACACAAATTGCTCAATACCCTTTTCACCAAACCAATACACTAATCTAAGAATCATCTTCTTTTCCTCAAATCACTAAGAAATTATAAATGTACCCAAAAATCCAAATACAAGAATATAACAAACAAAACAAATGAGAATATGAGAAATACGTGAGTGTAATTTTACTACATTTTCTCAGGCAACCTTATAGGACCCCCAGAAATCCAAAATTATAAACACCCATTCTACTAATTCAATGCACCAATAAGAAAAACACCTCATTTCCCTCGAATCTCTCAAAATTCAAAACCATTAGAAATAATAAAATTCAACAGAAAAATAAAGAAAAAGACTTACCTTTCTTGTCCAGCGGTGTCCCAAATCTGGGCCTTAACGACCTTATCATCGACTCGAATGCTTCGGGTGGCGAATTCAACTCCGATTGTGGACTTTGATTCAAGGCTAAACTCGTTCTTCGTAAACCTCGACAATAAATTCGATTTACCAACACCCGAATCTCCGATCAACACCACCTTGAATAAGTAATCGTAGTCGTCATCCGCTCTATAAGCCGCCATACTGGCCACCGGGTCGGGTTCTTTTATCGAACTTAAAATATATATTTTGAGAAAATTGTATCAAATGGCATTAGAGATAGATTTTTAATTGGAAAAATAGAAAAATAAAAATGGAAGAAATATGGGTTAGATTAAGGAGGGGATAAAGGGTCGGGTCGGGTCGGGCAATTGGAACCGGTGATCGTCCTTTTTATGAGTTAGTGGGCCAATTCAAGGAAGTGGGATTTAGAAAATCACTGCGTAAATGTATATTGTGGTACCTAAGTTTCACTTCAATATTCAATTTGGTACTTAAGTCTGTTTGGTCTAATTAGTTATCTTAATTTATCTAAACTTTTTGTGGTCAAATTAGATACCCCAGCTTATATTTTTGGTTTAAATTAATACCTAAACTCAGTTTCATGGTTTAAATAAGTAATTTACTCCCAATATCAATTTGGAGTAAAAAGTTAAATTTATGTACTAATTTGAACTAAGAAACTAATTTTAAGTAATTAATTGGATAAAAACTGATACCAAATTGAACTTTGAAGTTGAATTCAAGTAATGAAAGGGTTGTTATTCTTATTAGGAACCTAGGTTCGAATAACTACGTCTAATAAATGTGTATTATCATTAGGGATGGGCATGGCCCGACCCGAAAAGTTTACATCCTTCACCCGACCCGACCCGACCCTAAAAATATATACCCTTCACCCGACTCTACTTTTTTGAGATAAAATCCGACCCGACCCGAAATAATAATAATAAATATTATTTTTATTCAATAAAACAGTGATTTAATTGAAAAAATAATATATAGATGGGTATTATTGTAATTATTCCTAAATATATAAGGTAAAAAACATTTGGGGTCGGGTAGGGTATTTTCACCCTAAACCCGAATCTGACCCGAACATCACCTTTAAAAAATCGACTCGACCCGAACCCGAATTAAAAAAACAGACCCGATCGGGTCGAGTCGGTTGGAACCGTCGGGTTCGAGTATCATAACTATCCCTAATTATCATAGACTAAATTTTTTTTTAAAAATACAACTTTATAATTGCTCAAATTATTTAAAAAGTAAATAACTGAAATAAAACTAAAATAGTTCTACTGTGTCTTAGAAGTTTTTTTAATAAATAAAAAAGAAATAGATTAATAATCGATAAAATTCATTTTAATTAAAATAAATTAATGATATAACCTTCAAATATTTGTTATTTATTTTATTAATTTAATTTTAACCTAAGAAAATTAGTGGAGGAAACAACCGTCAAATATAATTTTAATTTGGGGTTGCTATTTTCATTTCCGTTGTTTAGCATCCTTAAATCTTAAACATGAATATTATAGACACGATCTTATATTTATTGATATTTTTCTTAAGAATTATTTTGATCAAAATTATCGGGCAAAATTTTTATAATAATACTTTTGAAAAAAAAAGAATTCGTTAAATAATTCATATCACAAATTATTTTTTCGAATAGAGTATTTGCTACAGCTTTAACATTGAAGAGAATGCGTCTTCGTCTAGTCCCTCGGAGACGCACAGTGGTACTTGCGACCACCACCTTGCAATTTCAAATGAAATTTCATTCCAATTCCAGCATGGAGCAGTAATTTCAAATGGAATTGCAAACGAGTATTAACAATTTTTTTATGTTTATTTAATAAACGCACGAATACAAACAAACAAACTTATTTATGAGTTCATTTATTGGCTCGTTCATTTATATTCATGAACAAACTCATTTACTTAGTTCTCCTTTCATTATTTTAAATATTGATGAAAGTAGAGACTATATTAAACACATAATAAAAGTTAAATTTAAATTACAAATTTTTAAGGAGTGTAAGGACTAATGACATAATTTTACTATTTTTTTTAGCTTGCAAAAGTAAAACTAAAAATCGAACATATAAACAAATGATAAACAAACACTAAACGAACATGTTGGTAAACGATAAACGAACATACTCGCAAAGGATAAATAAACGAACACGAACACCTTCAAAAATAAATAAACGAAAAAACACAACATTAAAAATTTAAATAAACACGAACCGAATATGGATACCTTCAAAAACAAACAAACGAACACGGATATAACTTTGTTCGTTCAAACTCGATTCATTAACACCCCTAAAAGAAATAATTAAAGATAATTGAGTAGTAATTCCACGTCAACTAAATTTAAATAAATAATTTCACCATAGAAAGTGTGCAAATAATATAATAAAATGAAGTATGAATACAGTTTGAATTCATCAAATTAAGCTTCGCCTAAATAAGAAAATAAAAACACTGCCAATGTTACAAACCCAACTGCTCCGTTTGATCCTCCCACAAAAAGCTCACGAAGGGGTCGAAAAGAGACTTGGGTTGGGGACCATCCCATTCCAATGATTCCCACCACTCCTCTGATTCTATCTCAATTGAAAGAGAAAGATTTGCAGATGCAGATGATGGGACATTATCAAGTTTGGGAAGATTAAGACCCATCCTCTTTAATTTTGGACAGTATACAATCTCAATTTCGTCAAGAGAATCACAAACCAGTACTCCACCAGCACTGCAAATGCTCTTCAATTCCGGTAGACCAAGCAACGACAATATCCGTAATTGTGGAAGATGAAACTCCGTGATAACCATTCCTCTTTTCTCCGGTTCAACTTCTGATGTTATTATTTCCTCCAATTGCATACACCCAACAACTCTAAGCTCTTGTAAATTTAGCGGCACACAGTTTGGGGAGAACAACTTTTTCATATTTCTGCAACTACATATTTGAAGAGATCTAAGAGATGAAAAGGAGGAAAGTGAGAAGAGGATAAACCTGGAGAAAAGCGGGTATTCTTCACTGCAATCAACATTGCAATACCCAATATTCAATCCCTCAATGTCACGTGGAAGCACAATCTGGTAGTTATAGATGTTACAACGGCTTACGACAATTTCTTTACTTGCCCTCCTAAGAAACATAGGAAATCCTACTGCTCCCACAGAGATTATGTATTCACGAGGCTCTTCTCGGCCACGACAAGCTTGGAGATACATATTTAAGTTGTGCCAGTCATAAAACCTCCCTTCAAGACTTCCCTGCAGTTTCTTCAATCCACCAACCTCCTTTCCATTTATCAGAGTTTCACCGACGATCAAGTCTTGAAGACAACAAAATCTTGAAAGTACTCCATTCGGGATTTCCTTGATCTTTGTTCCTCGAAGATTCAACTTCTTCAAAACTCCAAGATTTAACGAAGATGGAACATTCCCTAAATCTTTACAAGAAGCAAGCAACAATGAAGTGAGGTTCTTCAAATTTGACAAGGAATGCGGAAGACTCTTGATACGATTGAAGGAAAGATCAAGAATCTTGAGTTCATTCATATAATCGAAGAAGCTTTCTGGAATACTTTCTATATCACAACCAGACAACACCAATGTTGTGAGCCCGGGACACTTCGACAAGGAAATTGAAAGACACTCGATAGGATTTCCGGAAAGATCAAGAACCTTAAGTGCATCCATATGCTTGAAAAATCCTTCTGGAATACTCTCTATATCACAACCAGACAACAACAATGTTGTGAGCCTGGGGCACTTTGGGGGTGACATTTCCAAGGGTATATATAACCGCCTATTCCTCATCAACGAAACTTTCTCTAGATTCATGCTCCATTCTTGCACATCTGGTGCCTTTTCTAACATCGTGCCGGCTATTACCAAGAATCGAGATTCTGCAATACGCAATGCCATGTCCCTTAAAAGATCATGCATCTTTACATGTCTTCCATTTCCTCTTTCAGTAAAAACTTCCAACAAACAATTGCTGATGAGTCTATTCATTATTGCACGACCATTGTCATACTCTGCCTGCATGCTATCCATTTCTTCCACTAGCCCTTCTCCGATCCAAAGTTGGATAAGATCTTCCTCTTCAATTTCCTCATCTTCTGGATATAATGCACAACTGAGGAAACAGTCTTGAAGTTTTGGATTTTTTAAACGATCATAACTAAATTGTAATTGTTGGAACACTTCTTCTTCGAATCCATTAACACTCTTTTTGGGTATCTTTAATTCTTCTCGTGCATTCCTCCATTCCGAGATGTCATAAATGCCCTTCATACAAGAAGCTATAGTAATTATTCCCAAGGGCAAACCTGCACAACGCTTAGCAATTGATCTTGCAATTGGTTCCACCCCTCGAATATTGAGAATATCACAGCCCGCCTTCTCTAAGAACAAATTCCATGCCTCTTCTTCCGTCAGAGGCTTCACTTTAATTTCTCTACAACCCATTTGTCGACACACATCGTCTTTTCTTGTTGTCAACACTAATTTAGCCCCATTTGACGGCTCAGGAATTCCTATTCTCTCAAGTGAAACCTTCGCCCATAGGTCATCCAAGATCATCACAAACCTACCATTCTGAGACAAATTTTCAAAGAGCTTCCCTGCCCTTGTAGTTTCATCTTCATCACCAGAAAATTCTTCACCAATTTTACTAGCAATGTCTGTCTGCAGTTTAGCAATACTCGTCTCGTAGGATACAGTGATCCAAATCACAGTATCGAATTTCCCTGTCTCTTTTAAGAGTTGGTTGTTTATAACCTTCATGATGCTTGTTTTCCCCACGCCACCCAAGCCCCAAACTCCAATCTTTTGAACCCCATCATCCATCAAGCACTGCCAGATCTTTTCAACACAGGCCTTTACAGCTTCACCTGATAAATTTGTTGTCGATAAAACTTGTCCGATCCATTGAGGATTATCAACCACCAAACCTCCATGAAATCTGCCCTGTTGATTAATTAGTTCTTCAACTTCCTTTATACTCTTTGACACATCTTCTCTGTGAAATCCACGTGTAAAAGCATTGCTTTCACCAATTCTTTCCTCAAGGTCTTGCACTTCGCCATTGACTCTTTCAACATTTTCAAACCATATTTGGACTTCCACCTTGGGTTTCTTTCTCGGATGCAGCTCTGATCTCATTATAGATTCTGTGTCTTCCTTCAAACCATTCAATCCTTTTAATTTCCTTTTAAGGTCCTTCATATCCGGATCAACACTTTTATAATTGTCATACTGTTTACCTGCCACGTTCAGAACAAAGTCCATGGCTGCAAGTCACAAGCAATATGTTAGAAACTAAATAATAAGCATCATTAGGTGAATGTATCTAAACATGACTAAAAATATAACTTCATTTTATTCTAAAAAATGTTTAAGAAACTATAAAGATGTAAATCAAGAAGTTTCGCCCTCTCACGAATAATCAAATCAAATTAAACAGAAATTTAAGAGAGTGAAATTTCAAAACTTCAAGGCATAAAATTAAATCATGAATAAAAACAAAAACTGAATTATAAGATACTTTTTGGGTACATGGCTGTCTATAAACAAAATTTAACAATAAATTTAAGGTATATTGACATAATGTATAATCAAATGTCTTTTTTATTCTTTATAGTTGACAAAAAATTTAATGAAAGATCCTATGAATAGACCTCAATAATTAAGGGGAGTTTTGTTCTCATTAAAGGTATTAGGTTCGAACAGTTGCGTTTATAAGTACGTGCATTGTCAATAATTAAAAAGGATTATGAACATCTTGTAATCACCCAGACTATATTTAAAAAAATTAATGTTGGTTTATCTTTTTGTTATCAATCATTTATTACTACTAATACTATTTATCTGGCATTATCATTTACAATATTCAATCTTAATGAAATTGAAATTTGCTTTCATTCTTTGCTGTTATGTTTTCTTTTAATTTCTGATTATAAAAAAAACTAATAATTTATTCTTAAATATTTCCGATATCGAAAACAGCAAATTAACAATCTAATGCAAAAATTGATATAATTGTAAACTAAAAATAATGTTACAATAATTAAATAATTTATAAGGGTATTTTAAAATGATTTAACAAAATACTTTTAGTCCAATTAACCAAAATTATATTTAATTTACATTTTAATAAAAATCTATATATTTCTTTTAATGAAAAATTAAAATACTAAACGAAAACTAAAAGTTAAATTCTAACCATAAGGAAATGATCGTAAACAAGAAAAAGGAAAATTTAATTTTAAAAATAATATAAAGGAAATAATTTTAATTAAACATTTTATGAGAGTATTTTAAAAGAATTCAAAAAATATTAACATTTTAGAACACAAATCCTAAATAATTTGTAGGTTAAACTATACTGGTGACCATTTAACTATTGTCAGATTTTATTTTGACCACCGATGTTTCGATTTAACTAGTCGGATCACTTAACTATTTAAATGCTTTAATTAAGTCACTATTCATTGACTTTTAATGGGAGAGGTGATGTGACAATTAAGAACTTGGTATAATTACATATTTAGTCCTTAATATTTATACATTTTATCAATTTGGTCATAATATAATTCAATTAAAATAAATTTAATCTCTAATTAGATGATGACTTGTGTCACTACCTGATTGAGAATATTTTCTTAAATTTTATTTATTTAATTCAATGAATTTTTCATCCAATAAGGTGGTCACCACCCTATTAAAGAGAGAAAATAAACGGGAGGAATGCATTAGGGGGCATCAAACCTAAGACATTCTAAAGCCAAGCACGCCTGAACCACTCCCATTTAGTTCTATATTACAACATTTTTTATATAACTTATTTCAATTAATGATGGGAAAAATGAAGTGAAAATGATATCAAGAAGATTCAAACCTGAGATTGTAAGCATGGATGAAACAATCATAACTACCAAGTCAAATCACATATTTAAAGAAAAGTTTTAGTATCTTTTATATATTCGTATTTTTACTCAAAAATTTATTTATCTCATAATATTGTTATTGATATAAAAATAAAAAATAAAAATATTCAGATGATATTTAACTTTTAATATTTTTATATTTTTAAACAAAGAGAAATAAGTTTAATATTTTATTTTCAAAACCAAATTCAATATTTTTTATATTTTGAAACAAAATTTATGAAAGAATTCATTTCATATAAAAATAAAAATATTTTTATATATTAAAAAATAAGTTTTATATTTTTAATATTTTAAAACAATTAAATTTAATGCAAGATTCAAAAATATATAAAAAAACATCGAATTCAGTTTTAAAAATAAAATACTAAACTTATTTTATTTGTTTAAAAATATTAAAAATAAATAAATATCATTTGTTTAATGAATATATAAAAATACCAAAATTTTTCTTAAAATATGTGATTTGACTAAGTGGTTATGATTTTTTTTCATCTATGCTTACGGCTCCATATTTGAATCTCTATGTTAGCATTTTCATTTCACTATTATTTTTTTGTCATTAACGGGAATAAGTTATATAAAGGCTACTATGGTGTGTCAGTTTAATTCCTCCTTTAGTTTATCTCGTCTTTTATTTTTTTTTTCTCTTTAATTCGGTGGTAACATGTGTCTTCATCTTGGCTAAAAAATTATTAGATTAAATAAATAAAAATTAAAAAAATATCATCTAATAAGGTAGTTCTAAATATGAAAAGGAATCAAATCTACGGCCGTTTATGAGCTTTGAAAAAAAAAACAGAATGTTGAAATTCCATAAATACCTCTTTTGAGAAGGTTGTTCGAAGACGATGATCGGAGAAAAGCAGCTGATGAAGAAAACGGCCAAATGAAGTTCCTTGGGTTGCAGAAGAGCCGCTATTCACTCACCTGAACTTAAACTAAGTTTCGCCTACAACACAGAGGAAAGCAGTGCGAAAGGTAACATGTATCATCATCTTATTTGATTAAAAATTTATTAACTTAAATAAATAAAAATTAAGAAAATATCATCTAATCAGGTAGTTCTAAATACAAAAAGGAATCTATTCTACAGCCGTTTATGAGCTTTGAGAAAAAAAGAATGGTTAAATTCCATAAATACCTCTTTTGAGAAGCTTGTTCGAAGACGATGATCTCGGAGAGAAGCAGCTGATGAAGAAAACGGCCAAATGAAGTTCCTTGGTTTGCAGAAGAGCCGCTATTCACTCACCTATATTTAAACTAAGCTTCACCTACAACACAGAGGAAATTTCTGGGAAAATATGAGGAAGCTCCGCTGCAACCACTTTAAAGAAAGGTAATGACGTTAATTTTAAGGAAATTAAATTAAAGCCTAGTTTTGTTGTTTATTATTGTATTCTTATATTTGGTTGTATGTGATATTGATATTTATTATGTGATATTGAAGATCGATGATATCAAATAAATCAAATGATCAATGAACTAACAAACGAACCCCGATGATATCAAATAAACTGTCGATGACGATGATGATCCTATTGAAGATCATCTAATACCAAAAATCTGGGACGTAATTGACGACGATGGAAATATGAGGTCGATTTGTACAGAGATCATCCCTGAGTGATAGAATTAAGAGCCAAATGGAAAGACAGATGAGCAGATGAGGGACATTATCTAATATCTGCCTGCTTCTTTTAATATTTTCAGTGGTCTCATCAGCTAAGGGTGAGCGTTCAATTGAGTCGAGTCAAAAATTTTAGAGTTATTTGAGTTGACGAGACTTATTTTATAATCCGAAGTTGACTTGAAATTTTTTCGAGTTGAGTAAAGTACATAGATGATCCCCAAACTATAATGTGTTGCTTTGTTAGTTTTTCGACTATTAAAAGTTACAAAATAGTCTTCCGACTATGTGAAATTATTTTGTTGAGTCTCTCGACTATTAAAAGTTATAAAATAATCATTTGACTAATCATATGTTCCAAACTCGTCATTTTTTTGGTAAAAAATTAACGGTCGTCTGAGCTGGACGTTAATATGTTTGATTGAGATATGATAGTCGTTTGATATTCTAGAATAGATTTTAGCATCTCTCAGTCAACATGTTAGCGTCCAACTCAGGTTGCTATCAATGTTTTAATGAAAAATGATGAGTTTAAAATATATGAATAGTAGGGTGACAATTTTGTAACTTTTAATAGTAGAGAGACTAAACAAAAACTAACATCCTATAGTCGAAAGACTATTTTATAACATTTACTAATAGAGAGACTTAATAAAATAACACCATATAATTAAGGAAGAATATAACATATTTTAATTAAAAATAATTTTAGTTAATTCTCAATTACATTGATGTTACATGCAACATCAAAATCATGTGATTTTTAGCCATGTTAGAGGTCCAAATTGTGACTCGTTGATAGTGTCGCACATTATATATTTACTAACTCGAATTAAAACTTAAAATTTTTGTACGTATATGTCAGAATAATAGTGTGGCAGATGTTTTGATATGAGTAGTTTGGACCGGTTTTTATGTTAAAGGATGAATATATAGAATTTTAGAGGGGAATAAACTTAAAGAATTTTAGAAGACAAATATTATCATATAAAATACATAAAAATAATTAAAAATAATTTTTTTTAAAGATTTTAAGAGGGTAATTGTCTCCACCGGTTCTCCTCTATACATTCTGCATAGAATACAGATGCTGCTTTGTTGGACGATGCTCGTCGTGATCTACAGTGAACTATGGATGGCAAAAAAACTCGAACCCGACGGGGAAAACTGAAAGCCGAATTAAACGGGGACGAAGAAAAACCGTTTATGTTAAACGGGGATGGGGATGGGAAAAAACCGTTTATGTTAAACGGGGACGGGGAAGGGGACGGGTTTGATAATCCCCGCCCCGATTACCCGGCCCGATAAATATTAAAAATAATTATTTTATATATATATATATATATATAATATTAATAAATTTAATTTAAATTAAAAATATATATATAATATTTATATATTTAATTTAAATATATATACCCGGCCCGATATCCGTCCCGATACCCATTTAAATAACCATTTATGCTAAACGGGGATACCCGTTTCCCGCGGTTTTCCCCGATTACCCGATGGGGATCCCCGTAGTTTTTTAAGCGGGGACGGGTACGGATTTTTTAAACGGAGACAGGGATGGGGGGACCAATACCCGGCCCGAACCTGACCCGTTGCCATCCCTACAGTGAACCCTGAAGCTGTGATTTAGCTTTAGTCTAGTTTTCTTTCTCTTTTAATAAAAAACATTTGATTTTTATTTTTGGCCACCATACTAATCACATGGTTGAATTTTTTATTAATTTATTTTATCCATTTAATAACTTATTTTACTAAATAAAAGATTAACGATAAAAAGGGAGTTTGAAACTTTAAAAATAATTTAAATCTTATTATGTATATGAATTTGATTATAATAATAATAATGTAAATTTCCAATCTTTTATAGATGAATAAGAAAACTTATTTTACTATTAAAAGATTCAACATTTAAAAATCTAATCAATTGAAATTTATATCAATATAAAATAAATTTAAATAAAATTTAAATCATTATAAATAAAAGAATAAAAGAATTAAAAATTAAAATCTTTTATGTTCTATAAAATATATATCATACCAGGAAAGAATAAAAAAATCAAACAAATAACTAAGAAAAATAAAAGATACAGTAAAACACCATCATAAAAAATTTGGGTTAGAGTTGCTAAATTTTTAATTCGATTTCCTTATAGTCATTACTACTAGAATATGCTTATGGGGATTCTTTTACCATAAAACCTTAATTATCTAAATTGCCAACAATTGTAATATTTTTGAGTTTCTCATGAATGAATAGTGATTGATCAATCTCAATCGTTTTAGTTCTATTTTGTAGATCAAATATCTATTTACGTTATGTTATTAAGTCAATGCTTGAAATATTATACTGACGAACCAAAACAACAATAATGTTAATAGACATTATTAAAATATAATTTTATCATATATCTGTCGTATTTTCAACATTGCAATGCCCAATATCCAATCCATCAATGTCACCTGGAAGCACAATCTGGTAGTTATAGATGTTACAATAGCTTACAACAATTTCTTTACTTACACTACCAAAGTTTAATTACATAAAATTACGACGAAGGGGTCCAAAAGAGACTTGGGTTGGGGACCATCCCATTCCAATGATTCCCACCACTCCTTTGGTCTTATCCGAACTGAAAGAGAAAGATTTGCAGATGCAGATGGTGGGACATTATCAAATTTGGGAAGATTAAGACTCATCCTCTTTAATCTTGGACAGTCTACAATCTCAATTTGTAGAAGAGAATCACAAACCAGTACTCCTCCAGCACTGCAAATGCTCTTCAATTCCGGTAGATCCCCCAAACTCAATAGCCCTAATTGTGGAAGATGAAACTCCGTGATAACCATTCCTCTTTCCTCCGGTTCAACTTCTGATGTTATTATTTCCTCCAATTGCTTACACCCAACAACTCTAAGCTCTTGTAAATTTAGCGGCACACAGTTTGGGGAGAACAACTTTTTCATATTCCCACAATCATTTATATAAAGATATTTAAGAGATGAAAAGGAGGAAAGTGAGAAGAGGATAAACCTGGAGAAAAGCGGGTATTCTTCACTGCAATCAACATTGCAAAACCAGATACGCAATCCCTCAATGTCATGTGGAAGCACAATCTGGTAGTTATAGATGTTACGACCACTTGCAACAATAGCTTTTCTCACAACTTCAGAAAACTTAGGAAAGTCCATATCTCCCACAAAGATTCTGAATTGACGTGGTTGTTCTCGGCCACGACAAGCTTGGAGATACATATTTAAGTTGTGCAGGTCATAAAACCTCCCTTCAAGAGTTCCCTGCAGTTTCTTCAATCCACCAACCTCCTTTCCATTTATCAGAGTTTCACCGACGATCAAGTCTTGAAGACAACAGAGTCTTGAAAGTACTCCATTCGGGATCTCATTTAGGTTCTTTGACTGATCCAGATTTAGATGCTCGAGACTCACCAAATTTTCCATCCCATGAGGGATTTCTTTGATATTTGTTCCTCGAAGATCCAACTTCCTTAAAACTCCAAGATTTGACAACGATGGAACATTCCCTAAATCTTCACAACAATCAAGCAACAGTGAAGTGAGGTTCTTCAAATTTGATAAGGAATGCGGAAGACTCTTGATAGGATTCCAGGAAAGATCAAGAATCTTGAGTTCATTCATATCATCGAAGAAGCTTTCTGGAATACTTTCTATACAACAATCAGAGAACAACAATGTTGTGAGCCCGAGACACTTCGACAAGGAAATTGGAAGACTCTTGATAGGGTTGAAGGAAAGATCAAGAACCTTAAGTGCATCCATATGCTTGAAAAATCCTTCTGGAATACTTACTATATTGCACTGAGACAACAACAATGTTGTGAGCCTGGGACACTTTGGGGGTGACATTTCTAAAGGTATATGTAACCACTGATTCCCCATCAACGAAACTTTCTCTAGATTCATGCTCCATTCTTGCACATCTGGTACCTTTTTCAACATCAATCCAGCTTTTACCAAGAATCGAGATTTTGCAATACGCAATGCCATGTCCCTTAAAAGATCATGCATCTTTACAGTTCTTGCATGTTCTCCTTCAGTAAAAACTTCTAACAAACAATTGCTAATGAGTCTATTCATTATTGCACGACCATTGTCATACTCTGCCTGCATGCTATCCATTCTTCCACAAGCCCTTCTGCGATCCAAAGTTGAATAAGACCTTCCTCCACAATTTCCTTGTCTTCTGGATATAATGCACAACTGAGGAAACAATCTTGAAGTTTTGGATTCTTTAAACGATCATAACTAAATTGTAATTGTTGGAACACTTCATCTTCGAATCCATTAACACTCTTTTTGCGTAGACTTAATTCTTTTAGTGCATTCCTCCATTCCGAGATGTCATCAATGCCCTTCAGACAAGAAGCTATAGTAATAATTCCCAAGGGCAAACCTGCACAACGTTTAGCAATTGATCTTGCAATTGGTTCCGCCCCTCGAATATTGAGAATATCACAACCCGCCTTCTCTAAGAACAACTCCCATGCCTCTTCTTCCATCAGAGGCTTCACTTTAATAACTCTACAACCCACTTGTCGACACACATCGGCTGATCTTGTTGTCAACACTAATTTAATCCCATTCAAGTACGACTCAGGAATTCCTATTCTCTCAAGGTAAACCTTCTCCCATAGGTCATCCAAGATCATCACAAACCTACTCTTTTGAGACAATGTTTCAAAGAGAATCCCTGCCCTCGTTGTTTCATCTTCATCACCGTAAAATTCTACTCCAATTTTACTAGCAATGTCTTTCTGCAGTTTAGAAATACTCATCTCCTTGGATACAGTGATCCAAATCACAGTATCGAATTTTTCGGTCTCTTTTAAGAGTTGGTTGTTTATAACCTTCATGATGCTTGTTTTCCCAACGCCACCCATCCCCCAAACTCCAATCTTTTGAACTTCGTCATCCATCAAGCAATGCCAGATATCTTCAACGCATACCTTTACAGCTTCACCTGATAAATTTGTTGTCGACAAAACTTGTCCGATCCATTGAGGATTGTCAACCACCAAACCTCCATGAAATTTACCGTGTTGAGTAATAAGTTCAGAAGCTTCCTTTATACTCTTTAACACATCTTCTCCGTGAAATCCACGTGTAAGAGCACTGCTTTCACCAATTCTTCCATCAAGGTCTTGTACGTCACCATTGATTCTTTCAACATTTTCCAACCATATCTGGACTTCAGCCTTGAGTTTCTTTCTTGGCTGCAGCTCTGTTCTAATAATAGATTCTGTATCTTCCTTAAGACCATTCAATTCCTTTAATTTCCTTTTAAGGTCCTTCATTCGCTGATCAAAGCTTCTATGATTGTCCAAGTGTTTATCTATCTTATTCAGGACAAAGTCCATGGCTGCAAATCACAAGCAATATGTTAGAAACTAAATAATAACGCATCATCAGGTGAATGTAAATAAAAATGACTAAAAAACAATTTCATTTAACCCAATTTTTTTAAGAAAATAATTATGTAAACAAATAAATTTTACCCTCTCATGAATAATCAAAATAAATTAATAGGGCATAGATATATAGAGTCGATCCCTTGAAATTAGCTTGTCATGGTTAATTTTTTTAAACAAAAAAGAAAAAGGATAACATTAAGAAATACTTGTTACGGTTTAAGTTGTTCGGAGATGATGACTGGGCCGAACCACAAATGAAAAGAAAAGCAGCCAAAAGGCGTTCCTTACTTGCTGATATGATGGCACACTGCTAGAAGAGAGGCACTCCAAAGGGTTCCTTCACGTGTAATTACAATCATGAAAAGGGAACTCTTTTGTTGCAGTTTATGAGGTTTGAAAGAACAATACAAAATGTGAAATGCAATATATACCTCTTCTAATTAACTTGAGAGGAAACGATGACCGGAGAGAAGCAGCCAAAAAGGTTCATTGTTAGCTGATAATATGAGCCACTCCCAAGGGTTCTCTTGAATCACCTACGCTTAAGCAACTTTCACCTACAACATACAAGGAAATCACACGCCCTGGGTCATTGGTATTTGCTATGTGATAATAAACTTGGTTTGGGTTAATTTATATTTTTATTAAACTAAGTTTATTTTGAAATAAATTATTTTTATAGTTAGGACAATGTTTAAAATTAAATATTTTTTTATTAAATAAAAGGGATTGTTCATGTATCAAAATTAAATTAATTTGAATCAACCAATTAATTGATCTAATAGGATGATGCACTATATCGCTTAAGCAGAGTCAGTGATTTGATTCTTGACTTTCGCGAATGGAGCTAAGTTGGGAGGCCATCCTCACTTTTGCAGTATTGATTTAAATTAGTCGATTAATAGATCGAATGCATATAGCTATACAAACAAAAAAATCAATTAGAGGTTGTTTTCCGTCTTTGAAAGTAGATGACCTTATGGAGAGATTTGGCTTTTGGTGTTTGCGCTCTGTTTTGAAAACTGGATCGGACCGGCCGATTCAACCGGGAACCGTTGCTTAGTCTGGTTCAATCTAATCCGGTTGAACCGCTATTAGTGAACCGGCCAGAACTGTTGAACCGTTCGAACTGGAACGGCTGAAAACCAGAAAAAACCGGGAAAAACCGGGATTTTTGTTTTTTTTTAAAAAAAAATTAAACCAAACAACGTCGTTTGTTAAACGAGCCAAGTCGAACTTGAGTATTGCTGAGCTCGACTCGAACTTGAAAACTTTAAAAGTAAGCTCAACTCAACTCAAACTCACAAGCTAAAAATTATCAAGTTCAACTCAAACTCGAAATATAATATTAAAACTTGAACTCCAAAAAAATTTAGAAGCTCGATTGAAGCCTAAAATTCGAGCTTGATTGAAGTGAAAGAATAGTTCACTCAATGCTCACCAAAAGGCTCCATGATTTTGAATGCCAAATTTCCTCTATTATTTATAGAAGTTAGTTGTGATGCTCTTCTATGTTTCTTAGCAATGTGAGATTGTTTTGTTCTCATATTTTTACTCTTTAGACTTTTGGAATGCTCTTCTATGTTTCTTAGCCATGTGGGATTGTTTTTTAAAAAAAATAAACCAAACAATATCATTTTTTTATGATTTTTTAATCCCAAATTTATTTTTTAATTATAGTTATATAATTATATTTATTATTTAATATGTTTTACCTTAAATATTATGTTGTAGTTAATTTGAATCATTTTGTTTCACTTGATTTTATGGTTTTTAACTTATATATGTTATGACTTGCTTTGAATATGATTTGTCATATAAAAAATTATTTTTTATTAAATATTTTTGGTATTTTTATTTAATTTTTTAAATAATTATGACATCGTCTGGTTCTTTCGACCGGTCTGGTTCTGAAAACCATGTGTTTGTGTTAAGATGTTGATCCATGGCCTCTCATGTGTTTGATGTTTCTCTTTTCGAGTTCCTGATGTGATATTGAGGTGGCTGTCGGAGTTTGCTAACAGCTTCTGTATTTTGGGAAGAGGTTCGGTGTTTGTCGCGGTTTATGTCTTTTATTCGTCTTTTTGCTTGTATTGAGAGTGTGGGTCTGTTCCAAAGGTATTCCTCTCTTTCTTCCTTCAGCTGTCCTGTGTTTGTTGTGCCTAGTTGGGTGTTCTCTGGAGTTGCTTCTAGATACGGTTCTTTTTCCGCTCCTGTTTTGTTGTTTCGCATTGTGTGTTCTTTGACGGCTCTTCGACCGGTGGTGAAGCGGTGAATACAACGTTATAGATGATGTCCTAGGTTGCAGGAGGTTTATGCAATAGCTTCTGGTTTGTTTTCTAGTTGTGGAAGTGAGGTGGTTGTCGTTAAGAGTGGGAGTTGTTTTTTTTGGATGTTCACCATCTTTTGAGGTTTTTTAGTGCTTTCATTGTTGAAATTTTGGTTGGTGGCGGAGCGTGTCTCACAGTCATAGATGGTATGTCGTAAGCTGTTGGTTTCGTTGTGGTTTGTGCAAATTTACTAGTCTCGAGTAAGGAGGTATGGGCACGTGTAGCTCTTGGCATTGGGCCAGAGGAATACTTTCGTTAGTGGTTTGTTTTGGCAGCTAGTTTCAGTGTTTGTGGTTCTTTGTGTTGCGTTAGAGGGGCAGCATGGTATGGGCATTAGTGGAGTTCAGCGTGGTTAGCGGTGCAAGTAGTGGGCCCTGGCATTAAGTTTGCATCCGTGCATGTTGTTTTTGCCTGAGGAACGTTATTGTTTTTAATGAAGACATCTAGTATGCGGCTAGTGGAATGTGAGGTAGAAAAGAGGGCAGATGCTTAAGAGATTTAGCTTGATTATTCATTTTTTATTTCTGTAGGGCATTTATTCCAGGTTTTCGATGCACGTGGTGGGTTTCAAGCGTTTTTTAGAGCAGTTGCGAGGGCTTTTTAGTAAAAATATGCATGGTGGACTGGCGCAATCACTGCAGTCCAACCTGGTTTCGTGATTGGCAATAAGAGTGTTTACAATTGTTTCGCGTTCAATAGATAGTAGAAGATTTTGAGAAGACGAAAGTCGAGGCAAGATGTCAATAGGGGTGTGGCTGGTCATGGTGTTTCAGTGAAGAAGTCCGCTGCTGTTCGGATAGAGATAGAACATTGAAGTGAGGACATCGATTTACGTGGGTGAGGATCTCGACAAGATGTGTTCTTAAGATTTGAGCACTTTGTGCTCTAGGGTATTTTTAGTGGGTGAGGTTTCTGCATTAGTAGCAGGTTCGTGTTAGGGCAGAGCTTCTAGAGATCTTTTTCGCTGTTTAGCTATGGCCTCGTTGGTTTCGAGTGTTAGAGTTGTTCGTAATCTCGTTTCTTTGCTGGCTGGTTCGCGCTGTTTGGGCTCAGATCAAAGTTATTAACCTTTGATCGACATATGTTTAATTGTCTTGTCTCGGAGGTTGCATCAAGGTTTGTTCTTTGATTCAGTTGTGTGTAGTTCATCTTTATATTTTTTCGGGGGTAGTGTGTAGCTACATTGTTGTAGTTTGTTTCGGGCTATTCTTATAGTGTAGTTCCCGGTTGTCGTTCTTTGTTGTTCCTGGGTTCATGTCGAATCTTCTTCCATCCTAAGGTACACTCTTTTTCCTCTAATTAAGACTAGAGAGGATTTTTAATGAGGTCATTGGAGTGGTGTACTTTGTGATTCTTAATACAAAGTAACCATTTTTCAAACAAAAATTGTATTAACATCTTAGTGACTTGAGTTACGGACTCTTGATTTCATACATATTCGAATACAAACATGGAGATGTTCTTCCTAAAATATGAAAATAAAACTATTTTGTGGCGGTTGATGAGCTGTGAAAGAAGAATAAAAGTATTGGATAAATACCTCTTCTGACGAGACGATGACCGGAGAGAATCACCAGACGAAGAAAACTGGCAAATGAAGTTGGTTTGCTTGCAGACTGCTAGAAAAGAGCCAGTCCAAATGATTTTTCTATGCACCTAAACTTAAACAGAGAGGAAACTTGTGCGATAGGTAATGAAATATTTTTTTCTAGGAATATATGAGGAAACCACAGCTATTAGGAAGAGATGACGAAGCTTCGCTGCAACGACTTTAAGAAATGAAAACTGAAGTCAAACATAAAGAAAGATGTCACGCCCTTGGAACTTCGACGCCTCGGAACGTGCAGCCTTAGTCGCCTTCTTAGTGATTGCGGCTAAGTAAGCCTGAAAATATTCCAAGCAAGGATGCTTAGAACCTCGACGGAAGCTAGACAAGAGAACTAGCACAAGAAGAAAGATAAGAAAGCTTTGAGAGAAGAATGGTCTTATGATTTCTCAAAGTGAAGGAGTTAGTACAAATGAGGAGGGGAGGCCTCTATTTATAGCTAAAGCTTCCCTCAATGAACGGCTAAGATCTAATTACATTGACGGTCGAGATTGACTCATACCTACCAAAAACAAGTGGGCATTATCTATACATATTTAAATGCCACCTAAGTCTTTGTGGCTTCTAGAAGGTCCAAAACACCACTTGGGTTGCTCTTCATGGGCTAACCTCGGTTGTGGGCTCATGGTCCGTGACATTCTCCCCCACTCATTCAGGTGACGCCCTCGTCACTCGTCTGGCATGAAATTGATCTATTCGGGTTTTGAATTGCCAGAGTCCCTCGGCATGCTCCCAACTCCCTTCGCACTCGGGTTGTCCCTTCCACAAAACGAAGTACTCATGCCTCGGGCGGTGTCCTGGTCGTCTGATAACTCTCTCCGCCTGTATATCTTGGATCTCCTTGTCATAGGAGACCGCTACTCCAACTGGTGCTCGTTGTGACTTGCCTCGATCTGGATCCTCGATATCCTGATGGTACGATTTGAGCAGGCTAACATGGATGACATGATACGCTCGGATGGTTGGAGGCAACTCTAATTTGTAGGCCATGGTGCCTACCCGCTTCACGACTCGGAAAAGACCCTCGTATCTTCGTACAAGCCCCTTGTGCACGTCCGCATGGTGCAAAACGTTGGCTAACTTTGCAAGGACAAGGTCGCCAACTTCAAAGTTCACGTCCCTCCGCTTTCGGTCAGCCCACTTCTTGGTCTGCTTTCCCACCTTATGTAAACAAGCTCGGGCTAAGTCGTGTTGCTCGTGCCACTCTTTGGAAACATTGTGTGCTGATGGATTGGGCCCATCATATTTGGTAACAACCGTGTTGGGTGTCAACGGTTGTTGCCCGGTCACGATCTCGAACGGACTTTTGTTTGTCGCCTCACTCCGTTGCAAGTTGTAGGAAAATTGGGCCACATCCAACAGCTTTGGCCAGTCTCGTTGGTTGGAACTCACGTAATGCCTCAAATGGATCTCTAACAGAGCATTCACTCGCTCAGTTTGCCCATCGGTTTGTGGATGAATAGCAATGGAAAAGTTCAAGCTCGATCCCATCAGTTTGAACAACTCCGTCCAGAATCTCCCTGTGAACCGCGTGTCCCGGTCACTGATGATGGTTTTTGGCATCCCCCAATACTTCACCACATGCTTGAGGAAAAGTCGAGCCGCCTCCACGGCTGGACAGACTTTAGATGCCGGTATGAACGTCACATACTTTGAAAACCTGTCAACCCCAACCATTATACTTGAAAGTCCATCAGTTTTGGGCAAACCTATGATAAAATCCATGGAAATACTTTCCCATGGGCGCTCCGGAATGGGCAATGGTTGCAGCAATCCCGCTGGTTTCTTTGCCTCGATTTTGTCTTACTGGCACACAAGACAAGTCTTCATATAGGCCTGCACATCTTCAGCCATGTGCGGCCAATAGTATTGCTCCGAAAGTAGGGCCAAAGTTCGATCAACTCCCGGGTGTCCCACCCACTTGGAATCATGACATTTCTTCATGAGCTCCTTGCGTAACTTCCCATATCGAGGCACAAAGAGACGATGGCCTCAGTGGTAAAGCAATTCTCCTTCGAGCCAAAACTCCCGGGTTTTCCCCTCCTTGGCTCCCTCAATGATTCGTTCAGATACAAGATCATGGGGTAATCCTTCTTTGATCCTCTTGAGGAGAGTACCTTCCACAGTTTCGATGGCATACCTCCGGTTTAAGCCATCTGCAACACAATTCACCTTCCCTGGCTTGTACTCCAAGGAAAAGTAGAACTCGGCAAGAAACTCTTGCCAACGAGCTTGCTTGGGAGAAAGCTTCTTTTGGGTGAAGAAGTAACTGTTGGCAATATTGTCCGTGAACACCACGAACTTGGACCCGAGCAAGTAATGTCACCATATGCGCAAGCAGTGTACAACTGCTGTCATCTCCTTTTCATGAACCGAGTACCTCCTCTCGGTCTCATTGAGCTTCCGGCTTTCGTATGCAACCGAATGCCCCTCTTACATGAGGACTCCACCAATGGCAACATCGGATGCATCGGTGAAAACTACAAAAGGCTTGGTGTAGTCTGGCAACACCAACACAGGCTCACTCACCATGGCTTCTTTGATCTTTTCAAAAGCCCCTTGGCACTTCGTGCTCCATTCCCACACCTTATCCTTCTTGAGCAGCTCGGTCAATGGTGTGGCAATCTTGGAATAACCCTTCACGAATCGTCTGTAATAGTTGGTTAATCCCAAGAATACTCGTAACTCGGTCACCTTGGTGGGTGGATTCCACTCATCAATTGCTCGAATCTTATCTTTGTCCATCTGGAGCTTGCCTCCTCCAACGACATGGCCTAGAAATGGTACTTCCTTCTGGGCGAACGAGCAATTTTCCTCTTTAACATAGAGCTCGTTCTCTCGTAAGACTTGGAACACTCTTCTCAAGTGCTCGATGTGTTCCTCTAAGGTATTACTGTACACCACAATATCGTCAAGGTAAACTACAACGAAATGATCTAGAAAGGGTTGTAGTACCTTGTTCATCAATGTGCAGAAGGTGGTCGGGGCATTTGTGAGGCCAAAGGGCATCACAAGGTATTCGTAAGACCCGTACCTGGTCACACAGGCTGTCTTTGGTTCATCTCCTTCGGCTATCCTGACTTGGTAATAGTCCGATCGCAAATCTAGCTTGGTGAACCACCTTGCACCACCAAACTGATCGAACAAGTCCGCAATGAGGGGAATGGGATACTTGTTCTTTACTGTGAGCTTTTTTAAAGCTCGGTAATCTATGCACATCCGTAGAGAACCATCGTGCTTCTTTTGAAATAGCATTAGTACACCATAGGGGGACTTGGATGGTCGGATGTATCCGGCATCGAGGAGATCTTTCAATTGTTTGCGCATCTTCTCTAACTCGGGCGGAGCCATTTGGTAAGGGGCCCGAGTGGTTGGCTTTGCATTCTCCACCAGCTCAATCTTGTGATCCACCTCCCTCTTTGGAGGTAACTTCTTGGGTAACTCGGCAGGCATCACATCTTTGAATTCTGCCAAGACATGACTTACCTTGGCGGGAACTTCCTTGGTCGTGATTGGTTCGTCACACACCAAGGCAACTAAGAAGTTCGGTTCCTCTTTGCACACCGCCTTCGAGAATTCAATTGCAGATAACATCTTGGCCTCAATTCTGGGCCCTCGGCTCACAGGAATAATGCATTGTTTCTTTGGATCCAGGATGCACAAGCAATCGGCAAAAGGTACTGGGAAAGCATTTATTCGGTCCAAAAAACTTAACCCAAGAACAAAGTCGAAGTCATCGAGAGGGATTACCTTGATGGCTTCCTTTCCGGACCAACCTCTGATGGTTAGCTCGATTCCCTTTGCGACCCCCGCAATTGGAACTTATTCGGCATTCACGGTTTTGATGGATCCCGTTGCCTTTTCCATATGATGGCCAAGTCTCTTGGCAATTTGTTCAGACATGAACAATTCTGAGACATATGTGTCCACCAGTGCGCTCATCTTTTGGCATGCGACGGTGATGTCTACGTACATCAATCCCTTCTTCTTACGGCCCTTCTTGACCTCCATGGTGCTAAGAATGGAGCCAAGCTTGAGAGTCTCACTCTCTACCCCATCGTTTTCCTTGATGGCAGCAACTTTCACAAGTTGAGGACAATCTCGCTTCATGTGATTTCCTCCACAATTGAAGCAAGATAATTCACCTTTTTTCTCCCAAGGATTGGTGAGCTTTTTCGGTTGGTCGTGTTGCCTCCCATTACCCCCTGTTGGCTTATGGAAGCTTCCTTTGGCCTTTTCTCCCCTACTATTCCCTTTGAGCTTCGGCTTGGATTGGAGAGAGTGGCCTTTTTTACTTCAAACAGGGCAATGGCCTCGGCTGCATCCAATGCCTTAGATAGTTCGGTCACTCCCCTCATCTGGATCTCCTTGTTGCCCAACGTTGTAGACCATCCATGAATGCAAAGTACCCTTCTGACTCGCCCAAGTCCGGGATTTGTATCTTGATCTCCGTGAAGTTTTTGACATACTCCAAGATGGAACGATCGTACCTCAATTGCTTTAGTTTTGCTCGAGCCTCGAGCACAGCATTTTTCGGATAGAAATGCTCCTTGAGTTCTATCACAAACTCTTCCCACGTTCCGATTGGATTGTACTCTCGGAACACCTACGACGCCACCATAACATAGCAACATCATTAAGATAATTGGAAGCAACATTTACCTTGGTGGTATCATCCCCGATACCCGTGCCACTGAAGAATTGCTCCATGCCCCAAATGAAATTCTCCACATCTTGGGCATTTCGACTCCCCTTGTACTCCTTCGGCTTAGGGACGTCGATCCTGGGTCTTGGTGCTTGTGCCTCCCCAGTCACTCCATTCAATACGGCAGCCTTGTAGACGAGCAGCTCGCTCTTGAGTTCCTTTACCTCCCGTATTATTTCGGCCCTCGTGGCCAAGTACATGCTCTCGAGGCCTCGGGTATACTCATCCGTTGTCTCTGCCATACTGTTGACGAGCGTCTAAGTTTCTACGCGAAGTACATCATCCACAGACTCCAGACTCTCCAAGAGAGATTCAAACGAGTCTTGAGTCTCTTGGACTTCATTATATCGGTCTTCTAACCTGCTGACCCTTTACTCGAACGAGGCCACGATATCCTTCGAGCTCCCTCGTTTCTTTTCCACGGCAGCGCGAGTCTCCATCACTTCGCTTGTGGGACCTCATCTTGGTTTTGTTGTGCCATTTCTCGTAGAACTAGCTCTGATACCACTTGTCACGCCCTTGGAACTTCGACGCCTCGAAACGTACGGCCTTAGTCGCCTTCTTAGTGATTGCGGCTAAGTAAGCCTGAAAATATTCCAAGCAAGGATGCTTAGAACCTCGACGGAAGCTAGACAAGAGAACTAGCACAAGAAGAAAGATAAGAAAGCTTTGAGAGAAGAATGGTCTTATGATTTCTCAAAGTGAAGGAGTGAGTACAAATGAGGAGGGGAGGCCTCTATTTATAGCTAAAGCTTCCCTCAATGAACGGCTAAGATCTAATTACATTGACGGTCGAGATTGACTCATACCTACCAAAATAAGTGGGCATTATCTATACATATTTAAATGCCACCTAAGTCTTTGTGGCTTCTAGAAGGTCCAAAACACCACTTGGGTTGCTCTTCATGGGCTAACCTCGGTTGTGGGCTCATGGTCCGTGACAAAGGGCACCACTTTCATCGAAGTTGATGTCACACTTAGGTAAATTAAAGTAATTATAATATCTAAATAAAGAATAAAGATGGTAATTAATATTAGATAGTACCTATCAACAATAAATTAGTATAGTGAAATGATGTATTAGATTTCTTAAGTAATATCATATGTTCATATCTACAGTATTCGATCTGAATTAGTCTATTAATAGATCGATTAGTAATGATTAATTAAAAAAATAGATAGTCCCATAATTGACTTGTTTTTATTAGAAGACTGTTGTTTTCTGGGGCTGAATGGCATATAACATAGCTTTCATACAGCTCAATCCCTAAATTTTTTTTTAATTTGGCATTAAAATTTTCATTTTATATAATCCCACTTAAAATTTGTGTTTGAGCGTTAAAAATAGTCTTTCAAAAAGTTCATTTTTTTATTTAAAAATATAGTCTCTCAAGCCAAGCCAACAGTACTGACCAGATCTAAGCCACGACCAGACATGGATTCTTAGAGACAACTACTAAGCAGTAACAAATCTTTGTCTTAAAAATGAAAATTAAAAATGCAATAAAGAAAATATTCCAAATCTGAGTAAAACCCCTTTCTTTTCATACTTTCACACTCCCTAAGCTTCTTCACTTAACTCTCCAAAAGCCTCCCCTTTTCTCTCAGTCTGTCTGCAAATTCTCTTATTTTTTTCACATTTTGAAAGTCTTGCTCAACTCTAAGGAAGAAAGAAAAGAAAAGAAAAGAAATGAGGGGTCCTTTGGTTGTTAACTCTAGCTTTGGGTTTAACCAAGGAAATCCATTGAGGTAAATTGAGATTGATGAATGAATGGAAGTTACAATTATATTTAACTTGTTCCAATTGGTGTTGTTCAATTGATTGGTGTCTTGACTTAAATGATTATTGTAGTATCTACCTTGCTTCCTCGAATGTGAGACTTGACAAGGAAAGGTAAATTGAATTTTTTGGCTGATTTGATTACATCATACTTAGGGACAAGCATGCGATAAGTGAGTGAGAATTTGACGAGTGTTCAAAATTAATAATATTTCCCTGTTAAATCTTCGATTTTATGGATTTATTGATGTTGATTTGGTTGTGGTATGCTTATTTTCGTTCATGATCTTACTTTTCAGGATTTGCAGTAAAAAGGGCACATTCAGCATTTTTTTTATTTGGTCACGACTGGAGACATGGGCATTACTCTGGGCATGACACGGTCTGACGTGACAGCTTCTAGAAGGTTCAGTCAGTGGAAGTTTTCTAGAAGATCTAGTTAGCACCTTCTGGAAGGTGGACGAACAGAGATATCTTAGCAGATTTATTTTTAATTTTAAAATTTGAATTTAGAAAACATTTGAAATTATCTTTAGGATTATTTTTTCTTTTAATTTCTATGTTTACCTCTAGGGTTTTAGAGGCTATAAATATTCTCTTGGATAAGCTTAAACTCACAATTCAGAATTTACTCTTCTTCTTATTTCTAATTTTATAAAGTTCTCTCTTTTATTTTCAAGTTTTTATTTTTATTTTAAGTTTTATTTTTAAACATGCTAAGTCTAATTTTTGTCATGTTTAACTAATTTTTTCACCGGATGAAGAAAACCGGCAAATGAAGTTGGTTTGCTTGCAGACTATTAGAAAAGAGCCAGTCCAAATGATTTTTCTATGCACCTAAACTTAAACAGAGGAAATATGTGCTAAAGTTAATAAAATATATATACTTTCAATTCCACTTTAATAAAAAAATTATATTTTTTTCAATTTAATCACATAATTTTACATGATTTCTGCATTTATTCAATTGATCATGTATTTTAAGTACATTTTTTTAACCAAATTTAAACCACATGTTCTCCTACCACTATAGAATACCTATGTAACTTCGGTTTTTTTTTACTAAAAAATTACTCTCTTGTTTTAATTTAGTCTTTTATACTCCTATTAATCTTTTATCCTCAAATAACTTCTTTGAAATATAATATTGTAAATATATTTTTATAATTTTAGATTGTATGTGATATATTAAATAACATTATAATGTGAAATGAATATGAAATATATATATATATGATTAGAAAAACTCAAAAAATTGAAATAAATTTGTACTATAATACTATAAATAATTATAATTAAATTTGTATAGAAATTCGTATCTATTCACTGTGGGATGGACCTTGATATTCGAACCAAAAAGCACTTTTTTAGAAGATCAACGGTTTACAAGAGAGGGAATATGTCAAGACAGAAAAAGGGTAGAGATATTTATAGAGGGAAGTTCTACAGTGCGACACCTTTAATATACGGTTAAAAAATGTGTTATCGGTTTTGTTATTATTTAAATAACAAAACTGGTAAAAAAATTACCTAAAATATTATTATTTCTATCTAAAACATCAATATTTTTTAACATATCCGGTAAAGTGCCTAACAATAACAAAACCAGTATAAAAAATAACAAAATCGATAGCGCTTTACCGGATATAACAAGCTCGGTAAAATACCCAATAATACAAAACCGATAGAAATAATAATGTTTTCGGTATTTTTTACCGATTTTTTTATTTAAATAATAACAAAACCGATAGCACCTTTTTTAGTCGTATATTAAGGCTGTCGCACGTGATCATTTCCCAACTAAAGAGTAGATAATCTAAATAAAGAATAAAGATGGTTTAATTAATATTAGATAGTACCGACCAACATTAAATTAATCTAGTGAAATGATGTATTAAATTTTTTTAAGTAATATCATATGTTTAAATTTTGGCATTTGTAAATGAAGTGAATTGGGTTAGGAGGTTGTCATTGTTTTTACAGTATTCGATTTGAATTAATCTATTAATAGATGGAATAATAATTATTAATTCAAAAAAATATTAGATAGTCCCATAATTGACTTGTTTTTATTAGAAGACTGTTGTTTTCTGGGGGCTGAATGACATATAACATAGCTTTCATACAGCTCAATCCATAAATTGTTTTTTAATTTGGCATTAAAATTTTCATTTTATATAATCCCACTAAAAATTTGTGTTTGAGCATTAAAAATAGTCTTTCAAAAATTTTATTTATTTTTGTTTAAAAATATTGTCTCTCAAGCCAAGCCAACTATACTGTCCAGATCTAAGTCACGACCAGACATGGATTCTTAGAGACAACTACTAAGCAGTAACAAATCCTAAATAAAGAAAACTATTTAGTCAATCTCACTTTTGTCATGTTTAACTAATTTTCTCATAAGTCGAGAACTGAAGCGATACTCAATTCCAACATGTGAATTGAAAAACACCTTAATAACTTTGGAATATCTCTCTCAATCTCTGCGCTTAATTTCAAAATCAAAACAGTTTTCAAAATCAAAGATTGACTTTGGTCAAGATGTTGTGATTAAATGTATGGGAGGAAGGGTCGACTTAGTGAAAGCACATTCGACTTCCTGGGAACACACTTGGCAAGATTGCCTTGCCAAGAGGAAATTGAGATCGGAATTAGTAGTTATTGAAACAACAATCCGAGTCAGTCTTCACAAACTTAAACGTTTATTGATCTACAATAATTGATGTTGATCAGATCAATTTTAGAAGCCGTAATCAAAGATTGCCTTGGTATTTGATATATAAAGAAGAGTCACGATGATGACCCTTGTAGACAAATTAACCGACGTGAATCCTTAAGGGAAAATCTAATTCGATGATCCGGAGAAAATTGAGTCAAAGCGAAGCTTGAGACTGTTTTTACCATATTCATTTTCAACCTTCAATTTTTATTCTCTTTATTTTTCTTCACTTTTTATTATTTAACCCTTTTTACCAACCCCTTTTACTACTTATCGCTTGATTTAAGTCATTCAAACATAAATTTGAAATTTTCTAAGTCCTTGAGAATCGACCCTTACTTCTATTTACTACGTATTTCCTTTATTTATTAACTGAGAAAAAAGAAATTATTTTGACATCAAAACGACAGTTGTCACTCACCAACCATATTTACAGGTAACGAAACCCCATTACCTACGACCAACTTACCAGGGTTGCTACAATTCAAGTGATGAGCAAACTTGGTAGAATTTGGCGTGATATGGTGGGTTGCTCCTGAATCCACAACCCATTGTTCTTGCATAACAGCAGTAACATGTTCTTGAGATTGAACAATGGACTAGTTACTATCACGTGGTTTAGCCTCATTGCCACAACAACCACATCCCATGTTATCACCATCATATGTAGAATAATAGGTAGTTAACGAGCCACCCTTGTTCGAGGATTGATTATCAAAGGAAACACCAGGAAAATCTTGATCAAAGCGACGCCAACACTGACTGACCAAGTGCCTATTCTTACCACACAATTGGCATTGCACGGATAACAACAATAAACGACCGGTATTTTCTTGGAAGTCCTTAAAAGGAATGGGACTTCCACACGATGCCAAGGCATCACAAACTTCTTTCACACGGGTAAGATAAACCCTCATACTATCCTCCCCTTTCTTGAAAGACTGGAGCTTATAATGTAAGCTCATCACAGCAGTCGCAGATCGGTTTGCAAAGAATTGAAGCACTTTACTCCAACACTGACAGCAGTTTCAGCCCCAACAAAGTATGGCAGTAAGTGAGCATTCATTGTCGACAAAAGCCAAGACGCGACCGCATTATCCTGTGCTACGATCTCCTCATATTCATCGTTCAGAATCACAACACCATCATCATTGATAACAGTTTCTGGCGATGGCATCATTGTACCAGTCAGCATCCGCTCTAACCGATGACTCCTGACTGTAGGCAAAGCTTGCTACTTCCATAATAGGAAATTCATCTCATCAAGAACTACATTTACTCTTTTATTGGTAAAGGCTTTGGCATTTCTTGAGGAAAATTCCAACGACACAGCAACATACTCCAGGCTTTGAGCCATAACAAGAATAGAGCTATGCAGCGAAAGATTCAGAAAAAGAACCCCAGGAAAGCAGCGAATGATACCATCTTGTAAAGTAAGAACTTACAGAGAATATTGAAGAAAATATAACTACTTCATATATTCAAGAACCTGATACAACAAGACCTTATATACATTCCATGCACACGTGAACTATTAAGCTAACAACCCTAACTACTTAACAACCTAACTGAACCACATCCACGTGTGTACAGCAACAGTCAATACAAACTCAACACTTTATATATGAATTGATCGCCATGACCATGAAAATTTCTTGGTCCTAAGCAATATATCTAGCAGGGATTCAAATAGCAGAACACAAATGTGATCGTGTCCGCTATTTCGAGGTCACGCCGCCGTCCGAAACTGATATTGCTGAGTTTAACGGTGGGTAATGGATTCATGCCAATAGCGGTCCGTTGCGCCCGCAATTTAACGGGGTAACCGTGGATAGCACCGGAATACTATTTCCGTTTTTCAACCGTTACTAAAAAATAAAATAAGAACATAAAAAATGGAATTTTCACCCAAAACGCAAAAATCAGTCCGGAAAAGACTCACCATCGGGGAAAAACGTAAAAAAACTGAAATTCTCACTCAAAAACTCTTAAACTCAAAAAAAAAAATAGAAAGCGCATCATCGCGCAAGACTCACCAGTCACCGGTCACCAAGGTAAAGATCAAATCGATAAGGGGACAAGTCGACAAAACAAAGCTGTTTTAAGGAAAATCTTAGGTCTGATGAGCTTCGCCGTCAGTGAAAAATAAGGTAGAGTGTATGCTCCTCAGCTCCTGTGAAAAACGAAATGTTAAACTTGAAAATGAGAAGACTTGGGATTTAAGACTTGGAGAAAATTATATTAGAATATTAAATAGCTTCTGGTAATTTCTTTTGTTTTTGTGTTTGATTTTTAATTCAAAAAACAATAAGTATATTGTTTTGGGCCGTCCACTCATATGTTCCATTTTTTTATTTTTTTTTATTTTTTAAATAAATTCTTAAATATTTTAAGGGATATATTAATTTATCATCACTCCCCTCTTTTAGAATTTATAATTTAATCCTTACTTTAGAATATAAACTTTAATTTTTATTTAATTTAATCCTAAGTTTGTGTTCTCTAAATTTATACTTTTATTTTAATTCTATTCAATTTAGTTGTGTTCTATTCAATTTAGTCGTGTTGCGGCTTTAATTATTATACATCATAGTTTTATGTTTTTACTTTAATGATTGAACATCTTATTTCTTTTAAATATACAATAATGTATTCACAATATCATCAACTCTTCATTAATTATCTTATCCTATCATCGGGTTTTTAAAGTCTTCTATTTGGTAAAACAATATTATATATATGTCATTTTCGGTTAAAAACATTCTAAACATCATTAAAAATGACTAATTATAATTATTATATTTTACGATAAGTTGTGCAAAATTTAAAAAAATTTACAACCGCGACACCCGCAGTGACCGCGATGACATCCGTTATGTCCGCAACCGCGATAAACGCGATGCAACCGAAAACGCGGCCGCGAACTCTATTTAAATCCCTGATATCTAGTTCTCTTATGTTCCGAATGATATCGATATGCTGGTTGATATTATTTTTGCATATATATATGAACTAGATATAATTCTGAAGCTATTTTGTATATGTTGCTTGGAGTTATTGTACGCAATGTTCAAAGCTTCTCAAAGGCAGCTAATAGTTTTGAATAATATGCAGATAGATATATTGATTCAATTCTTAAATAAATGAATCCTTAACATTTAAACTTAATTAATGTGGAAATTGTGCAAATTATATATAAAATGAAAATAATTAAAGCAATCTATAATTAAATATTTTTTTATTGATAAAGAACACAACATAATAATTAAGCACTAAATTGTTATGTCTAAGTGTGAATGCTGCAGCTGCGTAAGGGGGTGTCAGGAATTATTTTTCGCCGATAGATTTGTCACGGTTCATCTTCGCCATTTTAAAGTGAAAATCACAAATAAATTAGAATTCTAAATGGATAGAGTGTTCGATGAACTGTTCGTATAACGTTAATTTATTAAGCTAAATAAATGAGTATGAATAATTTTTATGTTTATTTAATAAACACACGAACACAAACAAACAAGCTCATTTATTGACTCGTTCATTTATGTTCATGAACAAGCTCATTTACTTAGTTCTCCTTTCTTTTTATTTTTATTTTTTACATTTTAAATATTGATGAAAGTAAAGACTAAATTAAACACATGGTGAAAGTTAAAATTTAAATTACGAATTTTTAAAGAGTATAAGGACTAGTGACATAATTTTATTATTTTTCTTTAACTTCAAATAAAAGGGCAAAACTAAAAAATCGAACATATAAATAGATGATAAACGAACATTTTAGAGAACGCTAAACGAACATGTTGATAAACGCAAAACGAATATATTCGCGAAGGATAAATAAACGAACACGAACACATTCAAAAATAAATAAACGAATAAAAACACAACATTAAAAATTAAATGAACACGAACCGAACATGAACACCTTAAAAATAAACAAATGAATATGGACATAACTTTATTTGTTCAAGCTCGATTCATTGATACCGCTAAAATAAATAATTAAAGATAATTTAGTAATAATTCCACGTCAACTAAATTTAAATAAATAATTTCACCATAAAAAGTGTGCAAATAATATAATAAAATGAGGTATGAATACAGTTTGAATTCATAAAATTAAGCTTCGCTTAAATAAGAAAATAAAAACACTGCCAATGTTACAAACTCAACTGCTCCGTTTGATCCTCCCTTTACCTTTTACCTAAAGCTCACGAAGGGGTCGAAAAGAGACTTGGGTTGGGGACCATCCCATTCCACTGATTCCCACCACTTCTTTGGTCTTATCCGAACTGAAAGAGAAAGATTTGCAGATGCAGATGGTGGGACATTATCAAGTTTGGGAAGATTAAGGCCCATCCTCTTTAATTTTGGACAGTCTACAATCCCAATTATTCCAAGAGAATCACAAACCAGTACTCCACCAGCACTGCAAATGTTCTTCAATTCCGGTAGATCCCCCAAACTCAATAGCCCTAATTGTGGAAGATGAAACTCCGTGATAACCATTCCTCTTTCCTCCGTTTCAACTTCTGATGTTATTATTTCCTCCAATTGCTTACAACTTCTGACACTGAGCATTTGTAAATTTGGCGGCACACAGTTTGGGGAGAACAACTTTTTCATATTCCCACAATCATTTATATAAAGAGATTTAAGAGATGAAAAGGAGGAAAGTGAGAAGAGGATAAACCTGGAGAAAAGCGGGTATTCTTCACTGCAATTAACATTGCAATACTCCTGAACTGAAAGAGAAAGATTTGCAGATGCAGATGGTGGGACATTATCAAGTTTGGGAAGATTAAGACCCATCCTCTTTAATTTTGGACAGTATACAATCTGAAATACGACAAGAGAATCACAAACCAGTACTCCACCAGCACTGCAAATGCTCTTCAATTCCGGTAGACCATTCAACAACAATTGTCGTAGTTGTGGAAGATGAAACTCCGTGATAACCATTCCTCTTTCCTCCGGTTCAACTTCTGATGTTATTATTTCCTCCAATTGCTTACACCCACCAACTCTAAGCCTTTGTAAATTTGGCGGCACACAGTTTGGGGAGAACAACTTTTTCATATTCCCACAATCTTTTATATGAAGACATATAAGAGATGAAAAGGAGGAAAGTGAGAAGAGGATAAACCTGGAGAAAAGTGGGTATTCCTCACTGCAATCAACATTGCAATCCGTGATATGCAATCCCTCAATGTCACGTGGAAGCACAATCTGGTAGTTATAGATGTTACAACCCCTTGCAAAAATTTTTTTCCTTCATTCTCAAAAAACGTATCAAAATCTATATCTCCCACGTAGATTGTGTATTTACGAGGCTCTTCTCGGCCACAAAAATCTTGGAGATACATATTTAAGTTGTGCCAGTCATAAAACCTCCCTTCAAGAGTTCCCTGCAGTTTCTTCAATCCACCCACCTCCTTTCCAATTATCAGAGTTTCACCGACGATCAAGTCTTGAAGACAACAGAGTCTTGAAAGTACTCCATCCGGGATTTCCTTGATCTTTGTTCCTCGAAGATCCAACTTCTTTAAAACTCCAAGATTTGACAACGATGGAACATTCCCTAAATCTTTACAATCAGCAAGCAACAATGAAGTGAGGTTCTTCAAATTTGATAAGGAATGCGGAAGACTCTTGATAGGATTGGAGGAAAGATCAAGAACCTTAAGTGCATCCATATAATGGAAGAAGCTTTCTGGAATACTTTCTATACGACAACGACACAACAACAATGTTGTGAGCCCGGGACACTTCGACAAGGAAATTGGAAGACTCTTGATAGGATTTCCGGAAAGATCAAGAACCTTAAGTGCATCCATATGCTTGAAAAATCCTTCTGGAATACTCTCTAAACAGCAACCAGACAACAACAATGTTGTGACCCTGGGGCACTTTGGGGGTGACATTTCCAAGGGTATACATAACCGCCAATTCCTCATCAACGAAACTTTCTCTAGATTCATGCTCCATTCTTGCACATCTGGTGCCTTTTCTAACATCATGCCGGCTTTTACCAAGAATCGAGATTTTGCAATACGCAATGCCATGTCCCTTAAAAGATCATGCATCTTTACACATCTTCTATTTCCTCTTTAGTAAAACCTTCCAACAAACAATTGCTGATGAGTCTATTCATTATTGCACGACCATTGTCATACTCTGCCTGCATGCTATCCATTTCTTCCACTAGCCCTTCTCCGATCCAAAGTTGAATAAGACTTCGTTCTTCAATTTCCTCATCTTCTGGATATAATGCACAACTGAGGAAACAGTCTTGAAGTTTTGGATTCTTTAAACGATCATAACTAAATTGTAATTGTTGGAACACTTCATCTTCGAATCCATTAACACTCTTTTTGCGTAGACTTAATTCTTTTAGTGCATTCCTCCATTCTGAAATGTCATCAATGCCCTTCATACAAGAAGCTATAGTAATTACTCCCAAGGGCAAACCTGCACAATGCTTAGAAACTGATCTTGCAATTGGTTCCACCCCTCGAATATCACAGCGCGCCTTCTCTAAGAACAACTTCCATGCCTCTTCTTCCGTCAGAGGCTTCACTTTAATCATTCTACAACCCACTTGTCGACACACATCAGCTGATCTTGTTGTCAACACTAATTTACTCCCATTTGACGGCTCAGGAATTCCTATTCTCTCAAGTGAAACCTTCTCCCATAGGTCATCCAAGATCATCACAAATCTACTCTTCTGAGACAATGTTTCAAGGAGCATCCCTGCCCTTGTAGTTTCATCTCCACAACCAGAAAATTTGACTTCTATTTTACTTGCAATGTCTTCCTGCAGTTTAGCAATACTCATCTCTTTGGATACAGTGATCCAAATCACAATATTGAATTTCCCTGTCTCTTTTAAGAGTTGGTTGTTTATAACCTTCATGATGCTTGTTTTCCCCACGCCACCCATGCCCCAAACTCCAATCTTTGGAACCTCATCATCCATCAAGCAATGCCAGATCTCTTCAATACATACCTTTACAGCTTCACCTGATAAACTTGTTGTCGATAAAACTTGTCCTATCCATTGAGGATTGTCAACCACCAAACCTCCATGAAACTTACCATGTTGAATAATAAGTTCTTCAACTTCCGTAATACTCTTCGAGACATCTTCTGTGTGAAATCCACGTGTAAGAGCACTACTTTCGCCGATTCTTCCATCAAGGACTTGCACTTCGCCATTGACTCTTTCAACATTTTCCAACCATATCTGGACTTCCGCCTTGAGTTTCTTTCTCGGCTGCAGCTCTGATCTCTTTATAGATTCTGTGTCTTCCTTCAAACCATTCAATTCCTCCAATTTCCTTTTAAGGTCCTTCCGATGTTGATCAAGGCTTCTATGATTGTCCAAGTGTTTATCTATCTTATTCAGAACAAAGTCCATGGCTGCAAGTCACAACCCATATGTTAGAAACTAAATAATAAGCATCATTAGGTAAATGTATCTAAACATGACTAAAAATATAACTTCATTTTACTCTACAAAAATGTTTAAGAAATTATAAAGATTTAAATCAAGAAGTTTCACCCTCTCACGAATAATCAAATTAAATTAGCAGAAATTTAAGAGTGTGAAATTTCAAAATTTCAAGGAACAAAATTAAATTATAAATAAAAATACAAAAAAAAACTGAATTATAAGATACTTTTTGGGTACATGGATGTCTATAAACAAAATTTAACAATAAATTTAAGGTATATTTACATAATGAATAATCAAATGTCTTTTTTTTCTTTATAGTTGACAAAAAATTTAATGAAAGATCCTATGAATCGACCTCAATAATTAAGGGGAGTATTGTTCTCATTAAAGGTATTGGATTCAAAAGCGTTGCCAATAATTAATGTTGGTTTATCTTTTTGTTATCAATCATTTATTACTACTAATACTATTTATCTGGCATTATCATTTACAATATTCAATCTTAATGATAATGAAACTTGTTTTCTTTCTTTGCTATTATGTTTTCTATAATTTCTGATTATAAAAATAAACTAATAATATTCTTAAATATTTCCGATATCGAAAACATGCAAATTAACAATCTAATGCAAAATTGATATAATTGTAAACTAAAAGTGATGTTACAATAATTAAATAATTTATAAGGGTATTTTAAAATGATTTAACAAAAAACCTTTAGTCCAATTAATCAAAATTATATTTAATTTACATTTTAATAAAAATCTATATATTTCTTTTAATGAAAAATTAAAATACTAAACGAAAACTAAAAGTTAAATTCTAACCATAAGGAAATTATCATTAACAAGAAAAAGGATAATTTAATCTTAAAATAATATAAAGGAAATAATTTTAATTAAACATTTTATGAGAGTATTTTAAAAGAATTAAAAAAAATATTAACATTTTAGAACACAAATCCTAAATAATTTGTAGAGTAAACTATACTGGTGACCATTTAACTATTATCAGATTTCATTTTGACCACCGATGTTTCGATTTAACCAATCGGATCACTTAACTATTTAAATGCTTTAATTAAGTCACTATTCGTTGACTTTTAATGGGAGAGGTGATGTGACAATTAAGAACTTGGTATAATTGCATATTTAGTCCTAAATATTTATACATTTTATCAATTTGGTCATAATATAATTCTATTAAAATAAATTTTTCATCCAATACCACCTTATTAAAGAGAGAAAATAAACGGGAGGAATGCATTAGGGGGCATCAAACCTAAGACATTCTAAAGCCAAGCACGCCTTAACCACTCAGCTAAGCCTCCCATTTGGTTCCATATTACAACATGTTTTATATAACTTATTTCAATTAATGATAGAAAAAATGAAGTGAAAATGATATCAAGAAGATTCAAACCTGAGATTGTAAGCATGGATGAAACAATCATAACTACCAAGTCAAATCACATATTTAAAGGAGATTTTTAGTATCTTTTATATATTCGTATTTTTACTCAAAAATTTATTTATCTCATAATATTGTTATTGATATAAAAATAAAAAATAAAAATATTTAGATGATATTTAACTTTTAATATTTTAATATTTTTAAACAGAAAAATAAAGCATGGATGAAACAATCATAACTACTAAGCCAAATCACATATTTAAAGAAAAGTTATAGTATCTTTTATATATTCGTATTTTTACTCAAAAATTTATTTATCTCATAATATTGTTATTGATATAAAAATAAAAAAATAAAAATATTCAGATGATATCTAACTTTTAATATTTTTATATTTTTAAACAAAGAAAAATAAGTTTAATATTTTATTTTCAAAACCAAATTCAATATTTTTATACTTTTAAACAAAATTTATGAAAGAATTCATTTCATATAAAAATAAAAATATTTTTATATATTAAAAAATAAGTTTTATATTTTCAATATTTTAAAACAATTAAATTTAATGCAAGATTCAAAAATATATAAAAAAAACATCGAATTCAGTTTTAAAAATAAAATACTAAACTTATTTTATTTGTTTAAAAATATTAAAAATAAATAAATATCATTTTTTTAATGAATATATAAAAATACCAAAAATTTTCTTAAAATATGTGATTTGAGTAAGTGGTTATGATTTTTTCATCTATGCTTACAGCTCCATATTTGAATCTCTCTGTTAGCATTTTTATTTCATTATTTTTTTGTTATTAACGGGAATAAGTTATATAAAGGCTACTATGGTGTGTCAGTTTAATTCCTCCTTTAGTTTATCTCGTCTTTTATTTTTTTTCTCTTTAATTCGGTGGTAACATGTGTCTTCATCTTGTTGACTAAAAAAATTATTAGATTAAATAAATAAAAATTAAGAAAATATCCTCTAATAAAGTAGTTCTAAATATGAAAAGGAACCAAATCTACAGCCGTTTATGAGTTTTGAAGAAAAAAAAAGGAATGTTGAAATCCCATAAATACCTCTTTTGAGAAGCTTGTTCGAAGACGGTGATCGGAGAGAAGCAGCTAGTGAAGAAAACGGCCAAATGAAGTTGCTTGGTTTGCAGAAGAGCCGCTATTCACTCACCTGAACTTAAACTAAGCTTCGCCTACAACACAGAGGAAAGCAGTGCGAAAGGTAACATGTATCATTATCTTATTTGATTAAAAATTTATTAACTTAAATAAATAAAAATTAAGAAAATATCATCTAATCAGGTAGTTCTAAATACAAAAAGGAATAGATTATGAGCTTTGAAAAAAACAGAATGCTGAAATTCCATAAATACCTCTTTTGAGAAGGTTGTTCGAAGACGATGATCTCGGAGAGAAGCAGCTGATGAAGAAAACGGCCAAATGAAGTTCCTTGGTTTGCAGAAGAGCCGCTATTCACTCACCTATATTTAAACTAAGCTTCACCTACAACACAGAGGAAATTTCTGGGAAAATATGAGGAAGCTCCGCTGCAACCACTTTAAAGAAAGGTAATGACGTTAATTTTAAGGAAATTAAATTAAAGCCTAGTTTTGTTGTTTATTATTGTATTCTTATATTTGGTTGTATGTGATATTGATATTTATTATGTGATATTGAAGATCGATGATATCAAATAAAATCAAATGATCAATGAACTAACAAACGAACCCCGATGATATCAAATAAACTGTCGATGACGATGATGATCCTATTGAAGATCATCTAATACCAAAAATCTGGGACGTAATTGACGACGATGGAAATATGAGGTCGATTTGTACAGAGATCATCCCTGAGTGATAGAATTAAGAGCCAAATGGAAAGACAGATGAGCAGATGCAGGGACATTATCTAATATCTGCCTGCTTCTTTTAATATTTTCAGTGGTCTCATCAGCTAAGGGTGAGCGTTCAATTGAGTCGAGTCAAAAATTTTAGAGTTATTTGAGTTGACGAGTCTTATTTTATAATCCGAAGTTGACTTGAAATTTTTTCGAGTTGGATAAAGTACATAGATGATCCCCAAACTATAATGTATTGTTTTGTTAGTTTTTCGACTATTAAAAGTTACAAAATAGTCTTCCGACTATGTGAAATTATTTTGTTGAGTCTCTCGACTATTAAAAGTTATAAAATAATCATTTGACTAATCATATGTTCCAAACTCGTCATTTTTTGGTAAAAAAATTAATGGTCGTCTGAGCTGGACGTTAATATGTTGATTGAGATATGATAGTCGTTTGATATTCTAGAATAGATTTTAGCATCTCTCAGTCAACATGTTAGTGTCCAACTCAGGTTGCTATCAATGTTTTAACGAAAAATGATGAGTTTAAAATATATGAATAGTAGGGTGACAATTTTGTAACTTTTAATAATCGAGAGACTCAACAAAAACTAACATCCTATAGTCGGAAGACTATTTTATAACATTTACTAATAGAGAGACTTAATAAAATAACACCATATAATCAAAGAAGAATATAACATATTTTAATTAAAAATAATTTTAGTTAATTGTCAATTACATTGATGTTACATGCAACATCAAAATCATGTGATTTTTAGCCATGTTAGAGGTCCAAATTGTGTCTCGTTGATAGTGTCGCACATTATATATTTACTAACTCGAATTAAAACTTAAAAATTTTTATACATATATGTCAGAATAATAGTGTGGCAGATGTTTTGATATGAATAGTTTGGACCCGGTTTTTATGTTAAAGGATGAATATATAGAATTTTAGAGGGGAATAAACTTAAAGAATTTTAGAAGATAAATATATTATCAATATAAAATACATAAAAATAATTTTTTTTTAAAGATTTTAAGAGGGTAATTGTCTCCACCGGTTCTCCTCGATACATTCTGCATAGAATACAGATGCTGCTTTGTTGGACGATGCTCGTCGTGATCTACAGTGAACCCTGAAGCTGTGATTTAGCTTTAGTCTAGTTTTCTTTCTCTTTTAATAAAAAACATTTGATTTTTATTTTTGGCCACCATACTAATCACATGGTTGAATTTTTTATTAATTTATTTTATCCATTTAATAACTTATTTTACTAAATAAAAGATTAACGAAATAAAAAGGGAGTTTTGAAACTTTAAAAAATAATTTAAATCTTATTATGTATATGAATTTGATTATAATAATAATAATGTAAATTTCCAATCTTTTATAGATGAACAAGAAAACTTATTTTACTATTAAAAGATTCAACATTTAAAAATCTAATCAATTGAAATTTATATCAATATATAATAAATTAAAATAAAATTTAAATCATGATAAATAAAATAATTAAAAATTAAAATCTTTTATGTTCTATAAGATATATATCATACCAGGAAAGAATAAAAAAAATCAAACAAATAACTAAGAAAAATAAAAGATACAGTAAAACACCATCATAAAAAATTTGGGTTAGAGTTACTAAATTTTTAATTCGATTTCCTTATAGTCATTACTAATAGAATATGCTTATGGGGATTCTTTTACCATAAAACCTTAATTATCTAAATTGCCAACAGTTGTAATATTTTTGAGTTTCTCATGAATGAATAGTGATTGATCAATCTCAATCGTTTTAGTTCTATTTTGTAGATCAAATATCTATTTACATTATGTTATTAAGTCAATGCTTGAACTATTACACTGACGAGCCAAAACAACAATAATGTTAGTAGACATTATTAAAATATAATTTTATCATATATCTATAGTATTGTCAACATTGCAATACCCAATATCCAATCCATCAATGTCACCTGGAAGCACAATCTGGTAGTTATAGATGTTACAACAGCTTACAACAATTTCTTTACTTACACTTCCAATTTTTAATTACAATAAAATTACGACGAAGGGGTCCAAAAGAGACTTGGGTTGGGGACCATCCCATTCCAATGATTCCCACCACTCCTTTGGTCTTATCCGAACTGAAAGAGAAAGATTTGCAGATGCAGATGGTGGGACATTATCAAATTTGGGAAGATTAAGACCCATCCTCTTTAATCTTGGACAGTCTACAATCTCAATTTGTAGAAGAGAATCACAAACCAGTACTCCTCCAGCACTGCAAATGCTTTTCAATTCCGGTAGATCCCCCAAACTCAATAGCCCTAATTGTGGAAGATGAAACTCCGTGATAACCATTCCTCTTTCCTCCGGTTCAACTTCTGATGTTATTATTTCCTCCAATTGCTTACACCCACCAACTCTAAGCTCTTGTAAATTTAGCGGTACACAGTGTTGGATCATAAACTTGATCCATTATGGGAGCCTAAACCCAAACCCAAACTAAATTGATGTCATTACTTACATCATTTAATTAAAGATGTCATTGCTTACATCATTTAATTAATGATGTCATTGCTTACATCAATTTAGTTAGGTGAGAGTTAGATATTTGTTGAATTTGTAATGGTTTAAATTAGTTTATTTGTGTGGTGTAGGATTGTTCTTGAGTAGTATAAATACCCCTTCCCATTTTAGTTTTAAGCATCAAGAAAAATTAAGAGCTTCTAAGTGAGTGAAGAAGCAAAGTCTTATAAGAGTGAGTTGTAGTTCTTGTTTTTGAGTGAGAGTACTCTTGTAATATTTGTTTGAGTTTCAATAAAAGTTGTTTGTGTGAGTGTTTTATTTCCAACAAAGTGGTATCAGAGCGAGTTGGAAAGATCGAAGGTCTCGACAAGAGGAATACGACGCCGCCAGAATTTTCTCAATCTGAGTTCTGACGCACCGCCACGCACCGCCGGAAGACTGCTGCCAGAAAATCGAGTTGACTCACCGAGTTGAGCCGATTCAGCCGAGTTGGAGCCCTTGACCGAGTTGTCCAAGTCCCTCCAAAGTTTTTTTTTTCATCGTTCCGGATTCATCCGTGCAATCGGATTTTACAAAATCTCATTATATTGAGAGATATGGCAAATGGTATGGCACCATTCCAAGTTCCGACACTCAACAACAACAACTACGACAATTGGAGTATCAAAATGAAGGCACTTCTTGGATCACAAGATGTGTGGGATATCATAGAGAAAGGCTATAATGAGCCTGCGGATGATGATGTTTTTGCTACTCTTACACCAGATCAAAAGACAACTTTGAAGGATTCAAGAAAGAGAGACAAGAAGGCTCTCTACCTCATCTATCAAGCATTAGATGATGATGGTTTTGAAAAGATTTCAAGTGCAAGCTCTAGCAAGGAAGCGTGGGAGAAGCTGCAAACCTCTTACAAAGGATCCGAGCAAGTGAAGAAGGTTCGTCTCCAAACATTAAGAGGTGAATTCGAATCCTTAAACATGAAAGCATCTGAGTCTATTTCAGATTATTTCTCAAGAGTAGTAGCTGTTTCTAATCAATTAAAAAGAAATGGTGAAAAGTTAGACGATGTGAGGATAATAGAGAAGATACTCCGTTCGTTGGATCCCAAATTTGAGCACATCGTCGTGACGATTGAAGAAACTAAAGACTTGGAAGAAATGAAGATCGAACAGCTCCAAGGATCATTGCAAGCATACGAAGAGAAGCATAAAAAGAAGCATGAGTTTACTGAGCAACTCCACCCACTTCACCAACATCAACCACTCAAGGAGACTCATCACCTTCATCATCGTCAAGTGGGAGTCAAAGTGAAAGAGTTGTGCAACGCACAAGAAGCCTTAGAGATCTCTATGAGGTAACTGAACGACAAGATAATCTTACATTTTGTCTGTTTGCCGATTGTGAACCAGTGAGCTTTCAAGAAGCGGTACAAGAAAAGAAATGGAGAGATGCGATGGACGAAGAAATCAAGGCCATCGAGAAGAATGACACATGGGAACTTACCTCACTTCCCAAGAGACATAAGGCGATAGGTGTCAAATGGGTGTACAAAACAAAGCAAAACGCCAAAGGAGAGATTGAAAGGCACAAGGCGAGGCTAGTTGCTAAAGGCTATAGTCAAAAGGCTGGAATTGACTATGATGAGGTATTTGCTCCTGTTGCTCGATTGGAGACTATCAGACTAATCATTTCTTTGGCAGCTCAAAACAAGTGGAAGATACAACAGATGGATGTAAAGTCCGCCTTCCTAAATGGAGTTCTTGAAGAGGAACTTTACATTCAGCAACCATCAGGCTATGAAGTCAAAGGGCATGAAGACAAGGTGTTAAAGTTGAAGAAGGCTCTTTACGGGCTAAAACAAGCACCAAGGGCATGGAATAGCCGAATCGACAAGTACTTCCAAGAGAATGGCTTCAACAAATGTCCCTACGAGCATGCTCTATATATATCAAGATCAAAGATGAAGATATTTTGATCGTGTGCCTCTACGTGGACGATTTGATCTTCACTGGAAGCAACCCAAGCATGTTTAATGAATTCAAGGATGTGATGATGAAAGAATTCGAGATGACAGACATGGGGCTCATGGCGTACTACCTTGGCATTGAAGTTAAGCAACAAAATGATGGAATTTCATTTCACAGGAAAGCTATGCAAAGGAGATACTGAAGAAGTTCAAGATGGAGAACTGTAAGCCAATAAGCACACCGGCAGAATACGGGATCAAGATGACCAAACATGAAGAAGGCGAAAGTGTAGATCCAACATTCTTCAAAAGTTTGGTAGGAAGTCTACGCTATCTAACTTGCACGAGACCCGATATTCTTCACGCAGTTGGATTGGTTAGTCGCTACATGGAATTCCCAACAACCACCCATTTTAAAGCCGCAAAGAGAATTCTTCGCTATCTGAATGGTACAATTGACTTTGGCTTGTTCTATTCAGTTTCTAATGATTACAAGCTTGTTGGATATAGCGACAGTGATTGGGGTGGAGACATAGATAATCAAAGGAGCACTACTGGATTCGTATTTTTCATGGGAGATATTGCATTCACATGGATGTCAAAGAAACAACCGATTGTCACATTATCCACTTGTGAAGCGGAATATGTTGCTGCTACCTCATGTGTTTGTCATGCAATTTGGCTTAGAAATCTATTGAAGGAGATTGGTTTGATACAAGAAGAGCCTACCAAGGTTTGTGTCGACAACAAGTCAGCCATTGCCTTAGCGAAGAATCCAGTATTCCATGATCGAAGCAAGCACATTGATATTCGCTACCACTATATAAGGGAGTGTGTTGCAAGAAAAGATGTGGAAGTTGAATATGTGAAGTCACAAGATCAAGTTGCTGATATTTTTACCAAGCCACTGACCAGCGAAGACTTCTTAAGATTAAGGAACCTACTAGGGGTCACGAGATCAAGTTTAAGGGAGGGTGTTGGATCATAAACTTGATCCATTATGGGAGCCTAAACCCAAACCCAAACTAAATTGATGTCATTACTTACATCATTTAATTAAAGATGTCATTGCTTACATCATTTAATTAATGATGTCATTGCTTACATCAATTTAGTTAGGTGAGAGTTAGATATTTGTTGAATTTGTAATGGTTTAAATTAGTTTATTTGTGTGGTGTAGGATTGTTCTTGAGTAGTATAAATACCCCTTCCCATTTTAGTTTTAAGCATCAAGAAAAATTAAGAGCTTCTAAGTGAGTGAAGAAGCAAAGTCTTATAAGAGTGAGTTGTAGTTCTTGTTTTTGAGTGAGAGTACTCTTGTAATATTTGTTTGAGTTTCAATAAAAGTTGTTTGTGTGAGTGTTTTATTTCCAACACACAGTTTGGGGAGAACAACTTTTTCATATTTCTGCAACCATATATTTGAAGAAATTTAAGAGATGAAAAGGAGCCAATTGAGAAGAGGATAAACCTGGAGAAAAGCGGGTATTCTTCACTGCAATCAACATTGCAAAACCAGATACGCAATCCCTCAATGTCATGTGGAAGCACAATCTGGTAGTTATAGATGTTACGACCACTTGCAACAATAGCTTTTCTCACAACTTCAGAAAACTTAGGAAAGTCCATATCTCCCACAAAGATTCTGAATTGACGTGGTTGTTCTCGGCCACGACAAGCTTCGAGATACATATTTAAGTTGTGCAGGTCATAAAACCTCCCTCCAAGAGTTCCCTGCAGTTTCTTTAATCCACCAACCTCCTTTCCATTTATCAGAGTTTCACCGACGATCAAGTCTTGAAGACAACAGAGTCTTGAAAGTACTCCATTCGGGATCTCATTTAGGTTCTTTGACTGATCCAGATTTAGATGCTCGAGACTCACCAAATTTTCCATCCCATGAGGGATTTCTTTGATATTTGTTCCTCGAAGATCCAACTTCCTTAAAACTCCAAGATTTGACAACGATGGAACATTCCCTAAATCTTCACAACAATCAAGCAACAGTGAAGTGAGGTTCTTCAAATTTGATAAGGAATGCGGAAGACTCTTGATAGGATTCCAGGAAAGATCAAGAATCTTGAGTTCATTCATATCATCGAAGAAGCTTTCTGGAATACTTTCTATACAACAATCAGAGAACAACAATGTTGTGAGCCGAGACACTTCGACAAGGAAATTGGAAGACTCTTGATAGGGTTGAAGGAAAGATCAAGAACCTTAAGTGCATCCATATGCTTGAAAAATCCTTCTGGAATACTTACTATATTGCACTGAGACAACAACAATGTTGTGAGCCTGGGACACTTTGGGGGTGACATTTCTAAAGGTATATGTAACCACTGATTCCCCATCAACGAAACTTTCTCTAGATTCATGCTCCATTCTTGCACATCTGGTACCTTTTTCAACATCAATCCAGCTTTACCAAGAATCGAGATTTTGCAATACGCAATGCCATGTCCCTTAAAAGATCATGCATCTTACAGTTCTTGCATGTTCTCCTTCAGTAAAAACTTCTAACAAACAATTGCTAATGAGTCTATTCATTATGCACGACCATTGTCATACTCTGCCTGCATGCTATCCATTTCTTCCACAAGCCCTTCTGCGATCCAAAGTTGAATAAGACCTTCCTCCACAATTTCCTTGTCTTCTGGATATAATGCACAACTGAGGAAACAATCTTGAAGTTTTGGATTCTTTAAACGATCATAACTAAATTGTAATTGTTGTAACACTTCATCTTCGAATCCATTAACACTCTTTTTGCGTAGACTTAATTCTTTTAGTGCATTCCTCCATTCCGAGATGTCATCAATGCCCTTCAGACAAGAAGCTATAGTAATAATTCCCAAGTGCAAACCTGCACAACGTTTAGCAATTGATCTTGCAATTGGTTCCGCCCCTCGAATATTGAGAATATCACAACCGCCTTCTCTAAGAACAACTCCCATGCCTCTTCTTCCATCAGAGGCTTCACTTAATAACTCTACAACCCACTTGTCGACACACATCGGCTGATCTTGTTGTCAACACTAATTTAATCCCATTCAAGTACGACTCAGGAATTCCTATTCTCTCAAGGTAAACCTTCTCCATAGGTCATCCAAGATCATCACAAACCTACTCTTTTGAGACAATGTTTCAAAGAGAATCCCTGCCCTCGTTGTTTCATCTTCATCACCGTAAAATTCTACTCCAATTTACTAGCAATGTCTTTCTGCAGTTTAGAAATACTCATCTCCTTGGATACAGTAATCCAAATCACAGTATCGAATTTTTCGGTCTCTTTTAAGAGTTGGTTGTTTATAACCTTCATGATGCTTGTTTTCCCAACGCCACCCATCCCCCAAACTCCAATCTTTTGAACTTCGTCATCCATCAAGCAATGCCAGATATCTTCAACGCATACCTTTACAGCTTCACCTGATAAATTTGTTGTCGACAAAACTTGTCCGATCCATTGAGGATTGTCAACCACCAAACCTCCATGAAATTTACCGTGTTGAGTAATAAGTTCAGAAGCTTCCTTTATACTCTTTAACACATCTTCTCCGTGAAATCCACGTGTAAGAGCACTGCTTTCACCAATTCTTCCATCAAGGTCTTGTACGTCACCATTGATTCTTTCAACATTTTCCAACCATATCTGGACTTCAGCCTTGAGTTTCTTTCTTGGCTGCAGCTCTGTTCTAATAATAGATTCTGTATCTTCCTTAAGACCATTCAATTCCTTTAATTTCCTTTTAAGGTCCTTCATTCGCTGATCAAAGCTTCTATGATTGTCCAAGTGTTTATCTATCTTATTCAGGACAAAGTCCATGGCTGCAAATCACAAGCAATATGTTAGAAACTAAATAATAACGCATCATCAGGTGAATGTAAATAAAAATGACTAAAAAACAATTTCATTTAACCCAATTTTTTAAGAAAATAATTATGTAAACAAATAAATTTTACCCTCTCATGAATAATCAAAATAAATTAATAGGGCATAGATATATAGAGTCAATCCCTTGAAATTAGCTTGTCATGGTTACTTTTTTTAAACAAAAAAGAAAAAGGATAACATTAAGAAATACTTGTTACGGTTTAAGTTGTTCGGAGATGATGACTGGACAGAACCACAAATGAAAAGAAAAGCAGCCAAAAGGCGTTCCTTACTTGCTGATATGATGGCACACCGCTAGAAGAGAGGCACTCCAAAGGGTTCCTTCACGTGTAATTACAATCATGAAAAGGGAACTCTTTTGTTGCGGTTTATGAGGTTTGAAAGAACAATACAAAATGTGAAATGCAATATATACCTCTTCTAATTAACTTGAGAGGAAACGATGACCGGAGAGAAGCAGCCAAAAAGGTTCATTGTTAGCTGATAATATGTGCCACTCCCAAGGGTTCTCTTGAATCACCTACGCTTAAGAAACTTTCACCTACAACATACAAGGAAATCACACGCCCTCGGTCATTGGTATTTGCTATGTGATAATAAACTTGGTTTGGGTTAATTTATATTTTTATTAAACTAAGTTTATTTTGAAATAAATTATTTTCATAGTTAGGACAATGTTTAAAATTAAATAATTTTTTATTAAATAAAAGGGATTGTTCATGTATCAAAATTAAATTAATTTGAATCAACCAATTAATTGATCTAATAGGATGATGCACTATATCGCTTAAGCAAAGTCAGTAATTTGATTCTTGACTTTCGCGAATGGAGCTAAGTTGGGAGGTCATCCTCACTTTTGCAGTACTGATTTAAATTAATCGATTAATAGATCGAATGCATGTAGCTATACAAACAAAAAAATCAATTAGAGGTTGTTTTCCGTCTTTGAAAGTAGATGACCTTACGGAGAGATTTGGCTTTTGGTGTTTGCGTTAAGATGCTGATCCATGGCCTCTCCTGTGTTTGATGTTTCTGTTTTTGAGTTCCTGATGTGATATTGAGGCGGCTGTCGGAGTTTGCTAGCAGCTTCTTTATTTTGGGAAGAGGTTCGGTGTTTGTCGCGGTTTGTGTCCTTTATTCGTCTTTTTGCTTGTATTGAGAGTGTGGGTCTGTTCCAAAGGTATTCCTCTCTTTCTTCCTTCAGCTGTCCTGTGTTTGTTGTGCCTAGTTGGGTGTTCTCTGGAGTTGCTTCTAGATACGGTTCTTTGTCCGCTCCTGTTTTGTTGTTTCGCATTGTGTGTTCCTTGACGGCTCTTCGGCCGATGGTGAAGCGGTGAATACAACGTTATCGATGATGTCCTAGGTTGCAGGAGGTTTATGCAATAGCTGCTGGTTTGTTTTCTGGTCGTGGAAGTGAGGTGGTTGTCGTTAAGAGTGGGAGTTGTTTCTTTTGGATGTTCACCATCTTTTGAGGTTTCGTGCTTTCATTGTTGAAATTTTGGTTGGTGGCGGAGCGTGGCTCACAGTCGCAGATGGTATGTCGTAAGCTGTTGGTTTCGTTGTGGTTTGTGCAGATTTACTAGTCTAAAGTAAGGAGGTATGGGCACGTGTAGCTCTTGGCGTTGGGCCAGAGGAATACTTTCATTAGTGGTTTGTTTTGGCAGCTAGTTTCAGTGCTTGTGGTTCTTTGTGTTGCGTTAGAGGGGCAGCATGGTATGGGCATTAGTGGAGCTCGGCGTGGTTGGCAGTGCAAGTGGTGGGCCCTGGCGTTAAGTTTGCATCCGCGCATGTTGTTTTTTCCTGAGGAACGTTATTGTTTTTAATGGAGATAGCTAGTATGCGGCTAGTGGAATGTGAGGTGGAAAAGAGGGCAGATGCTTAAGAGATTTAGCTTGATTCTTCGTTTTTTATTTTTGTAGGGCATTTATTCCAGGTTGTCGATGCACGTGGTGGGTTTCAAGCGTTTTTTAGAGCAATGTGCGAGGGTTTTTCAGTAAAAATATGCATGGTGGACTGGCGCAATCACTGCAGTCCAACCTGGTTTCGTGATTGGCAATAAGAGTGTTTGCAATTGTTTCGCGTTCAATAGATAGTAGAAGATTTTGAGGCAAGATGTCAATAGGGGTGTGGCTGGTCGTGGTGTTTCAGTGAAGGAGTCTGCTGCTGTTCGGATAGAGATAGAACATTGAAGTGAGGGCATCGATTTGCGTGGGTGAGGATCTGGGCGTAGCTTTCTCGTTTTGGAAGTTTATGTGTTCTTAAGATTGGAGCACTTTGTGCTCTAGGGTATTTTTAGTGGGTGAGGTTTCTGCATTAGTAACAGGTTCGTGTTAGGGCAGAGCTTCTAGAGATTTTTTTCGCTGTTTAGCTATGGCCTCGTTGGTTTCGAGTGTTAGAGTTGTTCGTAGTCTCGTTTCTTTGCTGGCTGGTTGGCGCTGTTTGGGCTCAGATCAAAGTTATTAACCTTTGATCGGCATATGTTTAAATGTCTTGTCTCGGAGGTTGCATCAGGGTTTGTTCTTTGATTCGGTTGTGTGTAGTTCATCTTTGTATTTCTTTCAGGGGTAGTGTGTAGCTACATTGTTGTAGTTTGTTTCAGGTTGTTGTAGTTCCCAGCTGTCGTTCTTTGTTATTCTTGGGTTCATGTCGAACCTTCTTCCATCCTAAGGTACATTCTTTTTCCTCTAATTAGGATTAGAGAAGATTTTTAATGAGGTCATTGGAGTGGTGTACTTTGTGATTCTTAATACAAAGAAACCATTTTTCAAAAAAAAAAATTGTATTAACATCTTAGTGACTTGAGTTACGGACTCTTGATTTCAGACATATTCGAATACAAACATGGAGATGTTCTTCCTAAAATATGAAAAGACAACTATTTTATGGCGGTTGATGAGCTGTGAAAGAAGAATAAAAGTATTGGATAAATACCTCTTCTGACGAGACGATGACCGGAGAGAATCACCGGACGAAGAAAACCGGCAAATGAAGTTGGTTTGCTTGCAGACTGCTAGAAAGGAGCCAGTCCAAATGATTTTTCTATGCACCTAAACTTAAACAGAGAGGAAACCTGTGCGAAAGGTAATGAAATATTTTTTTTCCTAGGAATATATGAGGAAACCACAGCTATTAGGAAGAGACGACGAAGCTTCGCTGCAACGACTTTAAGAAATGCAAACTGAAGTCAAACAAAAAGAAAGAGCACCACTTTCATCGAAGTTGCTGTCACACTTAGGTAAATTAAAGTAATTATAATATCTAAATAAAGAATAAAGATGGTAATTAATATTAGATAGTACCTATCAACAATAAACTTTTTTTTAGGAACCAATCAACAATAAATTAGTATAGTGAAATGATGTATTAGATTTCTTAAGTAATATCATATGTTCATATATTGACGTTTGTGAATGAAATTAAATGGATTAAGAAATTGTCATCGCTTCTACAATATTCGATCTGAATTAGTCTATTAATAGATCGATTAGTAATGATTAATTAAAAAAAATATTAGATAGTCCCATAATTGACTTGTTTTTATTAGAAGACTGTTGTTTTCTGGGGCTGAATGGCATATAACATAGCTTTCATATAGCTCAATCCCTAAATTGTTTTTTAATTTGGCATTAAAATTTTCATTTTATATAATCCCACTTAAAATTTGTGTTTGAGCGTTAAAAATAGTCTTTTAAAAAGTTCATTTTTTTATTTAAAAATATAGTCTCACAAGCCAAGCCAACAGTACTGTCCAGATCTAAGCCACGACCAGACATGGATTCTTAAGGACAACTACTAAGCAGTAGCAAATCTTAGTCTTAAAAATGAAAATTAAAAATGCAATAAAGAAAATATTCCAAATCTGAGTAAAACCCCTTTCTTTTCTACTTTCACACTTCCTAAGCTTCTTCACTTAACTCTCCAAAGCCTCCCCTTTTCTCTCAGTCTGTCTGCAAATTCTCTTCTTTTTTCACATTTTGAAAGTCTTGCTCAACTCTAAGGAAGAAAGAAAAGAAAAGAAATGAGGGGTCCTTTGGTTGTTAACTCTAGCTTTGGGTTTAACCAAGGAAATCCATTGAGGTAAATTGAGATTGATGAATGAATGGAAGTTACAATTATATTTAACTTGTTTTAATTGGTGTTGTTCAATTGATTAGTGTCTTGACTTAAATGATTATTGTAGTATCTACCTTGCTTCCTCGAATGTGAGACTTGACAAGGAAAGATAAATTGAATTTTTTGGCTGATTTGATTACATCATACTTGGAGACAAGCATGCGATAAGTGAGTGAGAATTTGACGAGTGTTCAAAATTAATAATATTTCCTTGTTAAATCTTCGATTTTATGGATTTATTGTTGTTGATTTGGTTGTGGTATGCTTATTTTCGTGCATGATCTTACTTTTCAGGATTTGCAGTAAAAAGGCCACATTCAGTATTTTTTTTATTTGGTCACGACTAGAGACATGGGCACTACTCTCGGCATGACACGGTCTAACGTGACAGCTTCTTGAAGGTTCAGTCAATAGCAGCTTTCTAGAAGATCTAGTTAGCACCTTCTGGAAGGTGGACGAACAAAGATATCTTAGCAGATTTATTTTTAATTTTAAAATTTGAATTTAGAAAACATTTGAAATTATCTTTAGGATTATTTTTTTCTTTTAATTTCTATGTTTACCTCTAGGGTTTTAGAGGCTATAAATACTCTTTTGGATAAGCCTAAACTCACAACTCAGAATTTAATCTTCTTCTTATTTCTAATTTTATAAAGTTCTCTCTTTTATTTTCAAGTTTTTATTTTTATTTTAAATTTTATTTTTAAACATGCTAAGTATAATTTTTTTCATGTTTAACTAATTTTTTCATCGGATGAAGAAAACCGGCAAATGAAGTTGGTTTGACTATTAGAAAAGAGCCAGTCCAAATGATTTTTCAATGCACCTAAACTTAAACAGAGGAAACATGTGCTAAAGTTAATAAAATATATATATACTTTCAATTCTAATTTTAATAAAAAAAATTATATTTTTTTCAATTTAATTACTCAATTTTACATGATTTCTGCATTTATTCAATTGATATTGTATTTTAAGTACATTTTTTTTAACCAAATTTAAATCACATGTTCTCCTACCACTATAGAATACCTATGTAACTTCGGTTATTTTTTTACTAAAAATTTACTCTCTTGTTTTAATTTAGTCTTTTATACTCATTAATCTTTTATCCTCAAAATAACTTCTTTAAAATATAATATTATAAATATATTTTTATAATTTTAGATTGTATGTGATATATTAAATAACATTATAATGTGAAATGAATATGAAATATATATATATATATATATATGATTAGAAAAACTCAAAAAATTGAAATAAATTCGTACTATAATACTATAAATAATTATAATTAAATTTGTATAGAAATTCGTATCTATTTACTGTGGGATGGACCTTGATATTCGAATCAAAAAACACTTTTTCAGAAGATCAACTGTTTACAAGAGAGGGAATATGTCAAGAAAGAAAAAGGGTATAGATATTTATACAAACTAAAGAGGGAAGTTCTACAGTACGACACTCTTAATATACGATTAAAAAAAAGTGTTACCGATTTTGTTATTATTTAAATAATAAAACTGGTAAAAAAAATTACCTAAAATATTATTATTTCTACCTAAAACATCAATATTTTTTAATATATCCGGTAAAGTTCCTAACAATAACAAAACCGGTATAAAAAATAACAAAATCGATAGCGCTTTACCGGATATAACAAGCTCGGTAAAACACCCAATAATAACAAAATCGATAGAAATAATAATGTTTCCGGTATTTTTTGTATCGATTTTGTTATTTAAATAATAACAAGACCGGTAGCACTTTTTTTGGTCGTATATTAAGGCTGTCGCACGTGATCATTTCTCAACTAAAGAGCAGATAATCTAAATAAAGAATAAAGATGGTTTAATTAATATTTGATAGTACCGACCAACATTAAATTAATATAGTGAAATGATGTATTAAATTTTTTTAAGTAATATCATATGTTTAAATTTTGACATTTGTAAATGAAGTGAACTGGGTTAGGAGGATGTCCTTGTTTTTACAGTATACGATTTGAATTAATCTATTAATAGATCAAATAATAATTATTAATTCAAAAAAATATTAGATAGTCCCATAATTGACTTGTTTTTATTAGAAGACTGTCATTTTCAACCTTCAATTTTTATTCTCTTTATTTTTCTTCACTTTTTATTATTTAACCCTTTTTACCAACCCCTTTTACTACTTATCGCTTGATTTAAGTCATTCAAACATAAATTTGAAATTTTCTAAGTCCTTGAGGATCGACCCTTACTTCTATTTACTACATATTTTCCTTTATTTATTAACTGAGAAGAAAGAAATTATTTTGACATCAAAACGACAGTTGTCACTCACCAACCATATTTACAGGTAACGAAACCCCATTACCTACGACCAACTTACCAGGGTTGCTACAATTCAAGTGATGAGCAAACTTGGTGGAATTTGGCGTGATATGGTGGGTTGCTCCTGAATCCACAACCCATTGTTCTTGCATAACAGCAGTAACATGTTCTTGAGATTGAACAATGGACTAGTTACTATCACGTGGTTTAGCCTCATTGCCACAACAACCACATCCCATGTTATCACCATCATATGTAGAATAATAGGTAGTTAACGAGCCACCATTGTTCGAGGATTGATTATCAAAGGAAACACCAGGAAAATCTTGATCAAAGCGACGCCAACACTGACTGACCAAGTGCCTATTCTTACCACACAATTGGCATTGCACGCGCATGCGTCCTCTACCTTGACCGTCGGATCTACCACCAGAAGAGTAACCCTAACGAGAATGACGATACTGATTTTTTCTCAACCAATCTGTTTGCATCATGTAACCTCCTTTCTCTGAGCAAGATTGACATTCATAGGAAGAGACTTAGTCTGACCTTCAAACCCCGCAATATGTGTCTCAACATCAATGAGCATGGTACAAACACCATCAACAGAAAGAGACTCACACATGGCAGGGATAACAACAATAAACGACCGGTAATCTCTTGGAAGCCCTTAAAAGGAATGGGACTTCCACACGATGCCAAGGCATCACAAACTTCTTTCACACGGGTAAGATAAACCCTCATGCTATCCTCCCCTTTCTTGAAAGACTGGAGCTTATAATGTAAGCTCATCACAGCAGTCACAGATCGGTTTGCAAAGAATTGAAGCACTTTACTCCAACACTGACAGCAGTTTCAGCCCCAACAAAGTATGGCAGTAAGTGAGCATTCATTGTCGACAAAAGCCAAGACGCGAGCGCATTATCCTGTGCTACGATCTCCTCATATTCATCGTTCAGAATCACAACACCATCATCATTGATAACAGTTTCTGGCGATGGCATCATTGTACCAGTCAGCATCCGCTCTAACCGATGACTCCTGACTGTAAGCAAAGCTTGCTACTTCCATAATAGGAAATTCATCTCATCATGAACTACATTTACTCTTTTATTGGTAAAGGCTTTGGCATTTCTTGAGGAAAATTCCAACGACACAGCAACATACTCCAGGCTTTGAGCCATAACAAGAATAGAGCTATGCAGCGAAAGATTCAGAAAAAGAACCCCAGGAAAGCAGCGAATGATACCATCTTGTAAAGTAAGAACTTACAGAGAATATTGAAGAAAATATAACTACTTCATATATTCAAGAACCTGATACAACAAGACCTTATATACATTCCATGCACACGTGAACTATTAAGCTAACAAGCCTAACTACTTAACAACCTAACTGAACCACATCCACGTGTGTACAGCAACAGTCAATACAAACTCAACACTTGTATATATGAATTGATCGCCATGACCATGAAAATTTCTTGCTCCTAAGCAATATATCTAGCAGGGATTCAAATAGCAGAACACAAATGTGATCGTGTCCGCTATTTTGAGGTCACGCCGCCGTCCGAAACTGATATTACTGAGTTTAACGGTGGGTAACGGATTCATGCCAATAGTGGTCCGTTGCGCCCGCAATTTAACGGGGTAACCGTGGATAGCACCGGAACACTATTTCCTTTTTTCAACCGTTATTGAAAAAAATAAAATAAGAACATAAAAAATGGAATTTTCACCCAAAACGCAAAAATCAGTCCGAAAAAGACTCACCAGTCAAAAACTCTTAAACTCAAAAAAAAAAAATAGAAAGCGCATCATCGCGCAAGACTCACCAGTCACCAGTCACCAAGGTAAAGATCAAACCGATAAGGGGACAAGCCGACAAAACAAAGCTGTTTTAGGGAAAATCTTAGGTCTGATGAGCTTCGCCGTCAGTGAAAAATAAGGTAGAGTGTATGCTCCTCAGCTACTGTGAAAAACGAAATGTTAAACTTGAAAATGAGAAGACTTGGGATTTAAGACTTGGAGAAAATTATATTAGAATATTAAATAGCTTCTGGTAATTTCTTTTGTTTTTGTGTTTGATTTTTAATTCAAAAAACAATAAGTATATTGTTTTGGGCCGTCCACTCATATGTTCCATTTTTTTATTTTTTTTTATTTTTTAAATAAATTCTTAAATATTTTAAGGGATATATTAATTTATCATCACTCCCCTCTTTTAGAATTTATAATTTAATCCTTACTTTAGAATATAAACTTTAATTTTTATTTAATTTAATCCTAAGTTTGTGTTCTCTAAATTTATACTTTTATTTTAATTCTATTCAATTTAGTTGTGTTCTATTCAATTTAGTCGTGTTGCGGCTTTAATTATTATACATCATAGTTTTATGTTTTTACTTTAATGATTGAACATCTTATTTCTTTTAAATATACAATAATGTATTCACAATGTCATCAACTCTTCATTAATTATCTTATCCTATCATCGGGTTTTAAAGTCTTCTATTTGGTAAAACAATATTATATATGTCATTTTCGGTTAAAAACATTCTAAACATCATTAAAAATGACTAATTATAATTATTATATTTTACGATAAGTTGTGCGAAATTTAAAAAAATTTACAACCGCGACACCCGCAGTGACCGCGATGACATCCGTTATGTCCGCAACCGCGATAAACGCGATGCAACCGAAAACGCGGCCGCGAACTCTATTTAAATCCCTGATATCTAGTTCTCTTATGTTCCGAATGATATCGATATGCTGGTTGATATTATTTTTGCATATATATATGAACTAGATATAATTCTGAAGCTATTTTGTATATGTTGCTTGGAGTTATTGTACGCAATGTTCAAAGCTTCTCAAAGGCAGCTAATAGTTTTGAATAATATGCAGATAGATATATTGATTCAATTCTTAAATAAATGAATCCTTAACATTTAAACTTAATTAATGTGGAAATTGTGCAAATTATATATAAAATGAAAATAATTAAAGCAATCTATAATTAAATATTTTTTTATTGATAAAGAACACAAGATAATAATTAAGCACTAAATTGTTATGTCTAAGTGTGAGTGCTGCAGCTGCGTAAGGGGGTGTCAGGAATCATTTTTCGCCGATAGATTTGTCACGGTTCATCTTCGCCATTTTAAAGTGAAAATCACAAATAAATTAGAATTCTAAATGAACAGAGTGTTCGATGAACTGTTCGTATAACATTAGTTTGTTAAGCTAAATAAACGAGTATGAACAATTTTTATGTTTATTTAATAAACACGCGAACACAAACAAACAAGCTCATTTATTGACTCGTTCATTTATGTTCATGAACAAGCTCATTTACTCAGTTCTCTTTTCTTTTTTATTTTTATTTTTTATATTTTAAATATTGATGAAAGTAAAGACTAAATTAAACACATGGTGAAAGTTAAAATTTAAATTACGAATTTTTAAAGAGTATAAGGACTAGTGGCATAATTTTATTATTTTTTCTTTAACTTCAAATAAAAGGGCAAAACTAAAAAATTGAACATATAAACAGATGATAAACGAACATTTTAGAGAACGCTAAACGAACATGTTGGTAAACGCAAAACGAATATATTCGCGAAGGATAAATAAACGAACACGAACACATTCAAAAATAAATAAACGAACAAAAACACAACATTAAAAAATTAAATGAACACGAACCGAACATGAACACCTTAAAAATAAACAAATAAATATGGACATAACTTTGTTTGTTCAAGCTCGATTCATTGATACCGCTAAAATAAATAATTAAAGATAATTTAGTAATAATTCCACGTCAACTAAATTTAAATAAATAATTTCACCATAAAAAGTGTGCAAATAATATAATAAAATGAGGTATGAATACAGTTTGAATTCATAAAATTAAGCTTCGCTTAAATTAGAAAATAAAAACACTGCCAATGTTACAAACTCAACTGCTCCGTTTGATCCTCCCTTTACCTTTTACCAAAATCTCACGAAGGGGTCGAAAAGAGACTTGGGTTGGGGACCATCCCATTCCACTGATTCCCACCACTTCTTTGGTCTTATCCGAACTTCAAGAGAAAGATTTGCAGATGCAGATGGTGGGACATTATCAAGTTTGGGAAGATTAAGACCCATCCTCTTTAATTTTGGACAGTATACAATCTGAAATACGACAAGAGAATCACAAACCAGTACTCCACCAGCACTGCAAATGCTCTTCAATTCCGGTAGACCATTCAACAACAATTGTCGTAGTTGTGGAAGATGAAACTCCGTGATAACCATTCCTCTTTCCTCCGGTTCAACTTCTGATGTTATTATTTCCTCCAATTGCTTACACCCACCAACTCTAAGCCTTTGTAAATTTGGCGGCACACAGTTTGGGGAGAACAACTTTTTCATATTCCCACAATCATATATATGAAGAGATTTAAGAGATGAAAAGGAGGAAAGTGAGGAGAGGATAAACCTGGAGAAAAGCGGGTATTCCTCACTGCAATCAACATTGCAATCCGTGATATGCAATCCCTCAATGTCACGTGGAAGCACAATCTGGTAGTTATAGATGTTACAACCCCTTGCAACAATTTGTTTTCCTCCATATTCAGTATACTTATGAAAGTATCTATTTCCCACGTAGATTCTGTATTGACGAGGCTCTTCTCGGCCACGACAAGCTTCGAGATACATATTTAAGTTGTGCCAGTCGTAAAACATCCCTTTAAGAATTTCCAGTTTCTTCAATCCACCAACCTCCTTTCCATTTACCACAGTTTTACCGACGATCAAGTCTTGAAGACAACAGAGTCTTGAAAGTACTCCATTCGGGATCTCATTTATCATAGTTCGCCGCAGGTGAATTGACTCATCCAGATTTAGATGCTCGAGACTCACCAGGTTTTCCATTCCTTGAGGGATTTCCTTGATCTTTGTTCCTCGAAGATCCAACTTCCTTAAAACTCCAAGATTTGACAACGATGGAACATTCCTTAAATCTTCACAACATGCAAGCAACAATGAAGTGAGGTTCTTCAAATTTGATAAGGAATGCGGAAGACTCTTGATAGGATTCCCGGAAAGATCAAGAATCTTGAGTTCATTCGCATCATCGAAGAAGCTTTCTGGAATACTTTCTATACGACAACGACACAACAACAATGTTGTGAGCCCGGGACACTTCGACAAGGAAATTGGAAGACTCTTGATAGGATTTCTGGAAAGATCAAGAACCTTAAGTGCATCCATATGCTTGAAAAATCCTTCTGGAATACTCTCTAAACAGCAACCAGACAACAACAATGTTGTGACCCTGGGGCACTTTGGGGATGACATTTCCAAGGGTATACATAACCGCCAATTCCTCATCAACGAAACTTTCTCTAGATTCATGCTCCATTCTTGCACATCTGGTGCCTTTTCTAACATCATGCCGGCTTTTACCAAGAATCGAGATTTTGCAATACGCAATGCCATGTCCCTTAAAAGATCATGCATCTTTACACATCTTCTATTTCCTCTTTTAGTAAAACCTTCCAACAAACAATTGCTGATGAGTCTATTCATTATTGCACGACCATTGTCATACTCTGCCTGCATGCTATCCATTTCTTCCACTAGCCCTTCTCCGATCCAAAGTTGAATAAGACTTCGTTCTTCAATTTCCTCATCTTCTGGATATAATGCACAACTGAGGAAACAGTCTTGAAGTTTTGGATTCTTTAAACGATCATAACTAAATTGTAATTGTTGGAACACTTCATCTTCGAATCCATTAACACTCTTTTTGCGTAGACTTAATTCTTTTAGTGCATTCCTCCATTCTGAAATGTCATCAATGCCCTTCATACAAGAAGCTATAGTAATTACTCCCAAGGGCAAACCTGCACAATGCTTAGAAACTGATCTTGCAATTGGTTCCACCCCTCGAATATCACAGCCCGCCTTCTCTAAGAACAACTTCCATGCCTCTTCTTCCGTCAGAGGCTTCACTTTAATCATTCTACAACCCACTTGTCGACACACATCAGCTGATCTTGTTGTCAACACTAATTTACTCCCATTCGACGGGTCAGGAATTCCTATTCTCTCAAGTGGAACCTTCTCCCATAGGTCATCCAAGATCATCACAAACCTACTCTTCTGAGACAATGTTCCAAAGAGCCTCCCTGCCCTTGTAGTTTCATCTTCATCACCAGAAAATTCTACTCCAATTTTACTAGCAATGTCTTTCTGCAGTTTAGCAACATTCATCTCTTTGGATACAGTGATCCAAATCACAATATCAAATTTCCCTGTCTCTTTTAAGAGTTGGTTGTTTATAACCTTCATGATGCTTGTTTTCCCCACGCCACCCATGCCCCAAACTCCAATCTTTGGAACCTCATCATCCATCAAACAATGCCAGATCTCTTCAATACATACCTTTACAGCTTCACCTGATAAACTTGTTGTCGATAAAACTTGTCCTATCCATTGAGGATTGTCAACCACCAAACCTCCATGAAACTTACCATGTTGAATAATAAGTTCTTCAACTTCCGTAATACTCTTCGAGACATCTTCTGTGTGAAATCCACGTGTAAGAGCACTACTTTCGCCGATTCTTCCATCAAGGACTTGCACTTCGCCATTGACTCTTTCAACATTTTCCAACCATATCTGGACTTCCGCCTTGAGTTTCTTTCTCGGCTGCAGCTCTGATCTCTTTATAGATTCTGTGTCTTCCTTCAAACCATTCAATTCCTCCAATTTCCTTTTAAGGTCCTTCCGATGTTGATCAAGGCTTCTATGATTGTCCAAGTGTTTATCTATCTTATTCAGAACAAAGTCCATGGCTGCAAGTCACAACCCATATGTTAGAAACTAAATAATAAGCATCATTAGGTAAATGTATCTAAACATGACTAAAAATATAACTTCATTTTACTCTACAAAAATGTTTAAGAAATTATAAAGATTTAAATCAAGAAGTTTCACCCTCTCACGAATAATCAAATTAAATTAACAGAAATTTAAGAGTGTGAAATTTCAAAATTTCAAGGAACAAAATTAAATCATGAATAAAAATACAAAAAAATCTGAATTATAAGATACTTTTTGGGTACATGGATGTCTATAAACAAAATTTAACAATAAATTTAAGGTATATTTACATAATGATTAATCAAATGTCTTTTTTTCTTTATGGTTGACAAAAAAATTTAAGGAAAGATCCTATGAATCGACCTCAATAGTAAAGGGGAGTGATGTTCTCATTAAAAGTATTGGGTTCGAGCAGTTGCATTTACATGTACGTGCGTTGTTAATAATTAAAAAATATTATGAATATCTTGTAATCACCCAGACTATTTTAAAAAAATTAATGTTGTTTTATCCTTTTGTTTTCTTAAATATTTCCAATATCGAAAACATGCAAATTAACAATCCAATGCAAAATTGATATAATTGTAAACTAAAAGTAATATTACAATAATTGAATAATTTATAAGGGTATTTTAAAATGATTTAGCAAAATATTCTTAGTCCAATTAATCAAAATTATATTTAATTTACATTTTAATAAAATCTATATATTTCTTTTAATGAAAAATTAAAATACTAAACGAAAACTAAAAGTTAAATTCTAACCATAAGGAAATTATCATAAACAAGAAAAATGAAAATTTAATCTTAAAATAATATAAAGGAAATAATTTTAATTAAACATTTTTTGAGAGTATTTTAAAAGAATTCAAAAAAATATTAACATTTTAGAACACAAATCCTAAATAATTTGTAGGGTAAACTACACTAGTGACCACTTAACTATTGTCAGATTTCATTTTGACCACCAATATTTCGATTTAACCAATCAGAGACCACTCAACTATTTAAATGCTTCAATCAAGTTCGTTAACTTTTAATGGAAGAGGCCATGTTGAAGTTAAAAACTTGGTATAATTGCATATTTGGTACTCAATTTTTATACATTCTATCAATTTGGTCATAATATAATTCAATTAAAATAAATTTAATCTCTAATTAGATGATGACTTGTGTCACTACCTGATTAGAGAATATTTTCTTAATTTTTATTTATTTAATTCAATGAATTTTTCATCGAATAAGGTGGTGACATGTCCCTATTAAAGAGAGAAAATAAACGGGAGGAATGCATTAGGGGGCATCAAACCTAAGACATTCTAAAGCCAAGCACACCTGAACCACTCAGCTAAGCCTCCCATTTGGTTCTATATTACAACATTTTTTATATAACTTATTTCAATTAATGATAGGAAAAATGAAGTGAAAATGATATCAAGAAGATTCAAACCTGAGATTGTAAGCATGGATGAAACAATCATAACTACTAAGCCAAATCACATATTTAAAGAAAAGTTTTAGTATCTTTTATATATTCGTATTTTTACTCAAAATTTTATTTATCTCATAATATTGTTATTGATATAAAAATAAAAAATAAAAATATTTAGATGATATTTAACTTTTAATATTTTAATATTTTTAAACAGAAAAATAAAGCATGGATGAAACAATCATAACTACTAAGCCAAATCACATATTTAAAGAAAAGTTATAGTATCTTTTATATATTCGTATTTTTACTCAAAAATTTATTTATCTCATAATATTGTTATTGATATAAAAATTAAAAAATAAAAATATTCAGATGATATCTAACTTTTAATATTTTTATATTTTTAAACAAAGAAAAATAAGTTTAATATTTTATTTTCAAAACCAAATTCAATATTTTTATATTTTTAAACAAAATTTATGAAAGAATTCATTTCATATAAAAATAAAAATATTTTTATATATTAAAAAATAAGTTTTATATTTTCAATATTTTAAAACAATTAAATTTAATGCAAGATTCAAAAATATATAAAAAAACATCGAATTCAGTTTTAAAAATAAAATACTAAACTTATTTTATTTGTTTAAAAATATTAAAAATAAATAAATATCATTTTTTTAATGAATATAAAAAAATACCAAAAATTTTCTTAAAATATGTGATTTGAGTAAGTGGTTATGATTTTTTTCATCTATGCTTACAGCTCCATATTTGAATCTCTCTGTTAGCATTTTTATTTCATTATTTTTTTGTCATTAACGGGAATAAGTTATATAAAGGCTACTATGGTGTGTCAGTTTAATTCCTCCTTTAGTTTATCTCGTCTTTTATTTTTTTTCTCTTTAATTCGGTGGTAACATGTGTCTTCATCTTGGCTAAAAAATTATTAGATTAAATAAATAAAAATTAAAAAAATATCATCTAATAAGGTAGTTCTAAATATGAAAAGGAATCAAATCTACAGCCGTTTATGAGCTTTGAAAAAAAACAGAATGTTGAAATTCCATAAATACCTCTTTTGAGAAGGTTGTTCGAAGACGATGATCGGAGAGAAGCAGCTGATGAAGAAAACGGCCAAATGAAGTTCCTTGGTTTGCAGAAGAGCCGCTATTCACTCACCTGAACTTAAACTAAGCTTCACCTACAACACAGAGGAAAGCAGTGCGAAAGGTAACATGTATCATCATCTTATTTGATTAAAAATTTATTAACTTAAATAAATAAAAATTAAGAAAATACCATCTAATCAGGTAGTTCTAAATACAAAAAGGAATCTATTCTACAGCCGTTTATGAGCTTTGAAAAAAACAGAATGCTGAAATTCCATAAATACCTCTTTTGAGAAGGTTGTTCGAAGACGATGATCTCGGAGAGAAGCAGCTGATGAAGAAAACGGCCAAATGAAGTTCCTTGGTTTGCAGAAGAGCCGCTATTCACTCACCTATATTTAAACTAAGCTTCACCTACAACACAGAGGAAATTTCTGGGAAAATATGAGGAAGCTCCGCTGCAACCACTTTAAAGAAAGGTAATGACGTTAATTTTAAGGAAATTAAATTAAAGCCTAGTTTTGTTGTTTATTATTGTATTCTTATATTTGGTTGTATGTGATATTGATATTTATTATGTGATATTGAAGATCGATGATATCAAATAAAATCAAATGATCAATGAACAAACAAACGAACCCCGATGATATCAAATAAACTGTCGATGACGATGATGATCCTATTGAAGATCATCTAATACCAAAAATCTGGGACGTAATTGACGACGATGGAAATATGAGGTCGATTTGTACAGAGATCATCCCTGAGTGATAGAATTAAGAGCCAAATGGAAAGACAGATGAGCAGATGCAGGGACATTATCTAATATCTGCCTGCTTCTTTTAATATTTTCAGTGGTCTCATGGTGAGCGTTCAATTGAGTCGAGTCAAAAATTTTAGAGTTATTTGAGTTGACGAGTCTTATTTTATAATCCGAATTTGACTTGAAATTTTTTCGAGTTGGGTAAAGTACATAGATGATCCCCAAACTATAATGTGTTGCTTTGTTAGTTTTTCGACTATTAAAAGTTACAAAATAGTTTTCCGACTATGTGAAATTATTTTGTTGAGTCTCTCGACTATTAAAAGTTATAAAATAATCATTTGACTAAACATATGTTCCAAACTCGTCATTTTTTGGTAAAAAAATTAACGGTCGTCTAAGCTGGACATTAATATGTTGATTGAGATATGATAGTCGTTTGATATTCTAGAATAGATTTTAGCATCTCTCAGTCAACATATTAGTGTCCAACTCAGGTTGCTATCAATGTTTTAACGAAAAATGATGAGTTTAAAATATATGAATAGTAGAGTGATAATTTTATAACTTTTAATAGTCGAGAGACTCAACAAAAACTAACATCCTATAGTCGGAAGACTATTTTATAACATTTACTAATAGAGAGACTTAATAAAATAACACCATATAATCAAGGAAGAATATAACATATTTTAATTAAAAATAATTTTAGTTAATTCTCAATTACATTGATGTTACATGCAAAATCAAAATCATGTGATTTTTAGCCATGTTAGAGGTCCAAATTGTGACTCGTTGATAGTGTCGCACATTATATATTTACTAACTCGAATTAAAACTTAAATTTTTGTACGTATATGTCAGAATAATAGTGTGGCAGATGTTTTGATATGAATAGTTTGGACCCGGTTTTTATGTTAAAGGATGAATATATAGAATTTTAGAGGGGAATAAACTTAAAGAATTTTAGAAAACAAATATATTATCAATATAAAATACATAAAAATAATTAAAAATATTTTTTTTAAAGATTTTAAGAGGGTAATTGTCTCCACCGGTTCTCCTCGATACATTCTGCATAGAATACAGATGCTGCTTTGTTGGACGATGCTCGTCGTGATCTACAGTGAACCCTGAAGCTGTGATTTAGCTTTAGTCTAGTTTTCTTTCTCTTTTAATAAAAAACATTTGATTTTTATTTTTGGCCACCATACTAATCACATGGTTGAATTTTTTATTAATTTATTTTATCCATTTAATAACTTATTTTACTAAATAAAAAGATTAACGAAATAAAAAGGGAGTTTTGAAACTTTAAAAAATAATTTAAATCTTATTATGTATATGAATTTGATTATAATAATAATAATGTAAATTTCCAATCTTTTTATAGATGAATAAGAAAACTTATTTTACTATTAAAAGATTCAACATTTAAAAATCTAATCAATTGAAATTTACATCAATATAAAATAAATTTAAATAAAATTTAAATCATTATAAATAAAAGAATTAAAAATTAAAATCTTTTATGTTCTATAAAATATATATCATACCAGGAAAGAATATAAAAAAATCAAACAAATAACTAAGAAAAATAAAAGATACAGTAAAACACCATCATAAAAAATTTGGGTTAGAGTTACTAAATTTTTAATTCGATTTCCTTATAGTCATTACTAATAGAATATGCTTATGGGGATTCTTTGACCATAAAACCTTAATTATCTAAATTGCCAACAGTTGTAATATTTTTGAGTTTCTCATGAATGAATAGTGATTGATCAATCTCAATCGTTTTAGTTCTATTTTGTAGATCAAATATCTATTTACGTTATGTTATTAAGTCAATGCTTGAAATATTATACTGACGAACCAAAACAACAATAATGTTAATAGACATTATTAAAATATAATTTTATCATATATCTGTCGTATTTTCAACATTGCAATGCCCAATATCCAATCCATCAATGTCACCTGGAAGCACAATCTGGTAGTTATAGATGTTACAATAGCTTACAACAATTTCTTTACTTACACTACCAAAGTTTAATTACAATAAAATTACGACGAAGGGGTCCAAAAGAGACTTGGGTTGGGGACCATCCCATTCCACTGATTCCCACCACTCCTTTGGTCTTATCCGAACTGAAAGAGAAAGATTTGTAGATGCAGATGGTGGGACATTATCAAATTTGGGAAGATTAAGACTCATCCTCTTTAATCTTGGACAGTCTACAATCTCAATTTGTAGAAGATAATCACAAACCAGTACTCCTCCAGCACTGCAAATGCTCTTCAATTCCGGTATATGACTCAACACCAATTCCCGTAATTGTGGAAGATGAAACTCCGTGATAACCATTCCTCTTTCCTCCGTTTCAACTTCTGATGCTATTATTTCCTCCAATTGCTCACACCCACCAACTCTAAGCTCTTGTAAATTTAGCGGTACACAGTTTGGGGAGAACAACTTTTTCATATTTCTGCAACCATATATTTGAAGAAATTTAAGAGATGAAAAGGAGCCAATTGAGAAGAGGATAAACCTGGAGAAAAGCGGGTATTCTTCACTGCAATCAACATTGCAAAACCAGATACGCAATCCCTCAATGTCATGTGGAAGCACAATCTGGTAGGTATAGATGTTACGACCACTTGCAACAATAGCTTTTCTCACAACTTCAGAAAACTTAGGAAAGTCCATATCTCCCACAAAGATTCTGAATTGACGTGGTTGTTCTCGGCCACGACAAGCTTCGAGATACATATTTAAGTTGTGCAGGTCATAAAACCTCCCTCCAAGAGTTCCCTGCAGTTTCTTTAATCCACCAACCTCCTTTCCATTTATCAGAGTTTCACCGACGATCAAGTCTTGAAGACAACAGAGTCTTGAAAGTACTCCATTCGGGATCTCATTTAGGTTCTTTGACTGATCCAGATTTAGATGCTCGAGACTCACCAAATTTTCCATCCCATGAGGGATTTCTTTGATATTTGTTCCTCGAAGATCCAACTTCCTTAAAACTCCAAGATTTGACAACGATGGAACATTCCCTAAATCTTCACAACAATCAAGCAACAGTGAAGTGAGGTTCTTCAAATTTGATAAGGAATGCGGAAGACTCTTGATAGGATTCCAGGAAAGATCAAGAATCTTGAGTTCATTCATATCATCGAAGAAGCTTTCTGGAATACTTTCTATACAACAATCAGAGAACAACAATGTTGTGAGCCCGAGACACTTCGACAAGGAAATTGGAAGACTCTTGATAGGGTTGAAGGAAAGATCAAGAACCTTAAGTGCATCCATATGCTTGAAAAATCCTTCTGGAATACTTACTATATTGCACTGAGACAACAACAATGTTGTGAGCCTGGGACACTTTGGGGGTGACATTTCTAAAGGTATATGTAACCACTGATTCCCCATCAACGAAACTTTCTCTAGATTCATGCTCCATTCTTGCACATCTGGTACCTTTTTCAACATCAATCCAGCTTTTACCAAGAATCGAGATTTTGCAATACGCAATGCCATGTCCCTTAAAAGATCATGCATCTTTACAGTTCTTGCATGTTCTCCTTCAGTAAAAACTTCTAACAAACAATTGCTAATGAGTCTATTCATTATTGCACGACCATTGTCATACTCTGCCTGCATGCTATCCATTTCTTCCACAAGCCCTTCTGCGATCCAAAGTTGAATAAGACCTTCCTCCACAATTTCCTTGTCTTCTGGATATAATGCACAACTGAGGAAACAATCTTGAAGTTTTGGATTCTTTAAACGATCATAACTAAATTGTAATTGTTGGAACACTTCATCTTCGAATCCATTAACACTCTTTTTGCGTAGACTTAATTCTTTTAGTGCATTCCTCCATTCCGAGATGTCATCAATGCCCTTCAGACAAGAAGCTATAGTAATAATTCCCAAGGGCAAACCTGCACAACGTTTAGCAATTGATCTTGCAATTGGTTCCGCCCCTCGAATATTGAGAATATCACAACCCGCCTTCTCTAAGAACAACTCCCATGCCTCTTCTTCCATCAGAGGCTTCACTTTAATAACTCTACAACCCACTTGTCGACACACATCGGCTGATCTTGTTGTCAACACTAATTTAATCCCATTCAAGTACGACTCAGGAATTCCTATTCTCTCAAGGTAAACCTTCTCCCATAGGTCATCCAAGATCATCACAAACCTACTCTTTTGAGACAATGTTTCAAAGAGAATCCCTGCCCTCGTTGTTTCATCTTCATCACCGTAAAATTCTACTCCAATTTTACTAGCAATGTCTTTCTGCAGTTTAGAAATACTCATCTCCTTGGATACAGTGATCCAAATCACAGTATCGAATTTTTCGGTCTCTTTTAAGAGTTGGTTGTTTATAACCTTCATGATGCTTGTTTTCCCAACGCCACCCATCCCCCAAACTCCAATCTTTTGAACTTCGTCATCCATCAAGCAATGCCAGATATCTTCAACGCATACCTTTACAGCTTCACCTGATAAATTTGTTGTCGACAAAACTTGTCCGATCCATTGAGGATTGTCAACCACCAAACCTCCATGAAATTTACCGTGTTGAGTAATAAGTTCAGAAGCTTCCTTTATACTCTTTAACACATCTTCTCCGTGAAATCCACGTGTAAGAGCACTGCTTTCACCAATTCTTCCATCAAGGTCTTGTACGTCACCATTGATTCTTTCAACATTTTCCAACCATATCTGGACTTCAGCCTTGAGTTTCTTTCTTGGCTGCAGCTCTGTTCTAATAATAGATTCTGTATCTTCCTTAAGACCATTCAATTCCTTTAATTTCCTTTTAAGGTCCTTCATTCGCTGATCAAAGCTTCTATGATTGTCCAAGTGTTTATCTATCTTATTCAGGACAAAGTCCATGGCTGCAAATCACAAGCAATATGTTAGAAACTAAATAATAACGCATCATCAGGTGAATGTAAATAAAAATGACTAAAAAACAATTTCATTTAACCCAATTTTTTTAAGAAAATAATTATGTAAACAAATAAATTTTACCCTCTCATGAATAATCAAAATAAATTAATAGGGCATAGATATATAGAGTCGATCCCTTGAAATTAGCTTGTCATGGTTAATTTTTTTAAACAAAAAAGAAAAAGGATAACATTAAGAAATACTTGTTACGGTTTAAGTTGTTCGGAGATGATGACTGGGCCGAACCACAAATGAAAAGAAAAGCAGCCAAAAGGCGTTCCTTACTTGCTGATATGATGGCACACTGCTAGAAGAGAGGCACTCCAAAGGGTTCCTTCACGTGTAATTACAATCATGAAAAGGGAACTCTTTTGTTGCGGTTTATGAGGTTTGAAAGAACAATACAAAATGTGAAATGCAATATATACCTCTTCTAATTAACTTGAGAGGAAACGATGACCGGAGAGAAGCAGCCAAAAAGGTTCATTGTTAGCTGATAATATGAGCCACTCCCAAGGGTTCTCTTGAATCACCTACGCTTAAGCAACTTTCACCTACAACATACAAGGAAATCACACGCCCTCGGTCATTGGTATTTGCTATGTGATAATAAACTTGGTTTGGGTTAATTTATATTTTTATTAAACTAAGTTTATTTTGAAATAAATTATTTTTATAGTTAGGACAATGTTTAAAATTAAATATTTTTTTATTAAATAAAAGGGATTGTTCATGTATCAAAATTAAATTAATTTGAATCAACCAATTAATTGATCTAATAGGATGATGCACTATATCGCTTAAGCAGAGTCAGTAATTTGATTCTTGACTTTCGCGAATGGAGCTAAGTTGGGAGGCCATCCTCACTTTTGCAGTATTGATTTAAATTAGTCGATTAATAAATCGAATGCATATAGCTATACAAACAAAAAAAATCAATTAGAGGTTGTTTTCCGTCTTTGAAAGTAGATGACCTTATGGAGAGATTTGGCTTTTGGTGTTTGCGCTCTGTTTTGAAAACTGGATCGGACCGGCCGGTTCAACCGGGAACCGTTGCTTAGTCTGGTTCAATCTAATCCGGTTGAACCGCTATTAGTGAACCGGCAAAAACTGTTGAACCGTTCGAACTGGACCGGCTGAAAACCAGAAAAAAACCGGGATTTTTGTTTTTTTTAAAAAAAAATTAAACCAAACAACGTCGTTTGTTAAACGAGCCAAGTCGAACTTGAGTATTGCTGAGCTCGACTCGAACTTGAAAACTTTAAAAGTAAGCTCAACTCAACTCAAACTCACAAGCTAAAAATTATCAAGTTCAACTCAAACTCGAAATATAATATTAAAACTTGAACTCCAAAAAAATTTAGAAGCTCGATTGAAGCCTAAAATTCGAGCTTGATTGAAGTGAAAGAATAGTTCACTCAATGCTCACCAAAAGGCTCCATGATTTTGAATGCCAAATTTCCTCTATTATTTATAGAAGTTAGTTGTGATGCTCTTCTATGTTTCTTCGCAATGTGAGATTGTTTTGTTCTCATATTTTTACTCTTTAGACTTTTGGAATGCTCTTCTATGTTTCTTAGCCATGTGGGATTGTTTTTTAAAAAAATAAACCAAACAATATCATTTTTTTATGATTTTTTAATCCCAAATTTATTTTTTAATTATAGTTATATAATTATATTATTTATTATTTAATATGTTTTACCTTAAATATTATGTTGTAGTTAATTTGAATCATTTTGTTTCACTTGATTTTATGGTTTTTAACTTATATATGTTATGACTTGCTTTGAATATGATTTTTCATATAAAAAATTATTTTTTATTAAATATTTTTGGTATTTTTATTTAATTTTTTAAATAATTATGACATCGTCTGGTTCTTTCGACCGGTCTGGTTCTGAAAACCATGTGTTTGCGTTAAGATGTTGATCCATGGCCTCTCATGTGTTTGATGTTTCTCTTTTCGAGTTCCTGATGTGATATTGAGGCGGCTGTCGGAGTTTGCTAGCAGCTTCTGTATTTTGGGAAGAGGTTCGGTGTTTGTCGCGGTTTGTGTCTTTTATTCGTCTTTTTGCTTGTATTGAGAGTGTGGGTCTGTTCCAAAGGTATTCCTCTCTTTCTTCCTTCAGCTGTCCTGTGTTTGTTGTGCCTAGTTGGGTGTTCTCTGGAGTTGCTTCTAGATACGGTTCTTTTTCCGCTCCTGTTTTGTTGTTTCGCATTGTGTGTTCTTTGACGGCTCTTCGACCGGTGGTGAAGCGGTGAATACAACGTTATAGATGATGTCCTAGGTTGCAGGAGGTTTATGCAATAGCTTCTGGTTTGTTTTCTGGTTGTGGAAGTGAGGTGGTTGTCGTTAAGAGTGGGAGTTGTTTTTTTTGGATGTTCACCATCTTTTGAGGTTTTTTAGTGCTTTCATTGTTGAAATTTTGGTTGGTGGCGGAGCGTGTCTCACAGTCATAGATGGTATGTCGTAAGCTGTTGGTTTCGTTGTGGTTTGTGCAGATTTACTAGTCTCGAGTAAGGAGGTATGGGCACGTATAGCTCTTGGCGTTGGGCCAGAGGAATACTTTCGTTAGTGGTTTGTTTTGGTAGCTAGTTTCAGTGTTTGTGGTTCTTTGTGTTGCGTTAGAGGGGCAGCATGGTATGGGCATTAGTGGAGTTCAGCGTGGTTAGCGGTGCAAGTAGTGGGCCCTGGCATTAAGTTTGCATCCGTGCATGTTGTTTTTGCCTGAGGAACGTTATTGTTTTTAATGAAGACATCTAGTATGCGGCTAGTGGAATGTGAGGTAGAAAAGAGGGCAGATGCTTAAGAGATTTAGCTTGATTATTCATTTTTTATTTCTGTAGGACATTTATTCCAGGGTTTCGATGCACATGGTGGGTTTCAAGCATTTTTTAGAGCAGTTGCGAGGGCTTTTTAGTAAAAATATGCATGGTGGACTGGCGCAATCACTGCAGTCCAACCTGGTTTCGTGATTGGCAATAAGAGTGTTTACAATTGTTTCGCGTTCAATAGATAGTAGAAGATTTTGAGAAGACGAAAGTCGAGGCAAGATGTCAATAGGGGTGTGGCTGGTCATGGTGTTTCAGTGAAGAAGTCCGCTGCTGTTCGGATAGAGATAGAACATTGAAGTGAGGACATCGATTTACGTGGGTGAGGATCTCGACAAGATGTGTTCTTAAGATTTGAGCACTTTGTGCTGTAGGGTATTTTTAGTGGGTGAGGTTTCTGCATTAGTAGCAGGTTCGTGTTAGGGCAGAGCTTCTAGAGATCTTTTTCGCTGTTTAGCTATGGCCTCGTTGGTTTCGAGTGTTAGAGTTGTTCGTAATCTCGTTTCTTTGCTGGCTGGTTCGCGCTGTTTGGGCTCAGATCAAAGTTATTAACCTTTGATCGACATATGTTTAATTGTCTTGTCTCGGAGGTTGCATCAAGGTTTGTTCTTTGATTCAGTTGTGTGTAGTTCATCTTTATATTTCTTTCGGGGGTAGTGTGTAGCTACATTGTTGTAGTTTGTTTCGGGCTATTCTTATAGTGTAGTTCCCGGTTGTCGTTCTTTGTTGTTCCTGGGTTCATGTCGAATCTTCTTCCATCCTAAGGTACACTCTTTTTCCTCTAATTAAGACTAGAGAGGATTTTTAATGAGGTCATTGGAGTGGTGTACTTTGTGATTCTTAATACAAAGTAACCATTTTTCAAAAAAAAAAATTGTATTAACATCTTAGTGACTTGAGTTACGGACTCTTGATTTCATACATATTCGAATACAAACATGGAGATGTTCTTCCTAAAATATGAAAATAAAACTATTTTGTGGCGGTTGATGAGCTGTGAAAGAAGAATAAAAGTATTGGATAAATACCTCTTCTGACGAGACGATGACCGGAGAGAATCACCAGACGAAGAAAACTGGCAAATGAAGTTGGTTTGCTTGCAGACTGCTAGAAAAGAGCCAGTCCAAATGATTTTTCTATGCACCTAAACTTAAACAGAGAGGAAACTTGTGCGATAGGTAATGAAATATTTTTTCTAGGAATATATGAGGAAACCACAGCTATTAGGAAGAGATGACGAAGCTTCGCTGCAACGACTTTAAGAAATGAAAACTGAAGTCAAACATAAAGAAAGATGTCACGCCCTTGGAACTTCGACGCCTCGGAACGTGCAGCCTTAGTCGCCTTCTTAGTGATTGCGGCTAAGTAAGCCTGAAAATATTCCAAGCAAGGATGCTTAGAACCTCGACGGAAGCTAGACAAGAGAACTAGCACAAGAAGAAAGATAAGAAAGCTTTGAGAGAAGAATGGTCTTATGATTTCTCAAAGTGAAGGAGTTAGTACAAATGAGGAGGGGAGGCCTCTATTTATAGCTAAAGCTTCCCTCAATGAACGGCTAAGATCTAATTACATTGACGGTCGAGATTGACTCATACCTACCAAAAACAAGTTGGCATTATCTATACATATTTAAATGCCACCTAAGTCTTTGTGGCTTCTAGAAGGTCCAAAACACCACTTGGGTTGCTCTTCATGGGCTAACCTCGGTTGTGGGCTCATGGTCCGTGACATTCTCCCCCACTCATTCAGGTGACGCCCTCGTCACTCGTCTGGCATGAAATTGATCTATTCGGGTTTTGAATTGCCAGAGTCCCTCGGCATGCTCCCAACTCCCTTCGCACTCGGGTTGTCCCTTCCACAAAACGAAGTACTCATGCCTCGGGCGGTGTCCTGGTCGTCTAATAACTCTCTCCGCCTGTATATCTTGGATCTCCTTGTCATAGGAGACCGCTACTCCGACTGGTGCTCGTTGTGACTTGCCTCGATCTGGATCCTCGATATCCTGATGGTACGATTTGAGCAGGCTAACATGGATGACATGATACGCTCGGATGGTTGGAGGCAACTCTAATTTGTAGGCCATGGTGCCTACCCGCTTCACGACTCGGAAAAGACCCTCGTATCTTCGTACAAGCCCCTTGTGCACGTCCGCATGGTGCAAAACGTTGGCTAACTTTGCAAGGACAAGGTCGCCAACTTCAAAGTTCACGTCCCTCCGCTTTCGGTCAGCCCACTTCTTGGTCTGCTTTCCCACCTTATGTAAACAAGCTCGGGCTAAGTCGTGTTGCTCGTGCCACTCTTTGGAAACGTTGTGTGCTGATGGATTGGGCCCATCATATTTGGTAACAACCGTGTTGGGTGTCAACGGTTGTTGCCCGGTCACGATCTCGAACGGACTTTTGTTTGTCGCCTCACTCTGTTGCAAGTTGTAGGAAAATTGGGCCACATCCAACAGCTTTGGCCAGTCTCGTTGGTTGGAACTCACGTAATGCCTCAAATGGATCTCTAACAGAGCATTCACTCGCTTAGTTTGCCCATCGGTTTGTGGATGAACAGCAGTGGAAAAGTTCAAGCTCGATCCCATCAGTTTGAACAACTCCGTCCAGAATCTCCCTGTGAACCGCGTGTCCCGGTCACTGATGATGGTTTTTGGCATCCCCCAATACTTCACCACATGCTTGAGGAAAAGTCGAGCCGCCTCCACGGCTGGACAGACTTTAGATGCCGGTATGAACGTCACATACTTTGAAAACCTGTCAACCCCAACCATTATACTTGAAAGTCCATCAGTTTTGGGCAAACCTATGATAAAATCCATGGAAATACTTTCCCATGGGCGCTCCGGAATGGGTAATGGTTGCAGCAATCCCGCCGGTTTCTTTGCCTCGATTTTGTCTTACTGGCACACAAGACAAGTCTTCATATAGGCCTGCACATCTTCAGCCATGTGCGGCCAATAGTATTGCTCCGAAAGTAGGGCCAAAGTTCGATCAACTCCCGGGTGTCCCGCCCACTTGGAATCATGACATTTCTTCATGAGCTCCTTGCGTAACTTCCCATATCGAGGCACAAAGAGACGATGGCCTCAGTGGTAAAGCAATTCTCCTTCGAGCCAAAACTCCCGGGTTCGCCCCTCCTTGGCTCCCTCAATGATTCGTTCGGATACAAGATCATGGGGTAATCCTTCTTTGATCCTCTTGAGGAGAGTACCTTCCACAGTTTCGATGGCATACCTCCGGTTTAAGCCATCTACAACACAGTTCACCTTCCCTGGCTTGTACTCCAAGGAAAAGTAGAACTCGGCAAGAAACTCTTGCCAACGAGCTTGCTTGGGAGAAAGCTTCTTTTGGGTGAAGAAGTAACTGTTGGCAATATTGTCCGTGAACACCACGAACTTGGACCCGAGCAAGTAATGTCACCATATGCGCAAGCAGTGTACAACTGCTGTCATCTCCTTTTCATGAACCGAGTACCTCCTCTCGGTCTCATTGAGCTTCCGGCTTTCGTATGCAACCGAATGCCCCTCTTACATGAGGACTCCACCAATGGCAACATCGGATGCATCGGTGAAAACTACAAAAGGCTTGGTGTAGTCTGGCAACACCAACACAGGCTCACTCACCATGGCTTCTTTGATCTTTTCAAAAGCCCCTTGGCACTTCGTGCTCCATTCCCACACCTTATCCTTCTTGAGCAGCTCGGTCAATAGTGTGGCAATCTTGGAATAACCCTTCACGAATCGTCTGTAATAGTTGGTTAATCCCAAGAATACTCGTAACTTGGTCACCTTGGTGGGTGGATTCCACTCATCAATTGCTCGAATCTTATCTTTGTCCATCTGGAGCTTGCCTCCTCCAACGACATGGCCTAGAAATGGTACTTCCTTCTGGGCGAACGAGCAATTTTCCTCTTTAACATAGAGCTCGTTCTCTCGTAAGACTTGGAACACTCTTCTCAAGTGCTCGATGTGTTCCTCTAAGGTATTACTGTACACCACAATATCGTCAAGGTAAACTACAACGAAATGATCTAGAAAGGGTTGTAGTACCTTGTTCATCAATGTGCAGAAGGTGGTCGGGGCATTTGTGAGGCCAAAGGGCATCACAAGGTATTCGTAAGACCCGTACCTGGTCACACAGGCTGTCTTCGGTTCATCTCCTTCGGCTATCCTGACTTGGTAATAGTCCGATCGCAAATCTAGCTTGGTGAACCACCTTGCACCACCAAACTGATCGAACAAGTCTGCAATGAGGGGAATGGGATACTTGTTCTTTACTGTGAGCTTTTTTAAAGCTCGGTAATCTATGCACATCCGTAGAGAACCATCGTGCTTCTTTTGAAATAGCATCAGTACACCATAGGGGGACTTGGATGGTCGGATGTATCCGGCATCGAGGAGATCTTTCAATTGTTTGCGCATCTTCTCTAACTCGGGCGGAGCCATTTGGTAAGGGGCCCGAGTGGTTGGCTTTGCATTCTTCACCAGCTCAATCTTGTGATCCACCTCCCTCTTTGGAGGTAACTTCTTGGGTAACTCGGCAGGCATCACATCTTTGAATTCTGCCAATACATGACTTACCTTGGCGGGAACTTCCTTGGTCGTGATTGGTTCGTCACACACCAAGGCAACTAAGAAGTTCGGTTCCTCTTTGCACACCGCCTTCGAGAATTCAATTGCGGATAACATCTTGGCCTCAATTCTGGGCCCTCGGCTCACAGGAATAATGCATTGTTTCTTTGGATCCAGGATGCACAAGCAATCGGCAAAAGGTACTGGGAAAGCATTTATTCGGTCCAAAAAACTTAACCCAAGAACAAAGTCGAAGTCATCGAGAGGGATTACCTTGATGGCTTCCTTTCCGGACCAACCTCTGATGGTTAGCTCGATTCCCTTTGCGACCCCCGCAATTGGAACTTATTCGGCATTCACGGTTTTGATGGATCCCGTTGCCTTTTCCATATGAAGGCCAAGTCTCTTGGCAATTTGTTCGGACATGAACAATTCTGAGACACATGTGTCCACCAGTGCGCTCATCTTTTTGCATGCGACGGTGATGTCTACGTACATCAATCCCTTCTTCTTACGACCCTTCTTGACCTCCATGGTGCTAAGAATGGAGCCAAGCTTGAGAGTCTCACTCTCTACCCCATCGTTCTCCTTGATGGCAGCAACTTTCACAAGTTGAGGACAATCTCGCTTCATGTGATTTCCTCCACAATTGAAGCAAGATAATTCACCTTTTTTCTCCCAAGGATTGGTGAGCTTTTTCGGTTGGTCGTGTTGCCTCCCATTACCCCCTGTTGGCTTATGGAAGCTTCCTTTGGCCTTTTCTCCCCTACTATTCCCTTTGAGCTTCGGCTTGGATTGGAGAGAGTCGGCCTTTTTTACTTCAAACAGGGCAATGGCCTCGGCTGCATCCAATGCCTTAGATAGTTCGGTCACTCCCCTCCTCTGGATCTCCTTGTTGCCCAACGTTGTAGACCATCCATGAATGCAAAGTACCCTTCTGACTCGCCCAAGTCCGGGATTTGCATCTTGATCTCCGTGAAGTTTTTGACATACTCCAAGATGGAACGATCGTACCTCAATTGCTTTAGTTTTGCTCGAGCCTCGAGCACAGCATTTTTCGGATAGAAATGCTCCTTGAGTTCTCCCACAAACTCTTCCCACGTTCCGATTGGATTTGTACTCTCGGAACACCTACGACGCCACCATAACATAGCAACATCATTAAGATAATTGGAAGCAACATTTACCTTGGTGGTATCATCCCTGATACCCGTGCCACTGAAGAATTGCTCCATGCCCTAAATGAAATTCTCCACATCTTGGGCATTTCGACTCCCCTTGTACTCCTTCGGCTTAGGGACGTCGATCCTGGGTCTTGGTGCTTGTGCCTCCCCAGTCACTCCATTCAATACGGCAGCCTTGTAGACGAGCAGCTCGCTCTTGAGTTCCTTTACCTCCCGCATTATTTCGGCCCTCATGGCCAAGTACATGCTCTCGAGGCCTCGAGTATACTCATCCGTTGTCTCTGCCATACTGTTGACGAGCGTCTAAGTTTCTACGCGAAGTACATCCTCCACAGACTCCAGACTCTCCAAGAGAGATTCAAACGAGTCTTGAGTCTCTTGGACTTCATTATATCGGTCTTCTAACCTGCTGACCCTTTACTCGAACGAGGCCACGATATCCTTCGAGCTCCCTCGTTTCTTTTCCACGGCAGCGCGAGTCTCCATCACTTCGCTTGTGGGACCTCATCTTGGTTTTGTTGTGCCATTTCTCGTAGAACTAGCTCTGATACCACTTGTCACGCCCTTGGAACTTCGACGCCTCGAAACGTACGGCCTTAGTCGCCTTCTTAGTGATTGCGGCTAAGTAAGCCTGAAAATATTCCAAGCAAGGATGCTTAGAACCTCGACGGAAGCTAGACAAGAGAACTAGCACAAGAAGAAAGATAAGAAAGCTTTGAGAGAAGAATGGTCTTATGATTTCTCAAAGTGAATGAGTGAGTACAAATGAGGAGGGGAGGCCTCTATTTATAGCTAAAGCTTCCCTCAATGAACGGCTAAGATCTAATTACATTGACGGTCGAGATTGACTCATACCTACCAAAAATAAGTGGGCATTATCTATACATATTTAAATGCCACCTAAGTCTTTGTGGCTTCTAGAAGGTCCAAAACACCACTTGGGTTGCTCTTCATGGGCTAACCTCGGTTGTGGGCTCATGGTCCGTGACAAAGGGCACCACTTTCATCGAAGTTGATGTCACACTTAGGTAAATTAAAGTAATTATAATATCTAAATAAAGAATAAAGATGGTAATTAATATTAGATAGTACCTATCAACAATAAATTAGTATAGTGAAATGATGTATTAGATTTCTTAAGTAATATCATATGTTCATATCTACAGTATTCGATCTGAATTAGTCTATTAATAGATCGATTAGTAATGATTAATTAAAAAAAATAGATAGTCCCATAATTGACTTGTTTTTATTAGAAGACTGTTGTTTTCTGGGGCTGAATGGCATATAACATAGCTTTCATACAGCTCAATCCCTAAATTTTTTTTTAATTTGGCATTAAAATTTTCATTTTATATAATCCCACTTAAAATTTGTGTTTGAGCGTTAAAAATAGTCTTTCAAAAAGTTCATTTTTTTATTTAAAAATATAGTCTCTCAAGCCAAGCCAACAGTACTGACCAGATCTAAGCCACGACCAGACATGGATTCTTAGAGACAACTACTAAGCAGTAACAAATCTTTGTCTTAAAAATGAAAATTAAAAATACAATAAAGAAAATATTCCAAATCTGAGTAAAACCCCTTTCTTTTCATACTTTCACACTCCCTAAGCTTCTTCACTTAACTCTCCAAAAGCCTCCCCTTTTCTCTCAGTCTGTCTGCAAATTCTCTTATTTTTTTCACATTTTGAAAGTCTTGCTCAACTCTAAGGAAGAAAGAAAAGAAAAGAAAAGAAATGAGGGGTCCTTTGGTTGTTAACTCTAGCTTTGGGTTTAACCAAGGAAATCCATTGAGGTAAATTGAGATTGATGAATGAATGTAAGTTACAATTATATTTAACTTGTTCCAATTGGTGTTGTTCAATTGATTGGTATTAGATTTCTTAAGTAATATCATATGTTCATATCTACAGTATTCGATCTGAATTAGTCTATTAATAGATCGATTAGTAATGATTAATTAAAAAAATAGATAGTCCCATAATTGACTTGTTTTTATTAGAAGACTGTTGTTTTCTGGGGCTGAATGGCATATAACATAGCTTTCATACAGCTCAATCCATAAATTGTTTTTTAATTTGGCATTAAAATTTTCATTTTATATAATCCCACTAAAAATTTGTGTTTGAGCATTAAAAATAGTCTTTCAAAAATTTTATTTATTTTTGTTTAAAAATATTGTCTCTCAAGCCAAGCCAACTATACTGTCCAGATCTAAGTCACGACCAGACATGGATTCTTAGAGACAACTACTAAGCAGTAACAAATCCTAAATAAAGAAAACTATTTAGTCAATCTCACTTTTGTCATGTTTAACTAATTTTCTCATAAGTCGAGAACTGAAGCGATACTCAATTCCAACATGTGAATTGAAAAACACCTTAATAACTTTGGAATATCTCTCTCAATCTCTGCGCTTAATTTCAAAATCAAAACAGTTTTCAAAATCAAAGATTGACTTTGGTCAAGATGTTGTGATTAAATGTATGGGAGGAAGGGTCGACTTAGTGAAAGCACATTCGACTTCCTGGGAACACACTTGGCAAGATTGCCTTGCCAAGAGGAAATTGAGATCGGAATTAGTAGTTATTGAAACAACAATCCGAGTCAGTCTTCACAAACTTAAACGTTTATTGATATACAATAATTGATGTTGATCAGATCAATTTTAGAAGCCGTAATCAAAGATTGCCTTGGTATTTGATATATAAAGAAGAGTCACGATGATGACCCTTGTAGACAAATTAGCCGACGTGAATCCTTAAGGGAAAATCTAATTCGATGATCCGGAGAAAATTGAGTCAAAGCGAAGCTTGAGACTGTTTTTACCATATTCATTTTCAACCTTCAATTTTTATTCTCTTTATTTTTCTTCACTTTTTATTATTTAACCCTTTTTACCAACCCCTTTTACTACTTATCGCTTGATTTAAGTCATTCAAACATAAATTTGAAATTTTCTAAGTCCTTGAGAATCGACCCTTACTTCTATTTACTACGTATTTCCTTTATTTATTAACTGAGAAAAAAGAAATTATTTTGACATCAAAACGACAGTTGTCACTCACCAACCATATTTACAGGTAACGAAACCCCATTACCTACGACCAACTTACCAGGGTTGCTACAATTCAAGTGATTAGCAAACTTGGTAGAATTTGGCGTGATATGGTGGGTTGCTCCTGAATCCACAACCCATTGTTCTTGCATAACAGCAGTAACATGTTCTTGAGATTGAACAATGGACTAGTTACTATCACGTGGTTTAGCCTCATTGCCACAACAACCACATCCCATGTTATCACCATCATATGTAGAATAATAGGTAGTTAACGAGCCACCCTTGTTCGAGGATTGATTATCAAAGGAAACACCAGGAAAATCTTGATCAAAGCGACGCCAACACTGACTGACCAAGTGCCTATTCTTACCACACAATTGGCATTGCACGGATAACAACAATAAACGACCGGTATTTTCTTGGAAGTCCTTAAAAGGAATGGGACTTCCACACGATGCCAAGGCATCACAAACTTCTTTCACACGGGTAAGATAAACCCTCATACTATCCTCCCCTTTCTTGAAAGACTGGAGCTTATAATGTAAGCTCATCACAGCAGTCGCAGATCGGTTTGCAAAGAATTGAAGCACTTTACTCCAACACTGACAGCAGTTTCAGCCCCAACAAAGTATGGCAGTAAGTGAGCATTCATTGTCGACAAAAGCCAAGACGCGACCGCATTATCCTGTGCTACGATCTCCTCATATTCATCGTTCAGAATCACAACACCATCATCATTGATAACAGTTTCTGGCGATGGCATCATTGTACCAGTCAGCATCCGCTCTAACCGATGACTCCTGACTGTAGGCAAAGCTTGCTACTTCCATAATAGGAAATTCATCTCATCAAGAACTACATTTACTCTTTTATTGGTAAAGGCTTTGGCATTTCTTGAGGAAAATTCCAACGACACAGCAACATACTCCAGGCTTTGAGCCATAACAAGAATAGAGCTATGCAGCGAAAGATTCAGAAAAAGAGCCCCAGGAAAGCAGCGAATGATACCATCTTGTAAAGTAAGAACTTACAGAGAATATTGAAGAAAATATAACTACTTCATATATTCAAGAACCTGATACAACAAAACCTTATATACATTCCATGCACACGTGAACTATTAAGCTGAAATTCTCACACAAAAACTCTTAAACTCAAAAAAAAAAAAATAGAAAGCGCATCATCGCGCAAGACTCACCAGTCACCAAGGTAAAGATCAAACCGATAAGGGGAAAAGCCGACAAAACAAAGTTGTTTTAGGGAAAATCTTAGGTCTGATGAGCTTCACCGTCAGTTAAAAATAAGGTAGAGTGTATGCTCCTCAGCTCCTGTGAAAAACGAAATGTTAAACTTGAAAATGAGAAGACTTGGGATTTAAGACTTGGAGAAAATTATATTAGAATATTAAATAGCTTCTGGTGATTTCTTTTGTTTTTGTGTTTGATTTTTAATTCAAAAAACAATAAGTATATTGTTTTGGGCCGTCCACTTATATGTTCCATTTTTTATTTTTTAAATAAATTCTTAAATATTTTAAGGGATATATTAATTTATCATCACTCCCATCTTTTAGAATTTATAATTTAATCCTTACTTTAGAATATAAACTTTAATTTTTATTTAATTTAATCCTAAGTTTGTGTTCTATAAGTTTATACTTTTATTTTAATTCTATTTAATTTAGTTGTGTTCTATTCAATTTAGTCGTGTTGCGGCTTTAATTATTATACATCATAGTTTTATGTTTTTACTTTAATGATTGAACATCTTATTTCTTTTAAATATACAATAATGTATTCACAATGTCATCAATTCTTCATTAATTATCTTACCCTATCATCGGATTTTTAAAGTCTTCTATCTGGTAAAACAATATTATATATATGTCATTTTCGGTTAAAAACATTCTAAACATCATTAAAAATGACTAATTATAATTATTATATTTTACGATAAGTTGTGCGAAATTTAAAAAAATTTACAACCGCAACACCCGCAGTGACCGCGACCGTTATGTCCGCAACCGCGATAAACGCGACGCAACCGAAAACGCGGCCGCGAACTCTATTTAAATCCCTGATATCTAGTTCTGTTATGTTCCGAATGATATCGATATGCTGGTTGATATTATTTTTGCATATATATATGAACTAGATATAATTCTGAAGCTATTTTGTATATGTTGCTTGGAGTTATTGTACGCAATGTTCAAAGCTTCTCAAAGGCAGCTAATAGTTTTGAATAATATGCAGATAGATATATTGATTCAATTCTTAAATAAATGAATCCTTAACATTTAAACTTAATTAATGTGGAAATTGTGCAAATTATATATAAAATGAAAATAATTAAAGCAATCTATAATTAAATATTTTTTATTGATAAAGAACACAAGATAATAATTAAGCACTAAATTGTTATGTCTAAGTGTGAGTGCTGCAGCTGCGTAAGGGGGTGTCAGGAATCATTTTTCGCCGATAGATTTGTCACGGTTCATCTTCGCCATTTTAAAGTGAAAATCACAAATAAATTAGAATTCTAAATGAATATAGTGTTCGATGAACTGTTCGTATAACGTTAGTTTGTTAAGCTAAATAAACGAGTATGAACAATTTTTATGTTTATTTAATAAACACACGAACACAAACAAACAAGCTCATTTATTGACTCGTTCATTTATGTTCATGAACAAGCTCATTTACTCAGTTCTCCTTTCTTTTTATTTTAATTTTTTACATTTTAATTATTGATGAAAGTAAGGACTAAATTGAACACATGGTGAAAGTTAAAATTTAAATTACGAATTTTTAAGGAATATAAGGACTAGTGGCATAATTTTATTATTTTTCTTTAACTTGCAAATAAAAGGGCAAAACTAAAAAATCGAACATATAAACAAATGATAAACGAACATGTTAGAGAACGCTAAACGAACATGTTAGTAAACGCTAAACGAATATATTCGCGAAGGATAAATAAACGAACACATTCAAAAATAAATAAGCGAACAAAAACACAACATTAAAAAATTAAATGAACACGAACCGAACATGAACACCTTAAAAATAAACAAACGAATATGGACATAACTTTGTTTGTTCAAGCTCGGCTCATTGATACCGCTAAAATAAATAATTAAAGATAATTTAGTAATAATTCCACGTCAACTAAATTTAAATAAATAATTTCACCATAAAAAGTGTGCAAATAATATAATAAAATGAAGTATGAATACAGTTTGAATTCATCAAATTAAGCTTCGCTTAAATAAGAAAATAAAAACACTGCCAATGTTACAAACTCAACTGCTCCGTTTCATCCTCCCATTACCTTTTACCAAAATCTCACGAAGGGGTCGAAAAGAGACTTGGGTTGGGGACCATCCCATTCCAATGATTCCCACCACTCCTTTGGTCTTATCCGAACTGAAAGATAGAAATTTGCAGATGCAGATGGTGGGACATTATCAAGTTTGGGAAGATTAAGACCCATCCTCTTTAATTTTGGACAGTCTAAAATCCCAATTTCGTCAAGAGAATCGCAAACCAGTACTCCACCAGCACTGCAAATGCTCTTCAATTCCGGTAGATCCCCCAAACTCAATAGCCGTAATTGTGGAAGATGAAACTCCGTGATAACCATTCCTCTTTCCTCCGGTTCAACTTCTGATGTTATTATTTCCTCCAATTGCTTACACCCAACAACTGTAACCCTTTGTAAATTTGGCGGCACACAGTTTGGGGAGAACAACTTTTTCATATTTCTGCAACCATTTATTTCAAGATATCTAAGAGATGAAAAGGAGCCAATTGAGAAGAGGATAAACCTGGAGAAAAGCGGGTATTCTTCACTGCAATCAACATTGCAAAACCAGATACGCAATTCCTCAATGTCACGTGGAAGCACAATCTGGTAGTTATAGATGTTACAACCCCTTGCAACAATTTCTTTTCCTTCATTTTCAAGAAACGTATGAAAGTTTACATCTCCCACGTAGATTATGTATTGACGAGGCTCTTCTCGGCCACGACAAGCTTCGAGATACATATTTAAGTTGTGCCAGTCATAAAACCTCCCTTCAAGAGTTCCCTGCAGTTTCTTCAATCCACCCACCTCCTTTCCATTTATCAGAGTTTCACCGACGATCAATTCTTGAAGACAACAGAGTCTTGAAAGTACTCCATTCGGGATTTCCTTGATCTTTGTTCCTCTAAGATCCAACTTCTTTAAAAATCCAAGATTTGACAACGATGGAACATTCCCTAAATGTTCACAATATGCAAGCAACAATGAAGTGAGGTTCTTCAAATTTGATAAGGAATGCGGAAGACTCTTGATAGGATTCCAGGAAAGATCAAGAATCTTGAGTTCATTCGCATCATCGAAGAAGCTTTCTGGAATACTTTCTATACGACAATCAGACAACAACAATGTTGTGAGCCCGGGACACTTCGAAATTCGAAGACTCTTGATAGGGTTGAAGGAAAGATCAAGAACCTTAAGTGCATCCATATGCTTGAAAAATCCTTCTGGAATACTCACCATATAGCAATGAGACAACAGCAATGTTGTGAGCTTGGGACACTTTGGGGGTGACATTTTTAAAGGTATATATAACCACCGATTCCTCATCAACGAAACTTTCTCTAGATTCATGCTCCATTCTTGCACATCTGGTGCCTTTTCTAGCATCGTGCCGGCTTTTACCAAGAATCGAGATTTTGCAATACGCAATGCCATGTCCCTTAGAAGATCATGCATCTTTACAGTTCTTGCATGTTCTTCAGTAAAAACTTCCAACAAGCAATTGCTGATGAGCCTATTCATTATTGCACGACCCTTGTCAAACTCTGCCCGCATGCTATCCATTTCTTCCACAAGCCCTTCTGCGATCCAAAGTTGAATAAGACTTCGTTCTTCAATTTCCCAATCTTCCGGATATAATGCACAACTGAGGAAACAGTCTTGAAGTTCTGGATTCTTTAAACGATCATAACTAAATTGTAATTCTTGGAACACTTTATCTTCGAATCCATTAACACTCTTTTTGCGTAGACTTAATTCTTTTAGTGCATTCCTCCATTCTGAAATGTCATCAATGCCCTTCATACAAGAAGCTATAGTAATTACTCCCAAGGGCAAACCTGCACAATGCTTAGAAACTGATCTTGCAATTGGTTCCACCCCTCGAATATCACAGCCCGCCTTCTCTAAGAACAACTTCCATGCCTCTTCTTCCGTCAGAGGCTTCACTTTAATCATTCTACAACCCACTTGTCGACACACATCAGCTGATCTTGTTGTCAACACTAATTTACTCCCATTCGACGGGTCAGGAATTCCTATTCTCTCAAGTGGAACCTTCTCCCATAGGTCATCCAAGATCATCACAAACCTACTCTTCTGAGAAAATGTTCCAAAGAGCCTCCCTGCCCTTGTAGTTTCATCTTCATCACCAGAAAATTCTACTCCAATTTTACTAGCAATGTCTTTCTGCAGTTTAGCAACATTCATCTCTTTGGATACAGTGATCCAAATCACAATATCAAATTTCCCTGTCTCTTTTAAGAGTTGGTTGTTTATAACCTTCATGATGCTTGTTTTCCCCACGCCACCCATGCCCCAAACTCCAATCTTTGGAACCTTATCATCCATCAAGCAATGCCAGATCTCTTCAATACATGCCTTTACAGCTTCACCTGATAAACTTGTTGTCAATAAAACTTGTCCTATCCATTGAGGATTGTCAACCACCAAACCTCCATGAAACTTACCATGTTGAATAATAAGTTCTTCAACTTCCGTAATACTCTTTGACACATCTTCTGTGTGACGTCCACGTGTAAGAGCAGTACTTTCGCCGATTCTTCCATCAAGGTCTTGCACTTCGCCATTGACTCTTTCAACATTTTTCAACCATATCTGGACTTCCGCCTTGAGTTTCTTTCTCGGCTGCAGCTCTGATCTCATTATAGATTCTGTGTCTTCCTTCAAACCATTCAATTCCTCCAATTTCCTTTTAAGGTCCTTCCGATGTTGATCAAGGCTTCTATGATTGTCCAAGTGTTTATCTATCTTATTCAGAACAAAGTCCATGGCTGCAAGTCACAACCCATATGTTAGAAACTAAATAATAAGCATCATTAGGTAAATGTATCTAAACATGACTAAAAATATAACTTCATTTTACTCTACAAAAATGTTTAAGAAATTATAAAGATTTAAATCAAGAAGTTTCACCCTCTCACGAATAATCAAATTAAATTAACAGAAATTTAAGAGTGTGAAATTTCAAAATTTCAAGGAACAAAATTAAATCATGAATAAAAATACAAAAAAAATCTGAATTATAAGATACTTTTTGGGTACATGGATGTCTATAAACAAAATTTAACAATAAATTTAAGGTATATTTACATAATGATTAATCAAATGTCTTTTTTTCTTTATGGTTGACAAAAAAATTTAAGGAAAGATCCTATGAATCGACCTCAATAGTAAAGGGGAGTGATGTTCTCATTAAAAGTATTGGGTTCGAGCAATTGCATTTACATGTACGTGCGTTGTTAATAATTAAAAAATATTATGAATATCTTGTAATCACCCATACTATTTTAAAAAAATTAATGTTGTTTTATCCTTTTGTTTTCTTAAATATTTCCAATATCGAAAACATGCAAATTAACAATCCAATGCAAAATTGATATAATTGTAAACTAAAAGTAATATTACAATAATTGAATAATTTATAAGGGTATTTTAAAATGATTTAGCAAAATATTCTTAGTCCAATTAATCAAAATTATATTTAATTTACATTTTAATAAAATCTATATATTTCTTTTAATGAAAAATTAAAATACTAAACGAAAACTACAAGTTAAATTCTAACCATAAGGAAATTATCATAAACAAGAAAAATGAAAATTTAATCTTAAAATAATATAAAGGAAATAATTTTAATTAAACATTTATGAGAGTATTTTAAAGAATTCAAAAAAATATTAACATTTTAGAACACAAATCCTAAATAATTTGTAGGGTAAACTACACTAGTGACCACTTAACTATTGTCAGATTTCATTTTGACCACCAATATTTCGATTTAACCAATCAGAGACCACTCAACTATTTAAATGCTTCAATCAAGTTCGTTAACTTTTAATGGAAGAGGCCATGTTGAAGTTAAAAACTTGGTATAATTGCATATTTGGTACTCAATTTTTATACATTCTATCAATTTGGTCATAATATAATTCAATTAAAATAAATTTAATCTCTAATTAGATGATGACTTGTGTCACTACCCGATTAGAGAATATTTTCTTAATTTTAATTTATTTAATTCAATGAATTTTTCATCAAATAAGGTGGTGACATGTCCCTATTAAAGAGAGAAAATAAACGGGAGGAATGCATTAGGGGGCATCAAACCTAAGACATTCTAAAGCCAAGCACACCTGAACCACTCAGCTAAGCCTCCCATTTGGTTCTATATTACAACATTTTTTATATAACTTATTTCAATTAATGATGGGAAAAATGAAGTGAAAATGATATCAAGAAGATTCAAACCTGAGATTGTAAGCATGGATGAAACAATCATAACTACCAAGTCAAATCACATATTTAAAGAAAAGTTTTAGTATCTTTTATATATTCGTATTTTTACTCAAAAATTTATTTATCTCATAATATTGTTATTGATATAAAAATAAAAAATAAAAATATTCAGATGATATTTAACTTTTAATATTTTTTTATATTTTTAAACAAAGAAAAATAAGTTTAATATTTTATTTTCAAAACCAAATTCAATATTTTTTATATTTTTAAACAAAATTCATGAAAGAATTCATTTCATATAAAAATAAAAAATATTTTTATATATTAAAAAAATAAGTTTTATATTTTTAATATTTTAAAAAAATTATATTTAATGCAAGATTCAAAAATATATAAAAAACATCGAATTCAGTTTTAAAAATAAAATACTAAACTTATTTTACTTTGTTTAAAAATATAAAAATATTAAAAATAAATAAATATCATTTGTTTAATGAATATATAAAAATACCAAAAATTTTATTTAAATATGTGATTTGACTAGGTGGTTATGATTTTTTTCATCTATGCTTACAGCTCCATATTTGAATCTCTCTGTTAGCATTTTCATTTCATTATTTTTTTTTGTCATTAATGGGAATAAGTTATGTAAAGGCTAATATGGTGTCTCAGTTTAATTCCTCCTTTAGTTTATCTTCTCTTTAATTCGGTGGTAACATGTGTCTTCATCTTCTTGGCTAAAAAATTATTAGATTAAATAAATAAAAATTAAGAAAATATCTTCTAATAAGTAGTTCTAAATATGAAAAGGAATCTATTCTACAGCCGTTTATGAGATTTGAAGAAAAAAAAGAATGTTGAAATTCCATAAATACCCCTTTTGAGAAGCTTGTTCGAAGATGATGATCGGAGAGAAGCAGCTGATGAAGAAAACGGCCAAATGAAGTTCCTTGGATTGCAGAAGAGCCGCTATTCACTCACCTGAGCTTAAACTAAGCTTCACCTTCAACACAGAGGAAAGCAGTGCGAAAGGTAACATGTATCATCATCTTATTCGATTAAAAATTTATTAACTTAAATAAATAAAAATTAAGAAAATATCATCTAATCAGGTAGTTCTCAATACAAAAATGAATCTATTCTACAGCCGTTTATGAGCTTTGAAAAAAACAGAATGTTAAAATTCCATAAATACCTCTTTTGAGAAGGTTGTTCGAAGACGATGATCGGAGAGAAGCACTGATGAAGAAAACGGCCAAATGAAGTTCCTTGGTTTGCAGAAGAGCCGCTATTCACTCACCTGAACTTAAACTAAGCTTCACCTACAACACAGAGGAAAGCAGTGCGAAAGGTAACATGTATCATTATCTTATTTGATTAAAAATTTAAATAAATAAAAATTAAGAAAATATCATCTAATCAGGTAGTTCTAAATACAAAAAGGAATCTATTCTACAGCCGTTCATGAGCTTTGGGGGAAAAAGAACGGTTAAATTCCATAAATACCTCTTTTGAGAAGCTTGTTCGAAGACGATGATCGGAGAGAAGCAGCTGATGAAGAAAACGGCCAAATGAAGTTCCTTGGTTTGCAGAAGAGCCGCTATTCACGCCCTAAATTTAAACTAAGCTTCACCTACAACACAGGAAATTTCTGGGAAAATATGAGGAAGCTCCGCTGCAACCACTTCAAAGAAATGCAAATAAATGCTTGGTTTGAAATTATTGCCCTTTACTGCTTTTAATGTCGTGTTGGTCCTACCTGTATGAAATAATGTTGGATCCGTAGAGTTAGTAGAGCGAACCGTTCATGAATTGTGGGGTGGGAAGTTCGTTTATGTTCGTTTATTGAACATGAATAAGATTTTACGTTAGTTTAATTAAATGAATGAACATGAACAAAGGGCTCGTTCGTTCATTTACATTCATGAACGTTCGATTATATGTTCGTTTATATTCGTTCATTTATGTTCATTTATGTTCGTTCATTTATATTCGAACAGAGGGTAAATTGAATATGTTACAAAGATTATTGAAGTTGTTTGGATTTTAAGAAGATTGTTTTGTTGAACAAATTAACTTTAAGACTTTATTATGTTCATATAGTTTATTTATGATTTATGTATGTTTTTATCGTATTCAAATAAATTAACTCAAAAGTTACAGGTTATATTAATGAATTTTAAGTTGTTATTCTTGTTATTTACTTTTTTTACATTCGTTTGTTGTGTTTAAATAAATTTTTTTTTTTTTATTGTTCGTTTATGTTCATTTATTGTATTCGTTTATGTTCATTCGTTCGTGTTCGTTTATGTTCGTTTATTTATTAAATGAACGAACATGAACAAGATATATTCATTAATAAACGAACATGAATAAAAAGAAATTTATTCGCTTATATTCGTATTCGTTTATGTTTGTTTATTTATTAAATGAACGAACATAAACATATATATATATATATATATATATATATATATATATATATATATGTTCACGTGCGTTCAATTCATTTAAAGGCATACGTAGAGCCTGACATTATTGACTAATGGAGTCTCTCTTCTTTCTCTAATTTTCTATGCTTTGGAAGCGGTCCCTCTTTAAAAGATTACATTATTGAATTAATTTTCAGAAAATGTCAAAAATCAAAAAAGACCCAAATCGAAAACCAATGTCAGGATCTTTGAAAAGATGGAAAGCAATAACATTGAAATAATTTACCATCAAGCATGAAATTTCTCAGGAATTATGAGAATCAAAACAAACAGAGAGTAGAGATTGAAGTTACCTGATAATTCTGTTTGCCACGGAAGAAAAACACGAAACCACCATGGAAAGGGATCAACAATTTTCCCAGAAGGGAAAGCTGGAGAAAGTGCCAAGTTGAAAGAAGGAAGCTGCCATGGAAGACTCCCAAATGTAAAGAAGATGACCTAACTTTAGTAGTATTTGTTCAAAAAATCTTAATCATTTGCCAATAAGTATTTGAATAAATTACATAACTATATTTTCTATCTTATTTTACTCAGTTTACTCTATTTATAAACGTCACGATTTAAATTTATAATTTTATTTAAGAGATCTGATGTCTCATTAGTCTAGTTGTCAGTAAAAAAATCATATATTTGAAAACATGTGTAAGAAAATGAAGAAACTATATTGACCTGATAGTGTTACCGGTGAGCATACGAATCCAGTACGAAATGGGCTTGTTTTTTCTCATCTTCTTGACTTGCTTCTTCTTGATCTTGAAGGTCTTGTGTGAATGTTGTCATATCTAAATAAATCATTATATACCTTAAGAGTTGTATTTCATAACCCAACATTCTTTGCACATAAATAGTGATAATAACCCGTCATTTTTCAAAGAAGAAAAAAAGAAGTGAAACATACACATTTTGTAAACGTAATTATTCGAACTCAGAATTTAAAAAAAAAGTAACACTCATTTTAATCATTAAGATCACTAAATTGATTAATAATAATTAATGGTCGATGAATAAAAAATATGTTAAATCTATAACGTACAGGGACCAAAATCGATTTTTAACCATTGACTAAAATTCAATAGACCAAAAAACATAAAGGACCATCCATGTAATTTACCCTAAAAATTTATTAAGTTGAAGAGTGATCTCCCCAATAAGAAATGAACGGTTGAAATCTAATCATTTCTTTTTCTTTTCTTTATTTCTTTATTTCTTGTCTCACACACCTAGTAAACGCATCTTTTAATAGGGATATTTTATATGCACAAGGACTCGAACTCGAGATCTTATTTAAGTGTATCAAATTGCTTATCACTTGAACTAATCTATGTTAATGAATCTAATTATTTCTTTAAAAACTCATTTAAGTCTCTCATTCAGGTGAAATTGTCTCAAGAATTCTGTTTACTATATAATTTATAATTTCAATCAATTAAAATCAATTATCTCACTCTTTTTTCTCTATGTTATTATCCACGTATAATTAGTTTCCAAGTAACCATTCACTTCCATATTTGTATGGAAAAAGAATAAAGATTTATCCCTAGAAAAAAAGATGACATAAATGATAGTTATTAGTAGGATTATGAATAACGTGATAAACATGATTCATATAATAAATTTTAGCGTAAACTAAGCGTTTAATATCTAAACTATTAATTTTGGTTTGTTTTAGTACCTAAACTTTTATTTATTTTTAATTATATTTAACATTTAATTTTTATTTCATTTTAGGCTAAAGGGTTAGTGTTGTCTCTATAATAAAACTCAATTTATTAATTTTACTTATATCGTATTTTCACTTCAATTTCACCCTCGAAGCTGCTTAATTGCATCAAGTTATATCGTTAATCGTTTTGGCTAATGGAACGTTAGTTTCTAGTTAGCTGGACACCAACTGTTTCCACATCAGATGAATGAAGTTGTAATTTCTCATTTTTTTTTCAACCATCTCAAAACTATATAGTTTTTAAAGTAAATATGTATCACCAATTTAAGTTTCCTTCCCCATATTTTTTTACTTTATTTTTTTCCTTCTCTAACTCTTACACCCATGCTCTCAACTCTTAGGTATGGTTACTCCACTAGTCAGCTATCGGTCACCTTTGACCATCGATGACCATTGCGTCGGCTGCTGTCGTCGACCACCGTTCGAGACCCATAACACATCATCAAAACTAGCTCGTGCTTCTCGTCATGATCGGGTTATGGCTTGTAATGGGTCGGAAATTTGTGGTTTTAATATTTAAAATATTTTTTATTTTTAATAAATGTCACATCATCATCAAGCCATGTCAACAATATTGGTTGACGTAGAAACAATTGACATCCACATAAGCATAAACAAACGGCTCCATTTGTCAAGACAATCGATGGTATAATTTGATGTAATTAAACAACTTATTTTTAAATATACAATAATGATTGAACATCTTATTTCTTTTAAATATACAATAATGTATTCACAATGTCATCAACTCTTCATTAATTATCTTACCCTATCATCGGGTTTTTAAAGTCTTCTATTTGGTAAAACAATATTATATATATGTCATTTTCGGTTAAAAACATTCTAAACATCATTAAAAATGACTAATTATAATTATTATATTTTACGATAAGTTGTGCGAAATTTAAAAAAATTTACAACCGCAACACACGCAGTGACCGCGATGCATCCGTTATGTCCGCAACCGCGATAAACGCGACGCAACCAAAAACGCGGCTGCGAACTCTAGTTAAATCCCTGATATCTAGTTCTGTTATGTTCCGAATGATATCGTTATGCTGGTTGATATTATTTTTGCATATATATATATGAACTAGATATAATTCTGAAGCTATTTTGTATATGTTGCTTGGAGTTATTGTACGCAATGTTCAAAGCTTCTCAAAGGCAGCTAATAGTTTTGAATAATATGCAGATAGATATATTGATTCAATTCTTAAATAAATGAATCCTTAACATTTAAACTTAATTAATGTGGAAATTGTGCAAATTATATATAAAATGAAAATAATTAAAGCAATCTATAATTAAATATTTTTTATTGATAAAGAACACAAGATAATAATTAAGCACTAAATTGTTATGTCTAAGTGTGAGTGCTGCAGCTGCGTAAGGGGGTGTCAGGAATCATTTTTCGCCGATAGATTTGTAACGGTTCATCTTCGCCATTTTAAAGTGAAAATCACAAATAAATTAGAATTCTAAATGAACAGAGTGTTCGATGAACTGTTCGTATAACGTTAGTTTGTTAAGCTAAATAAACGAGTATGAACAATTTTTATGTTTATTTAATAAACACACGAACACAAGCAAACAAGCTCATTTATTGACTCGTTCATTTATGTTCATGAACAAGCTCATTTACTCAGTTCTCATTTCTTTTTATTTTTATTTTTTACATTTTAAATATTGATGAAAGTAAAGACTAAATTGAACACATGGTGAAAGTTAAAATTTAAATTACGAATTTTTAAGGAGTATAAAAACTAGTGGCATAATTTTATTATTTTTCTTTAACTTGCAAATAAAAGGGTAAAACTAAAAAATCGAACATATAAACAAATGATAAACGAACATGTTAGAGAACGCTAAACGAATATATTCGCGAAGGATAAATAAACGAACACGAACACATTCAAAAATAAATAAACGAACAAAAACACAACATTAAAAAATTAAATGAACTCGAACCGAACATGAACACCTTAAAAATAAACAAACGAATATGGACATAACTTTGTTTGTTGAAGCTCGGTTCATTGATACTGCTAAAATAAATAATTAAAGATAATTTAGTAATAATTCCACGTCAACTAAATTTAAATAAATAATTTCACCATAAAAAGTGTGCAAATAATATAATAAAATGAAGTATGAATAGAGTTTGAATTCATCAAATTAAGCTTCTCTTACATAAGAAGATAAAAACACTGCCAATGTTACAAACTCAACTGCTCCGTTTCATCCTCCCTTTACCTTTTACCAAAAGCTCACGAAGCGGTCCAAAACAGACTTGGGTTGGGGACCATCCCATTCCACTGATTCCCACCACTCCGATTCTATATCAATTGAAAGAGAAAGATTTGCAGATGCAGATGGTGGGACATTATCAAGTTTGGGAAGATTAAGACCCATCCTCTTTAATTTTGGACAGTCTACAATCCCAATATATCCAAGAGAGTCACAAACCAGTACTCCACCAGCACTGCAAATGCTCTTCAATTCCGGTAGACCAAACAACCACAATAGCCGTAATTGTGGAAGATGAAACTCCGTGATAACCATTCCTCTTTCGTCCGGTTCAACTTCTGATGTTATTATTTCCTCCAATTGCTTACACCCAACAACTCCAAGCTCTTGTAAATTTAGCGGCACACAGTTTGGGGAGAACAACTTTTTCATATTCCCACAATCATATATATCAAGACATTTAAGAGATGAAAAGGAGGAAAGTGAGAAGAGGATACACCTGGAGAAAAGCGGGTATTCCTCACTGCAATCAACATTGCATTCCTCAATATCCAATCCCTCAATGTCACGTGGAAGCACAATCTGGTAGTTATGGATGTTACAACCTCTTACAACAATTTCTTTTCCTTCTCTTTTTTCATATTCAGAAGACGGATCAAAATATATATCTCCCACGAAGATTGTGTATTGACGAGGCTCTTCTCGGCCACGACAAGCTTGGAGATACATATTTAAGTTGTGCCAGTCATAAAACCTCCCTTCAAGACTTCCCTGCAGTTTCTTCAATCCACCAACCTCCTTTCCATTTATCAGAGTTCCACCAACGATCAAGTCACGAAGACAACAGAGTCTTGAAAGTACTCCATTCGGGATCTCATTTATCAGAGTTCGCCGCAGGTTATTTGACTCATCCAGATTTAGATGCTCGAGACTCACCAGGTTTTCCATTCCATGAGGGATGTCCTTGATCTTTGTTTCTCGAAGATCCAACTTCCTTAAAACTCCAAGATTTGACAACGATGGAACACTCCATAAATCTTCACAAGAAGCAAGCAACAATGAAGCGAGGTTCTTCAAATTTGATAAGGAATGCGGAAGACTCTTGATAGGATTGTAGGAAAGATCAAGAATCTTGAGTTCATTCATATCATCGAAGAAGCTTTCTGGAATACTTTCTATACGACAAAGACACAACAACAATGTTGCGAGCCCGGGACACTTCGACAAGGAAATTGGAAGACTCTTGATAGGATTTCCGGAAAGATCAAGAATCCTAAGCCCATGCATATGCTTGAAAAATCCTTCTGGAATACTCACTATATTGCAATGAGACAACAACAATGTTGTGAGCCTGGGACACTTTGGAGGTGACATTTCTAAAGGTATATATAACCGCTGATTCCTCATCAACGAAACTTTCTCTAAATTCATGCTCCATTCTTGAACATCTGGTACCTTTTTCAACATCATTCCAGCTTTTACCAAGAATCGAGATTTTGCAATACGCAATGCCATGTCCCTTAAAAGATCATGCATCTTTACAGTTCTTGCATGTTCTCCTTCAGTAAAAACTTCTAACAAACAATTGCTGATAAGTCTATTCATTATCGCACGACCATTGTCATACTCTGCCTGCATGAGACAACAACAATGTTGTGAGCCTGGGGCACTATGGGGGTGACATTTCCAAGGGTATATATAACCGCCGATTCCTCATCAACGAAACTTTCTCTAGATTCATGCTCCATTCTTGCACATCTGGTGCCTTTTCTAACATCGTGCCGGCTTTTACGAAGAATCGAGATTTTGCAATACGCAATGCCATGTCCCTTAGAAGATCATGCATCTTTACAGTTCTTGCATGTTCTTCTTCAGTAAAAACTTCCAACAAGCAATTGCTGATGAGCCTATTCATTATTGCACGACCATTGTCAAACTCTGCCCGCATGCTATCCATTTCTTCCACAAGCCCTTCTGCTATCCAAAGTTGAATAAGACTTCGTTCTTCAATTTTCCAATCTTCCGGATATAATGCACAACTGAGGAAACAGTCTTGAAGTTTTGGATTCTTTAAACGATCATAACTAAATTGTAATTGTTCGAACACTTCATCTTCGAATCCATTAACACTCTTTTTGCGTAGCCTTAATTCTTTTAGTGCATTCCTCCATTCCGAGATGTCATAAATGCCCTTCATACAAGAAGCTAGAGTAATTATTCCCAAGGGCAAACCTGCACAACGCTTAGCAATTGATCTTGCAATTGGTTCCACCCCTTGAATATTGAGATTATCACAGCCCGCTTTCTCTAAGAACAACTTCCATGCCTCTTCTTCCATCAGAGGCTTCACTTTAATTTCTCTACAACCCATTTGTCGACACACATCGTCTTTTCTTGTTGTCAACACTAATTTACCCCCATTTGACAGCTCAGGAATTCCTATTCTCTCAAGTGAAACCTTCGCCCATAGGTCATCCAAGATCATCACAAACCTACCCTTCTGAGACAAATTTTCAAAGAGCATCCCTGCCCTTGTAGTTTCATCTTCATCACCAGAAAATTCTACTCCGATTTTACTAGCAACGTCTTTCTGCAGTTTAGCAATACTCGTCTCGTTGGATACAGTGATCCAAATCACAGTATCGAATTTCCCCCTCTCTTTTAAGAGTTGGTTGTTTATAAACTTCATGATGCTTGTTTTCCCCACGCCACCCATGCCCCAAACTCCAATTTTTTTAACCCCATCATCCATCAAGCACTGCCAAATCTCTTCAACACAGGCCTTTACAGCTTCACCTGATATATTTGTTGTCGATAAAACTTGTCCGATCCATTGAGGATTGTCAACCACCAAACCTCCATGAAATCTACCCTGTTGAGTAATAAGTTCTTCAACTTCCTTTATACTCTTTGACACATCTTCTGTGTGAAATCCACGTGTAAGAGCACTACTTTCACCGATTCTGTCATCAAGGTCTTGGACTTCGACATTGACTCTTTCAACATTTTCCAACCATATCTGGACTTCCGCCTTGAGTTTCTTTCTCGGCTGCAGCTCTGATCTCATTATAGATTCTGTGTCTTCCTTCAAACCATTCAATTCCTCCAATTTCCTTTTAAGGTCCTTCCGATGTTGATCAAGGCTTCTATGATTGTCCAAGTGTTTATCTATATTATTCAGAACAAAGTCCATGGCTGCAAGTCACAAGCAATATGTTAGAAACTAAATAATAAGCATCATTAGGTGAATGTATCTAAACATGACTAAAAATATAACTTCATTTTATTCTAAAAAATGTTTAAGAAATTATAAAGATTTAAATCAAGAAGTTTCACCCTCTCACGAATAATCAAATTAAATTAAACAGAAATTTAAGAGAGTGAAATTTCAAAATTTAAAGGCATAAAATAAAATAATTAATAAAAAATGCAAAAAAAAAAACTGAATTATAAGATACTTTTTGGGTACATGGTTGTCTATAAACAAAATTTAACAATAAATTTAAGGTCTATTGACATAATGAATAATCAAATGCCTTTTTTTCTTTATAGTTGACTAATAATAAATAGTTTAAGACGAATACGATGGTGATTTCAAATCGACGATCGGAGGCCGGACGGCGTCGGAATCGGGTTTGGAAGTTGTGTGCGAGAGGAAGAATTTGGGAAAATTGATTTTTGTTTTGAAAACAGAAATCGACCTCAATAATTAAGGGGAGTTTTGTTCTCATTAAAGGTGTTGTGTTCAAACAATTGCGTTTACAAGTACGTGCGTTGTCAATAATTAAAAAAGATTATGAACATCTTGTAATCACCTAAACTATTTTTTAAAAATTAATGTTGTTTTATCTTTTTGTTATCAATCATTTATTACAACTAATACTATTTATTTGGCATTATCATTTACAATATTCAATCTTTATGATAATGAAATTTGCTTTCATTCTTTGCTGTTATGTTTTCTATTAATCTCTGATTATAAAAATAAACTAAAAATTTATTCTTAAATATTTCCGATATTGAAAACATGCAAATTAACAATCTAAGGCTATCTCCATCCCTCATCTCAATTCTACAGCATCTATATCTCTGCTCTAAAGATGAAACAATAATTCATCTCCAGCACTATCTCTACGTTACCAACAACTCTAATTTATTCACAATATTTAACTATTATAATATTAATTTTGCAAATATAAAATAAAACATATACATTTATAATAAATATCAAGATAAAAAGCATAAATCAAACATTCATAAATAACATTGCAAAAATACAGAGAAAATTGGAGAATTAAGATCTCTTCCTTCTACAATTGGAGAATTAAGATATTGCAATTTAATCTACTTGAATTTATTATATTATGTTTAATTTTTATTTTATTGTTTAGAAATTACAAAAAAATAGAAGATAGAATAAAGAGAAAATAATACAAAAAATCAGAAAAATAACAAAAAAAAATGTAGCGCAACTACAGTACAACTCTACATGTAGCGCGCAACTGTAGCTGGAGCACTATCTCTACTCCAAAGTGGCGATCGGCTGGAGCAATATCTCTACTCCAAAGTGGAGATTTTCTTTACTCCAGCGATGCGCTGGAGTTGGTCTAATGCAAAATTGATATAATTGTAAACTAAAAGTGATGCTACAATAATTAAATAATTTATAAGGGTATTTTAAAATGATTTTACAAAATACTTTTAGTCCAATTAATCAAAATTATATTTAATTTACATTTTTATAAAAATCTATATATTTCCTTTAATGAAAAATTAAAATACTAAACGAAAACTAAAAGTTAAATTCTAACCATAAGGAAATTATCATTAACAAGAAAAAGGATAATTTAATCTTAAAATAATATAAAGGAAATAATTTTAATTAAACATTTTATGAGAGTATTTTAAAAAAATTAAAAAAATATTAACATTTTAGAACACAAATCCTAAATAATTTGTAGGTTAAACTATATTGGTGACCATTTAACTATTGTCAGATTTCATTTTGACCACCGATGTTTCGATTTAACCAATCGGATCACTTAACTATTTAAATGCTTTAATTAAGTCACTATTCATTGACTTTTAATGGGAGAGGTGATGTGACAATTAAGAACTTGGTATAATTGCATATTTAGTCCTCAATATTTATACATTTTATCAATTTGGTCATAATATAATTCAATTAAAATAAATTTTTCATCCAATACCACCTTATTAAAGAGCGAAAATAAACGGGAGGAATGCATTAGGGGGCATCAAACCTAAGACATTCTAAAGCCAAGCACGCCTTAACCACTCAGCTAAGCCTCCCATTTGGTTCCATATTACAACATGTTTTATATAACTTATTTCAATTAATGATAGAAAAAAATGAAGTGAAAATGATATCAAGAAGATTCAAACCTGAGATTGTAAGCATGGATGAAACAATCATAACTACTAAGCCAAATCACATATTTAAAGAAAAGTTTTAGTATCTTTTATATATTCGTATTTTTACACAAAAATTTATTTATCTCATAATATTGTAATTGATATAAAAATAAAAAATAAATTTTTTATCACATTATCTAGAAAAAATTACGGACGGAGCTAGTATAGAATTGATGACACCCCACAAATTTCTAGAATATATATATAAAAGAAATTTATCCCATCATTTTTTAAAAATATTTCATAAAATATTTAATAATAAAAAATCTCATCTCAATCCCATCGAAATCTATCCTCTCCCAAAATCTATTAATAATAATAACATATTCACCGGTGTAGCACAAGGAATATGCCATTTCAAGCATGAAATTAGCTTGTTATGGTTAAATCTTTTAAACAAAAAAGTAAAAGGATAACATTAAGAAATACCTGTTACGGTTGGCCGAACCACAAATGAAAAGAAAAGCAGCCAAAAGGCGTTCCTTACTTGCTGGTATGATGGCACACTGCTAGAAGAGAGGCACTCCAAAGGGTTCCTTCACGTGTAATTACAATCATGAAAAGGGAACTCTTTTGTTGCAGTTTATGGGGTTTGAAAGAACAATACAAAATGAAATGCAATATATACCTCTTCTAATTAACTTGAGAGGAAACGATGACCGGAGAGAAGCAGCCAAAAAGGTTCATTGTTAGCTGATAATATGAGCCACTCCCAAGGGTTCTCTTGAATCACCTACGCTTAAGCAACTTTCACCTACAACATACAAGGAAATCACACGCCCTCGGTCATTGGTATTTGCTATGTGATAATAAACTTGGTTTGGGTTAATTTATATTTTTATTAAACTAAAGTTTATTTTGAAATAAATTACTTATATAGTTAGGACAATCTTTAAAATTAAATAATTTTTATTAAATAGAAGGGATTGTTCATGTATCAAAATTAAATTAGTTCGAATAAACTAACTAGTTGATCTATTAGGATGATGCACTAGATAGTCTTTACAATACCCATATAGATTAGTTGATTAATAGATCGAATACCAGTAATTATACAAACAAAAAAATCAATTCAAATCATGTTTTGTTTAATTTATCAATTTTCAAAACTAAATCCTAAATAAATTGTATTAACATCTTAGTGACTTGAGTTACGGACTCTTGATTTCAGACATATTCGAATACAAACATGGAGATGTTCTTCCTAAAATATGAAAAGAAAACTATTTTATGGCGGTTGATGAGCTGTGAAAGAAGAACAAAAGTATTGAAATTGGATAAATACCTCTTCTGACGAGACGATGACCGGAGAGAATCACCGGATGAAGAAAACCTGCAAATGAAGTTGGTTTGCTTGCAGACTGCTAGAAAAGAGCCAGTCCAAATGATTTTTCTATGCACCTAAACTTAAACAGAGAGGAAACCTGTGCGAAAGGTAATGAAATATTTTTTTTTTCTAGGAATATATGAGGAAACCACAGCTATTAGGAAGAGACGATGAAGCTTCGCTGCAACGACTTTAAGAAATGCAAACTGAAGTCAAACAAAAAGAAAGAGCACCACTTTCATCGAAGTTGCTGTCACACTTAGGTAAATTAAAGTAATTATAATATCTAAATAAAGAATAAAGATGATAAATAATATTAGATAGTACCTATCAACAATAAATTTTTTTAGGAACCAATCAACAATAAGTTAATATAGTAAAATGATGTATTAGATTTCTTAAGTAATATCATATGTTCATATTTTAACGTTTGTTAATGAAATTAATTGGGTTAATAAATTGTTTTCGCTTCTACAGTATTCGATCTGAATTAGTCTATTAATAGATCGATTAGTAATGATTAATTAAAAAAATTAGATAGTCCCATAATTGACTTGTTTTTATTAGAAGACTGTTGTTTTCTGGGGGCTGAATGGCAATATAACATAGCTTTCATACAGCTCAATCCCTAAATTGTTTTTTAATTTGGCATTAAAATTTTCATTTTATATTATCCCACTTAAAATTTGTGTTTGAGCGTTAAAAATAGTCTTTCAAAAAGTTCATTTTTTTTAATTTAAAAATATAGTCTCTCAAGCCAAGCCAACAATACTGACCAGATCTAAGCCACGAGCAGACATGGATTCTTAGAGACAACTACTAAGCAGTAACAAATCTTTGTCTTAAAAATGAAAATTAAAAATGCAATAAAGAAAATATTCCAAATCTGAGTAAACCCCCTTTCTTTTCTACTTCCTAAGCTTCTTCACTTAACTCTCCAAAAGCCCCCCCTTTCTTGCTCAACTAAGGAAAAAAGAAAAGAAATGAGGGGTCCTTTGGGGGCTGTAATAGGAAGATATCCATCAAGTGATGGAATCACAGAAATTGGAGGGATCATTAAGCACAACAGGAAGTGTAGATATATTAATTTACATTTTGAAAATACTTTTCACCTTGGACTTGTGAGGATTGCTGATATTTTACTTTGTTGGGGACATCTGCTTCTAAATGGTGTTGTTTGCCTATTCATGTATGTTTTGTTTTACTTATTCTGCTTACTTTCTGTCAAGGTTTTCAATTCATTTTTTTCTGTTTTCTCTTTTGTGATTTTCATAATTTGTTTTCTTTTGGATGGCACATCAGGCTTACATACGGTCTGGACTACAAAGGGAATTTATGTGGTGACAAACATGCTCGCCCTGGCCTACGTAAGTTGGAACTCAAGTATTGGTTGAGTCCAAATCAGGTTTGTCAAAGTGGTGTTAAGGACAGTCAATTCAAGTTGTATAATGCTCGGAATATATGCTTATGGGATTGCCCTATTCCATCAGAAGATTCACTTAATTGGGTCTGTGATTATCCAGAGGGGGGTATCCGCCTCTCAATGCGTGACTGGATCAATAGAAATTATGATTATTATGAATTTTTTAAACCAGAAATGAGAAATACTTCTCTTCAACTTCAGGGTCCGTGTTACCCCGTAATATTTCCGAGTGTGAATGGTAGGTAAACTCGAATGCCTTTTTTTGGTCAAGTCATAGATGTTGTTTCTTTTACCATCTCATGAATTGTTTTATGCTTGTTTCTCAAGTTTATTTGAGCTGCCAATTCATTTCTCGTGCGTCAAACACATCTTTGCGGCATTGGCAACAGATGGGTGGAGTGAATATCAACGAGGATATTGTAATAGATAAATCAATTAATAGGTCCATCAATTCTCGGTCATCTGTCTTGAAGGTCAAGCAACTTTCCTGCAATACCTCTTTTTTACATTCATGTATTTTATCTCGGTATGTTCTGACTTCTGTCAACTGATTTGGTGGTCAGCAAGATAATTGACAATGTAGTTCCTTGTTTATAAATAATGTTGTTTTGTAAAGTGCAATTAGCCTACTTTCTGAAATGGGAATTGTCTTATTACGGCGTTAATATTGGAAAGTCATGGCCGGTATTGATAGTTTGTGGAGGGTTGTTACCATTATTTCTGTCAGTGATATGGCCGTTAATGATTCGCCATTTTGTCGCTGCAATGCCTTGGATCACAGTTGTAGGAAAAATATAAATGAATTGATTGAATCATGACTATTCATGAAAAATAATTAAGTCTTTTCATGAAAAATAGTTATTTCATTTCACTCTAAAGGTCATGTCTTTCCATGATAACTTTTGATTAAAAGGTTATGATTTTTAATCAAATGGTTAAGTCATTTCATTTAAAGGTCTTAACCTTTCAATAAAGGTCTTAACCTTTCAATCCTCTCCCTATATAAAGGCTAAGTTGTGACACATTTCAACACACAACTTTCTACTATTTTCTTTCAATTACTTTCCTTTCAATTCTCCTATTCTTCCAAAGTCATTTTCCGGTGATAGATAAAGACAAAGATTGTGTTCGATTGTTCACTACGGTTGTGCTTACTGTTGTGAACGTTTGTTGTTGTATCCTGGGAGAGCGACGTCCAACGTTACTCAAAGCACCGAGGAGAGGACGAATTTGTCTTAAGGAAACTGTTCATTCAGGCCTCAACAAAACTCTTCTTCTATTTATTCAATTACATCCGATTACAGGTTCTATTTTAATTTCACATTTTCTTTTTAACTTTATTATTAAAACGAAATTTTTAGAGTGTAATACTACAACACTATTTTTCAATATTTTGCGACAACAGTTTCTCTATTCAACATTCTCATTATAACAGTTACAATGTTTTACTACTTAAAAGGTTAAAAGTATATCCCTTACATCATAGTATTCATACTAGAAATAGTCTAATTGGTCTCGTGTATGTACTCGAATGCAAGGAGCTGAGGACTACTAGTTTTGATAAAATACTAAACGTATCTTTTTCTTCTTGTTTTTTAGCTGGATGGATTGGCAACGATGCCATCTCCCCTATCATTGGTGAGCATGATCCATATATAAATGTTTTTGGAAGGGTGCATTGTTTATTCCTTCTTTTTTTTCTTTGTTCGGAAGCTTTTATTGTTGCAGGTATTTTGGTATTTTTTACATATAAAATGTTTGCTTCTTTTAGGAGCTAAATCATCTACGTGCCTTTGCCATTCTACTGACATTTGTTATGGTTGTTTCCGTCCTTACGTCAATTGCAATTGTTCGCCGCATCTTAATGGCAACATCAGTCCTCAAGGCAAGTATGATCTTATCATAATGTGTAGTGAGTATAAACTTTCCATCAAAACCAATACTGTTGGACACTTGCCAGTTTCCACTTGAAGTTGAAAAGAAAAGGGAAAATAGTGTTTTTTTTTTTTTTGCATGTAGGACATTATGCTTTTTGGAAATATATATTTGTTATGATGGTAATGATGTGATCCGATTCAGCATCACAAATGGACTTGCATTTCCAACCTTTCTCAATATTCAAAGGGATTTTTCTTAACTTAATCTTTCTTTATACCATAGTTATGATAATAGCTTACATACATTATAATTATAGTTATGATGATGATATTATGAATGTATGAAGTTATTGTTATGAACCACATATTTATATCTTATATTACTTAGCTTATAAATGCTTTCTTTTGTAGGTACATGTTCGGCCACATCATGGGAGCTGATTTAATGCTAGAATTGGAGTCAATAAGCTTGGAAATCTTACATAGGATGACTCGGGAGATCATGAAGAACAAATGATGAAAAGTTGTCAGTTGACCTCCGAGCTCATAGCTCACTTGAGCTGGACTTTTGAGCTAGCTAGAGACTTCATTTCAGCTGGAGAGTTACACCATCATCTTCACCACATAGAGCACTACAAATATGGTCTAGGTCGAATTTTTTGAATTCGTACCTTTTCGCGAAGAGTTGTCATTCCGAGAAGTGCCTTTTCACAAGGAGCTGCCCTATGACTTGTACACATGTCCTTCATCTATGGCCAGCTCAACTTCAGCTCAAACTCATGGGAAGTGGCTCAAATGATGAAAGGTTGTTTCACACAAATGTGACCTTTCATAATTAGTTGCTGCCCCATTGATGCCATGTCACCTAGACACATGTTTGATGCCAAGTTACGCCTAAGTTGCTGTTCATCTTCACACCATGGAAGAGTCCACGCCTTAAGCATTCTACACCATCCATGTGAGTGCCACATGACCAGCCACTCATGTGCTTTGCATGTGAATGAATTAGGCGCCAAGATGAAAAGGCTTCTCTCTATTCGGCCTAAACATCATCATGCTTCAAATTGGCGCCAAGATGAAGAGTTATGGGAACCATTCGGCCAAAGACATCTCCCCTCATCCAAGCATCATTTATTTTCGTTTTAAGACATGTACTTTGCCGAAAAGGCATCTATTTATTCGGCCAAGCCTTTACAAAACTATAAATAGGCTTTGGCATTCATTTGTAAACTCAACCCTTTGATAATTAAAATCCTTTTTGTGAGATTATTCTCTCTTCAAGTTCTTTTTAGAACTATATCGATTAAGCAAGCCTTTCTAAAGCTTGTGGCGTCATTCTTTCACCTTGATACTTCTGGTTCCTAGTTCTTATAACTAGAGGGTCAAAGTCCTTACTACCATCCCTTATAAGACTTATAAGAAACGGGTCTTTGTTCTTTATAACATTGGTTCCTTCTTAGTTTTATAAGATACTATTTCCATCTCCATATCCCATCACCTTCACGCCAAATCTATCTCCATTTCAATACCATCTTCATCACCAATTAAAATATCCTTCATTCATCATTAAGGCATACGACCAGCAACATCATTGGTGGCCGAATTCTTGCATTAAAGGATAAATCAACATTACTTCCGCAGCCCATCTTTGATAACATTCATTTCCATTTCAATTCTTTCCATTTCCATTTACTTTTCATTTCTTAATTATCATATTACTTAATCAATTCTTCTTCTTTTGTGCAGATTACTTTCAATCCAAGGTGTAGCATTTGGTGTCTCTCCTAGATCGGGAAACAACAAGGTTGCCAACTTCTCCATTATTGAAGAAGCCTGGTTAGCCTTACATCAAACGGCAATCAGAGCTTTGGTGGATTGACATACAAAGTGCTACAAAAAAAAAGCAACAAGAAAGAAGAAAACAAAAGAGAAAAGAAAAAAGACTCCTACATCAAATTTGGAGTGCAAAAGAAAGAAAAGAAAAAGAAGAAAATCAAAAGCAAAAGAAAAGTGAAGCAAGTTGCAAAGTAAACTCAAAGAGAAGCATATTACAATCTGCCCCAACAACAAACTTAACGGTGGTATCCTTGTTGTTTCTTGTGAAGGAAGATATTAAGTGTTGCAACTTGAGTTCTAAGTTATCTTCACTTATTTACTATTTCATTTCCTTTTCTTTCATCTTTTCTTATTCCTTTACCTTATCATCTTTCTTAACCTTTTTCTAGCCTATCCTTTATCATATACCCTAACCATTTCTAAACCGACGCACAAACTAAAGAAACTTGCTCAATCTTGAGTTAGTTCTTAAAAAGGACCTACAAGAGAGAATCGAGCGGTAAAAGGCAAACGAGAGGGTGAGATCAGAAGGGGGATCAGAAAAAGCCAAGGATCATATCCTTGAGTGCAAACACGAGAGTGAGTGGAGTGCAATCTGAATTTTCTTGGAGAGATCACGTGAGGTTTTTGTGAGTGTGCTAGTAAGGTTTTAAATTACTTTATTTCACTAACCATGTCTCAAAGTCCCCGAGGAAATACAGGAACACAAAACTTACAAATGCAGGCACTTATTGGTGAAATGATGAGAATGTTTCGTGAAGAGTTCGATGATCTTCATGAAAAGATAGATCAACACCGTGATCTACCACCAACCCGTAATAATGGAGCCAATAGAAGACAACAACAGCCACCCCCTCCAGAAGAAGATGTTCAAGAAAATTTTGACGAGGGTGAGCAAGCAACATTCCAAGGCCCTAGACGTGCCATTGTTGATGACAATTTGAGCAACATTAAAATCAAAATTCCTCAATTCCAAGGAAAGACTGATCCTGAAGCCTATCTTGAATGGGAAAGCAAAGTGGAACATGTTTTTAGTTGCCACAACTATTCCGAGATGAAGAAAGTGAGATTGGCAGCCATGGAGTTTATAGACTATGCCTTAATATGATGGGATCAACTTACCCTTAACCGAAGGAGGAATGGAGAACGACCGGTCTCAACTTGGCTTGAAATGAAAGGTATTATGAGAAAACGATTCATTCCTGTTCACTATCACTGTGACTTGTTTCAAAAGTTACAGAATCTTAAACAAGGCCATAAGAGTGTGGAGGACTACTACAAAGAGATGGAAGTGGCCATGATCCGAGTCAACATTGAGGAGGATCGTGAATCAACTATGGCAAGATTCCTTGCAGGACTTAATCCCGAAATTGCCAATACTTTAGAGTTGTATCATTACATCGAACTAGATGAGATGGTGCAAATGGCAATGAAGATTGAAAGACAACTGAAGAGGAGACATACATCTCGCAATGTTGCGCCCACACCATCAAGATGGAATCCAAACATAAAGAAACCTACTCCTCCTCCAGTATGCTCGGAGGGAACCGATTCCCCCTTGTATAACGGTCGAAATATTTGAATTTTACACTTAGGGAACCGATTCCCCATAGGGGGTACCGATTCCCCCCACGCTCTAAGCTGTTTTATTAATTGTTTTCACACTAAAACGGCTATATTATCTTCTCTAATCATCCCCAACGTTTAGAAGTGATTCAAGGTGTATTTAAGCAAGCTTAGAAGCCATTGATCAAAAAAAAGAAACATCAAGTAACTAGAATCAAGAGAGAATCAAAGAGAAAGCATCAAACCTCAAGTTTGAGCATTTCAAGCCTATTTTTCATTCAATATTCATTTTTGCTTTCAAGAAAACTTATTGTGCTCAATTGTATTTATTCTTGAGTGTTTTTTCTTTGTTTTAGAATTGTGCAAACATATTTGCCTTGTGAGATTTTTCTTGTAAGTTTGCAAATTTGTATTTCTCTTTGAGAAAAGAGTGTTCTCAAGATTTGGGGTATATTCTTTAGGGAATTGTAAGGTTATCTCTTTGGCCTCAAAAGAAAGAACAAATTAGTGAATTTGTTAGAAAATCCTTAGTGTGGATAGCTAAGGTAGTGGACGTAGACTTTGGTTGATAAAGTCGAACCACTCTAAATCGCTGTGCAATTTCTTTCAATTTTCTGCAAAAGCTTCCACCAAATTTTTATTGCCAATTCACCCACCTCTTGGCCGATTCCGTCAATCGATTAACTCAACAAAATATAATATTATAAATATATTTTTATAATTTTAGATTGTATGTGATATATTAAATAACATTATAATGTGAAATGAATATGATGTATATATATATATATATGATTAGAAAAACTCAATAAATTAAAATAAATTCGTACTATAATACTATAAATAATTATAATTAAATTGTTATAGAAATTCGTATCTATTCACCGTGGGATGGACCTTGATATTCGAACCAAAAAGCACTTTTTCAGAAGATCAACGGTTTACAAGAGAGGGAATATGTCAAGACAGAAAAAGGGTAGAGATACTTATACAAACTAAAAATGAAGTTCTACAGTGCGACACCCTTAATATACGGCTAAAAAAATGTGTTACCGGTTTTGTTATTATTTAAATAACAAAACCGGTAAAAAAATTACCTAAAATATTATTATTTCTACCTAAAACATCAATATTTTTTAACATATCTGGTAAAGTGCCCAACAATAACAAAATCGGTATAAAAAATAACAAAATCGATAACGCTTTACCGGATATAACAAGCTCGGTAAAGCACCTAATAATAACAAAATCGATAGCATCTTTTTTTAATCGTATATTAAAGTTGTCGTACGTGATCATTTCCCAACTAAAGAGAAGATAATCTAAATAAAGAATAAAGATGGTTTAATTAATATTAGATAGTACCGACCAACATTAAATTAATCTAGTGAAATGATGTATTAAATTTTTTAAGTAATATCATATGTTTAAATTTTGGTATTTGTAAATGAAGTGAACTGGGTTAGGAGGTTGTCCTTGTTTTTACAGTATCCGATTTGAATTAATCTATTAATAGATCGAATAGTAATTATTAATTCAAAAAAATATTAGATAGTCCCATAATTGACTTGTTTTTATTAGAAGACTGTTGTTTTCTGGGGGGCTGAATGACATATAACATAGCTTTCGTACAGCTCAATCCATAATTTTTTTTTAATTTGGCATTAAAATTTTCATTTTATATAATCCCACTAAAAATTTGTGTTTGAGCGTTAAAAATAGTCTTTCAATTTTTTTTTTTTTTGTTTAAAAATATTGTCTCTCAAGCCAAGCCAACTATACTGTCCAGATCTAAGCCACGACCAGACATGGATTCTTAGAGACAACTACTAAGCAGTAACAAATCCTAAATAAAGAAAACTATTTAGTCAATCTCACTTTTGTCATGTTTAACTAATTTTCTCATAAGTCGAGAACTGAAGCAATACTCAATTTCAACGTGTGAATTGAAAAACACCTTAATAACTTTGGAATATCTCTCTCAATCTCTGTGCTTAATTTCAAAATCAAAACAATTTTCAAAATCAAATATCGACTTTGGTCAAGATGTTGTGATTAAATGTGTGGGAGGAAGGGTCGACTTAGTGAAAGCACATTCGACTTCTTGGGAACACACTTGGCGAGATTGCCTTGCCAAGAGGAAATTGAGATCGGAATTAGTAGTTATTGAAACAACAATCCGAGTCAGTCTTCACAAACTTAAACGTTTATTGATCTACAACAATTGATGTTGATCAAATCAATTTTAGAAGCCGTAATCAAAGATTGCCTTGGGTATTTGATATACAAAGAAGAGTCACGATGATTGCCCTTGTAGACAAAGTAGCTGACGTGAATCCTGAAGGGAAAATCTAATTCGATGATCCGAAGGAAATTGAGTCAAAGCGAAGCTTGAGGCTGTTTTTACCATATTCATTTTCAACCTTCAATTTTTATTCTCTTTATTTTTCTTCACTTTTTATTATTTAATCCTTTTTACCAACCTCTTTTACTACTTATCGCCTGATTTAAGTCATTCAAACATAAATTTGGAATTTTCTAAGTCATTGAGGATCGGCCATTACTTCTATTTACTACGTATTTCATTTATTTATTAACTAAGAAGAAGAAAATTATTTTGACATCAAAAAGACAGTTGTCACTCACCAACCATATTTACAGCAGGTAACGAAACCTCATTACCTACGACCAACTTACCAGGGTTGCTACAATTCAAGTGATGAGCAAACTTGGTAGAATTTGACGTGATATGGTGGGTTGCTCCTGAATCCACAACCCATTGTTCTTGCATAACAGCAGTAACATGTTCTTGAGATTGAACAATGGACTAGTTACTATCACGTGGTTTAGCCTCATTGCCACAACAACCACATCCCATGTTATCACCATCATATGTAGAATAATAGGTAGTTAACGAGCCACCATTGTTCCAGGATTGATTATCGAAGGAAACACCAGGAAAATCTTGATCAAAGCGACGCCAACACTGACTGACCAAGTGCCTATTCTTACCACACAATTGGCATTGCACGCGCATGCGTCGTCTACCTTGACCGTCAGATCTACCACCAGAAGAGTAACCCTAACGAGAATGACGATACTGATTTTTTCTCAACCGATCTGTTTGCATCATGTAACCTCCTTTCGCTGAGCAAGATTGACATTCATAGGAAGAGACTTAGTCTGACCTTCAAACCCCGCAATATGTGTCTCAACATCAATGAGCATGGTACAAACACCATCAACAGAAAGAGACTCACACATGGCAGGGATAACAACAATAAACGACCGGTATTCTCTTGGAAGCCCTTAAAAGGAATGGGACTTCCACACGATGCCAAGGCATCACAAACTTCTTTCACACGGGTAAGATAAACCCTCATGCTATCCTCCCCTTTCTTGAAAGACTGGAGCTTATAATGTAAGCTCATCACAGCAGTCGCAGATCGGTTTGCAAAGAATTGAAGCACTTTACTCCAACACTGACAGCAGTTTCAGCCCCAACAAAGTATGGCAGTAAGTGAGCATTCATTGTCGACAAAAGCCAAGACGCGAGCGCATTATCCTGTGCTACGATCTCCTCATATTCATCGTTCAGAATCACAACACCATCATCATTGATAACAGTTTCTGGCGATGGCATCATTGTACCAGTCAGCATCCGCTCTAACCGATGACTCCTGACTGTAAGCAAAGCTTGCTACTTCCATAATAGGAAATTCATCTCATCAAGAACTACATTTACTCTTTTATTGGTAAAGGCTTTGGCATTTCTTGAGGAAAATTCCAACGACACAGCAACATACTCCAGGCTTTGAGCCATAACAAGAATAGAGCTATGCAGCGAAAGATTCAGAAAAAGAACCCCAGGAAAGCAGCGAATGATACCATCTTGTAAAGTAAGAACTTACAGAGAATATTGAAGAAAATATAACTACTTCATATATTCAAGAACCTGATACAACAAGACCTTTATACATTCCATGCACACGTGAACTATTAAGCTAACAACCCTAGCTACTTAACAACCTAACTGAACCACATCCACGTGTACACAGCAACAGTCAATACAAACTCAACACTTGTATATATGAATTGATCGCCATGACCATGAAAATTTCTTGGTCCTAAGCAATATATCTAGCAGGGATTCAAATAGCAGAACACAAATGTGATTGTATTTGGAGGTCACGCCGCCGTCCGAAACTGATATTGCTGAGTTTAACGGTGGGTAACGGATTCATGCCAATAGCGGTCCGTCACGCCCGCAATTTAACGAGGTAACCGTGGATAGCACCGGAACACTATTTCCGTTTTTCAATCGTTACTGAAAAAAATAAAATAAGAACATAAAAATGGAATTTTCACCCAAAACGCAAAAATCAGTCCGGAAAAGACTCACCATCGGGGAAAAACGTAAAAAAGCTGAAATTCTCACTCAAAAACTCTTAAACTCAAAAAAAAAAAAAACGCATCATCGCGCAAGACTCACCATTCACCAGTCACCAAGGTAAAGATCAAACCGATAAGGGGATAAGCCGACAAAACAAAGCTGTTTTAGGGAAAATCTTAGGTCTGATGAGCTTCGCCGTCAGTGAAAAATAAGGTAGAGTGTATGCTCCTCAGCTCCTGTGAAAAACGAAATGTTAAACTTGAAAATGAGAAGACTTGGAGAAAATTATATTAGAATATTAAATAGCTTCTGGTAATTTCTTTTGTTTTTGTGTTTGATTTTTAATTCAAAAAACAATAAGTATATTGTTTTGGGCCGTCCACTCATATGTTCCATTTTTTTTTTTTTTAAATAAATTCTTAAATATTTTAAGGGATATATTAATTTATCATCACTCCCATCTTTTAGAATTTATAATTTAATCCTTTTTTTAGAATATAAACTTTAATTTTTATTTAATTTAATCCTAAGTTTGTGTTCTCTAAGTTTATACATTTATTTTAATTCTATTCAATTTAGTTGTGTTCTATTCAATTTAGTCATGTTGCGGCTTTAATTATTATACATCATAGTTTTATGTTTTTACTTTAATGATTGAACATCTTATTTCTTTTAAATATATAATAATGTATTCACAATGTCATCAACTCTTCATTAATTATCTTACCCTATCATCGGGTTTTTAAACTCTTATATTTGGTAAAACAATATTATATATATGTCATTTTCGGTTAAAAACATTCTAAACATCATTAAAAATGACTAATTATAATTATTATATTTTACGATAAGTTGTGCGAAATTTAAAAAAATTTACAACCGCGACACCCGCAGTGACCGCGACCGTAATGTCCGCAACCGTGATAAACGCGACGTAACCGAAAACGCGGCCGCGAACTCTATTTAAATCCCTTATATCTAGTTCTGTTATGTTCCGAATGATATCGATATGCTGGTTGATATTATTTTTGCATATATATATGAACTAGATATAATTCTGAAGCTATTTTGTATATGTTGCTTGGAGTTATTGTATTCAATGTTCAAAGCTTCTCAAAGGCAGCTAATAGTTTTGAATAATATGCAGATAGATATATTGATTCAATTCTTAAATAAATGAATCCTTAACATTTAAACTTAATTAATGTGGAAATTGTGCAAAATATATATAAATGAAAATAATTAAAGCAATCTATAATTAAATATTTTTTTATTGATAAAGAACACAAGATAATAATTAAGCACTAAATTGTTATGTCTAAGTGTGAGTGCTGCAGCTGCGTAAGGGGGTGTCAGGAATCATTTTTCGCCGATAGATTTGTCACGGTTCATCTTCGCCATTTTAAAGTGAAAATCACAAATAAATTAGAATTCTAAATGAACAGAGTGTTCGATGAACTGTTCGTATAACGTTAGTTTGTTAAATTAAATAAATGAGTATGAACAATTTTTATGTTTATTTAATAAACACATGAACACAAACAAACAAGCTCATTTATTGATTCGTTCATTTATGTTCATGAACAAGCTCATTTACTCAGTTCTCATTTCTTTTTATTTTTATTTTTTACATTTTAAATATTGATGAAAGTAAGGACTAAATTGAACACATGGTGAAAGTTAAAATTTAAATTACGAATTTTTAAGGAGTATAAAAACTAGTGGCATAATTTTATTATTTTTCTTTAACTTGCAAATAAAAGGACAAAACTAAAAAATTGAACATATAAACAGATGATAAACGAACATGTTAGAGAACGCTAAACGAACATATTGGTAAACGCTAAACGAATATATTCGCGAAGGATAAATAAACGAACACGAACACATTCAAAAATAAATAAACGAACAAAAACACAACATTAAAAAATTAAATGAACATGAACCGAACATGAACACCTTAAAAATAAACAAACGAATATGGACATAACTTTGTTTGTTCAAGCTCGGTTCATTGATACTGCTAAAATAAATAATTAAAGATAATTTAGTAATAATTCCACGTCAACTAAATTTAAATAAATAATTTCACCATAAAAAGTGTGCAAATAATATAATAAAATGAAGTATGAATAGAGTAAGAATTCATCAAATTAAGCTTCTCTTACATAAGAAGATAAAAACACTGCCAATGTTACAAACTCAACCGCTCCGTTTCATCCTCCCTTTACCTTTTACCAAAATCTCACGAAGGGGTCGAAAAGAGACTTGGGTTGGGGACCATCCCATTCCACTGATTCCCACCACTCCTTTGGTCTTATCCGAACTGAAAGATAGAAATTTGCAGATGTAGATGCAGATGCAAATGGTGGGACATTATCAAGTTTGGGAAGATTAAGACCCATCCTCTTTAATTTTGGACAGTCTACAATCCCAATTTTGTCAAGAGAATCACAAACCAGTACTCCACCAGCACTGCATATGCTCTTCAATTCCGGTAGATCACTCAACGACAATAGCCGTAGTTGTGGAAGATGAAACTCCGTGATAACCATTCCTCTTTCCTCCGGTTCAACTTCTGATGTTATTATTTCCTCCAATTGCTTACACCCACCAACTCTAAGCTCTTGTAAATTTAGCGGCACACAGTTTGGGGAGAACAACTTTTTCATATTCCCACAATCATTTATATAAAGAGATTTAAGAGATGAAAAGGAGGAAAATGAGAAGAGGATAAACCTGGAGAAAAGCGGGTATTCTTCGCTGCAATCAACATTGCAAAAGGTAAAATCGAATCCCTCAATGTCACGTGGAAGCACAATCTGGTAGTTATGGATGTTACAACCTCTTACGACAATTTCTTTTCCTTCTCTTTTTTCATATTCAGAAGACGGATCAAAATATATATCTCCCACGAAGATTGTGTATTGACGAGGCTCTTCTCGGCCACGACAAGCTTGGAGATACATATTTAAGTTGTGCCAGTCATAAAACCTCCCTTCAAGAGTTCCCTGCAGTTTCTTCAATCCACCCACCTCCTTTCCATTTATCAGAGTTTCACCGGCTATCAATTCATGAAGACAACAAAGTCTTGAAAGTACTCCATTCGGGATCTCATTTAGGTTCTTTGACTGATCCAGATTTAGATGCTCGAGACTCACCAGGTTTTCCATTCCTTCAGGGACTTGCTTGATCATTGTTCCTCGAAGATCCAACTTCCTTAAAACTCCAAGATTTGACAACGATGGAACATTCCATAATTGTTCACAATCAGCAAGCAACAGTGAAGTGAGGTTCTTCAAATTTGACAAGGAATGCGGAAGACTCTTGATAGGATTGGAGGAAAGATCAAGAATCTTGAGCTCATTCACATCATCGAAGAAGCTTTCTGGAATACTTTCTATGCAACAATCAGAGAACAACAATGTTGTGAGCCCGAGACACTTCGACAAGGAACTTGGAAGACTCTTGATAGGGTTGAAGGAAAGATCAAGAACCTTAAGTGCATCCATATGCTTGAAAAATCCTTCTGGAATACTTACTATATTGCACTGAGACAACAACAATGTTGTGAGCCTGGGACACTTTGGGGGTGACATTTCCAAGGGTATATATAACCACTGATTCCATATCAACGAAACTTTCTCTAGATTCATGCTCCATTCTTGCACATCTGGTGCCTTTTCTAACTTCATTCCAGCTTTTACCAAGAATCGAGATTCTGCAATACGCAATGCCATGTCCCTTAAAAGATCATGCATCTTTACAGTTCTTGCATGTTCTTCTTCAGTAAAAACTTCCAACAAGCAATAGCTGATGAATCTATTCATTATTGCGCGACCATTGTCATACTCTGCCTGCATGCTATCCATTTCTTCCATTAGCCCTTCTCTTATCCAAAGTTGGATAAGATCTTCCTCTTCAATTTCCCAATCTTCCGGATATAATGCACAACTGAGGAAACAGTCTTGAAGTTTTGGATTCTTTAAACGATCATAACTAAATTGTAATTGTTCGAACACTTCATCTTCGAATCCATTAACACTCTTTTTGCGTAGCCTTAATTCTTTTAGTGCATTCCTCCAGTCCGAGATGTCATAAATGCCCTTCATACAAGAAGCTATAGTAATTATTCCCAAGGGCAAACCTGCACAACGCTTAGCAATTGATCTTGCAATTGGTTCCACCCCTCGAATATTGAGAATGTCACAGCCCGCTTTCTCTAAGAACAACTTCCATGCCTCTTCTTCCATCAGAGGCTTCACTTTAATTTCTCTACAACCCATTTGTCGACACACATCGTCTTTTCTTGTTGTCAACACTAATTTACCCCCATTTGACGGCTCAGGAATTCCTATTCTCTCAAGTGAAACCTTCGCCCATAGGTCATCCAAGATCATCACAAACCTACCCTTCTGAGACAAATTTTCAAAGAGCATCCCTGCCCTTGTAGTTTCATCTTCATCACCAGAAAATTCTACTCCGATTTTACTAGCAACGTCTTTCTGCAGTTTAGCAATACTCGTCTCGTTGGATACAGTGATCCAAATCACAGTATCGAATTTCCCTCTCTCTTTTAAGAGTTGGTTGTTTATAAACTTCATGATGCTTGTTTTCCCCACGCCACCCATGCCCCAAACTCCAATTTTTTTAACCCCATCATCCATCAAGCACTGCCAAATCTCTTCAACACAGGCCTTTACAGCTTCACCTGATAAATTTCTTGTCGATAAAACTTGTCCGATCCATTGAGGATTGTCAACCACCAAACCTCCATGAAATCTACCCTGTTGAGTAATAAGTTCTTCAACTTCCTTTATACTCTTTGACACATCTTCTGTGTGAAATCCACGTGTAAGAGCACTACTTTCACCGATTCTGTCATCAAGGTCTTGCACTTCGACATTGACTCTTTCAACATTTTCCAACCATATCTGGACTTCCGCCTTGAGTTTCTTTCTCGGCTGCAGCTCTGATCTCATTATAGATTCTGTGTCTTCCTTCAAACCATTCAATTCCTCCAATTTCCTTTTAAGGTCCTTCCGATGTTGATCAAGGCTTCTATGATTGTCCAAGTGTTTATCTATCTTATTCAGAACAAAGTCCATGGCTGCAAGTCACAAGCAATATGTTAGAAACTAAATAATAAGCATCATTAGGTGAATGTATCTAAACATGACTAAAAATATAACTTCATTTTATTCTAAAAAATGTTTAAGAAATTATAAAGATTTAAATCAAGAAGTTTCACCCTCTCACGAATAATCAAATTAAATTAAACAGAAATTTAAGAGAGTGAAATTTCAAAATTTAAAGGCATAAAATAAAATAATGAATAATAAATGCCAAAAAAAAACTGAATTATAAGATACTTTTTGGGTACATGGTTGTCTATAAACAAAATTTAACAATAAATTTAAGGTCTATTGACATAATGAATAATCAAGTGCCTTTTTTTTTTCTTTATAGTTGACTAATAATAAATAGTTTAAGACGAATACGATGGTGATTTCAAATCGACGATCGGAGGCCGGACGGCGTTGGAATCGGGTTTGGAAGTTGTGTGCGAGAGGAAGAATTTGGGAAAATTGATTTTTGTTTTGAAAACAGAAATCGACCTCAATAATTAAGGGGAGTTTTGTTCTCATTAAAAGTGTTGTGTTCGAACAATTACGTTTACAAGTACGTGCGTTGTCAATAATTAAAAAAGATTATGAACATCTTGTAATCACCTAAACTATTTTTAAAAAATTAATGTTGTTTTATCTTTTTGTTATCAATCATTTATTACAACTAATACTATTTATTTGGCATTATCATTTACAATATTCAATCTTTATGATAATGAAATTTGCTTTCATTCTTTGGTGTTATGTTTTCTATTAATCTCTGATTATAAAAATAAACTAATAATTTATTCTTAAATATTTACGATATTGAAAACATGCAAATTAACAATCTAAGGCTATCTCCAGCCCTCATCTCAATTCTACAGCATCTATATCTCTGCTCTAAAGATGAAACAATAATTCATCTCCAGCACTATCTCTACGTTACCAACAACTCTAATTTATTCACAATATTTAACTATTATAATATTAATTTTGCAAATATAAAATAAAACATATACATTTATAATAAATATCAAGATAAAAAGCATAAATCAAACATTCATAAATAACATTGCAAAAATACAGAGAAAATTGGAGAATTAAGATCTCTTCCTTCTACAATTGGAGAATTAAGATATTGCAATTTAATCTACTTGAATTTATTATATTATGTTTAATTTTTATTTTATTGTTTAGAAATTACAATAAAAAATAGAAGATAGAATAAAGAGAAAATAATACAAAAAATCAGAAAAATAACAAAAAAAAATGTAGCGCAACTACAGTACAACTCTACATGTAGCGCGCAACTGTAGCTGGAGCACTATCTCTACTCCAAAGTGGCGATCGGCTGGAGCAATATCTCTACTCCAAAGTGGAGATTTTCTTTACTCCAGCGATGCGCTGGAGTTGGTCTAATGCAAAATTGATATAATTGTAAACTAAAAGTGATGCTACAATAATTAAATAATTTATAAGGGTATTTTAAAATGATTTTACAAAATACTTTTAGTCCAATTAATCAAAATTATATTTAATTTACATTTTTATAAAAATCTATATATTTCCTTTAATGAAAAATTAAAATACTAAACGAAAACTAAAAGTTAAATTCTAACCATAAGGAAATTATCATTAACAAGAAAAAGGATAATTTAATCTTAAAATAATATAAAGGAAATAATTTTAATTAAACATTTTATGAGAGTATTTTAAAAAAATTAAAAAAATATTAACATTTTAGAACACAAATCCTAAATAATTTGTAGGTTAAACTATATTGGTGACCATTTAACTATTGTCAGATTTCATTTTGACCACCGATGTTTCGATTTAACCAATCGGATCACTTAACTATTTAAATGCTTTAATTAAGTCACTATTCATTGACTTTTAATGGGAGAGGTGATGTGACAATTAAGAACTTGGTATAATTGCATATTTAGTCCTCAATATTTATACATTTTATCAATTTGGTCATAATATAATTCAATTAAAATAAATTTTTCATCCAATACCACCTTATTAAAGAGCGAAAATAAACGGGAGGAATGCATTAGGGGGCATCAAACCTAAGACATTCTAAAGCCAAGCACGCCTTAACCACTCAGCTAAGCCTCCCATTTGGTTCCATATTACAACATGTTTATATAACTTATTTCAATTAATGATAGAAAAAAATGAAGTGAAAATGATATCAAGAAGATTCAAACCTGAGATTGTAAGCATGGATGAAACAATCATAACTACTAAGCCAAATCACATATTTAAAGAAAAGTTTTAGTATCTTTATATATTCGTATTTTTACACAAAAATTTATTTATCTCATAATATTGTAATTGATATAAAAATAAAAAATAAATTTTTTATCACATTATCTAGAAAAAATTACGGACGGAGCTAGTATAGAATTGATGACACCCCACAAATTTCTAGAATATATATAAAAGAAATTTATCCCATCATTTTTAAAAATATTTCATAAAATATTTAATAATAAAAAATCTCATCTCAATCCCATCGAAATCTATCCTCTCCCAAAATCTATTAATAATAATAACATATTCACCGGTGTAGCACAAGGAATATGCCATTTCAAGCATGAAATTAGCTTGTTATGGTTAAATCTTTTAAACAAAAAAGTAAAAGGATAACATTAAGAATACCTGTTACGGTTGGCCGAACCACAAATGAAAGAAAAGCAGCCAAAAGGCGTTCCTTACTTGCTGGTATGATGGCACACTGCTAGAAGAGAGGCACTCCAAAGGGTTCCTTCACGTGTAATTACAATCATGAAAAGGGAACTCTTTTGTTGCAGTTTATGGGGTTTGAAAGAACAATACAAAATGAAATGCAATATATACCTCTTCTAATTAACTTGAGAGGAAACGATGACCGGAGAGAAGCAGCCAAAAAGGTTCATTGTTAGCTGATAATATGAGCCACTCCCAAGGGTTCTCTTGAATCACCTACGCTTAAGCAACTTTCACCTACAACATACAAGGAAATCACACGCCCTCGGTCATTGGTATTTGCTATGTGATAATAAACTTGGTTTGGGTTAATTATATTTTTATTAAACTAAAGTTTATTTTGAAATAAATTACTTATATAGTTAGGACAATCTTTAAAATTAAATAATTTTTATTAAATAGAAGGGATTGTTCATGTATCAAAATTAAATTAGTTCGAATAAACTAACTAGTTGATCTATTAGGATGATGCACTAGATAGTCTTTACAATACCCATATAGATTAGTTGATTAATAGATCGAATACCAGTAATTATACAAACAAAAAAATCAATTCAAATCATGTTTTGTTTAATTTATCAATTTTCAAAACTAAATCCTAAATAAATTGTATTAACATCTTAGTGACTTGAGTTACGGACTCTTGATTTCAGACATATTCGAATACAAACATGGAGATGTTCTTCCTAAAATATGAAAAGAAAACTATTTTATGGCGGTTGATGAGCTGTGAAAGAAGAACAAAAATATTGAAATTGGATAAATACCTCTTCTGACGAGACGATGACCGGAGAGAATCACCGGATGAAGAAAACATGCAAATGAAGTTGGTTTGCTTGCAGACTGCTAGAAAAGAGCCAGTCCAAATGATTTTTCTATGCACCTAAACTTAAACAGAGAGGAAACCTGTGCGAAAGGTAATGAAATATTTTTTTTTTCTAGGAATATATGAGGAAACCACAGCTATTAGGAAGAGACGATGAAGCTTCGCTGCAACGACTTTAAGAAATGCAAACTGAAGTCAAACAAAAAGAAAGAGCACCACTTTCATCGAAGTTGCTGTCACACTTAGGTAAATTAAAGTAATTATAATATCTAAATAAAGAATAAAGATGATAAATAATATTAGATAGTACCTATCAACAATAAATTTTTTTTAGGAACCAATCAACAATAAGTTAATATAGTAAAATGATGTATTAGATTTCTTAAGTAATATCATATGTTCATATTTTAACGTTTGTTAATGAAATTAATTGGGTTAATAAATTGTTTTCGCTTCTACAGTATTCGATCTGAATTAGTCTATTAATAGATCGATTAGTAATGATTAATTAAAAAAATTAGATAGTCCCATAATTGACTTGTTTTTATTAGAAGACTGTTGTTTTCTGGGGGCTGAATGGCAATATAACATAGCTTTCATACAGCTCAATCCCTAAATTGTTTTTTAATTTGGCATTAAAATTTTCATTTTATATTATCCCACTTAAAATTTGTGTTTGAGCGTTAAAAATAGTCTTTCAAAAAGTTCATTTTTTTTAATTTAAAAATATAGTCTCTCAAGCCAAGCCAACAATACTGACCAGATCTAAGCCACGAGCAGACATGGATTCTTAGAGACAACTACTAAGCAGTAACAAATCTTTGTCTTAAAAATGAAAATTAAAAATGCAATAAAGAAAATATTCCAAATCTGAGTAAACCCCCTTTCTTTTCTACTTCCTAAGCTTCTTCACTTAACTCTCCAAAAGCCCCCCCCTTTCTTGCTCAACTAAGGAAAAAAGAAAAGAAATGAGGGGTCCTTTGGGGGCTGTAATAGGAAGATATCCATCAAGTGATGGAATCACAGAAATTGGAGGGATCATTAAGCACAACAGGAAGTGTAGATATATTAATTTACATTTTGAAAATACTTTTCACCTTGGACTTGTGAGGATTGCTGATATTTTACTTTGTTGGGGACATCTGCTTCTAAATGGTGTTGTTTGCCTATTCATGTATGTTTTGTTTTACTTATTCTGCTTACTTTCTGTCAAGGTTTTCAATTCATTTTTTTCTGTTTTCTCTTTTGTGATTTTCATAATTTGTTTTCTTTTGGATGGCACATCAGGCTTACATACGGTCTGGACTACAAAGGGAATTTATGTGGTGACAAACATGCTCGCCCTGGCCTACGTAAGTTGGAACTCAAGTATTGGTTGAGTCCAAATCAGGTTTGTCAAAGTGGTGTTAAGGACAGTCAATTCAAGTTGTATAATGCTCGGAATATATGCTTATGGGATTGCCCTATTCCATCAGAAGATTCACTTAATTGGGTCTGTGATTATCCAGAGGGGGGTATCCGCCTCTCAATGCGTGACTGGATCAATAGAAATTATGATTATTATGAATTTTTTAAACCAGAAATGAGAAATACTTCTCTTCAACTTCAGGGTCCGTGTTACCCCGTAATATTTCCGAGTGTGAATGGTAGGTAAACTCGAATGCCTTTTTTTGGTCAAGTCATAGATGTTGTTTCTTTTACCATCTCATGAATTGTTTTATGCTTGTTTCTCAAGTTTATTTGAGCTGCCAATTCATTTCTCGTGCGTCAAACACATCTTTGCGGCATTGGCAACAGATGGGTGGAGTGAATATCAACGAGGATATTGTAATAGATAAATCAATTAATAGGTCCATCAATTCTCGGTCATCTGTCTTGAAGGTCAAGCAACTTTCCTGCAATACCTCTTTTTTACATTCATGTATTTTATCTCGGTATGTTCTGACTTCTGTCAACTGATTTGGTGGTCAGCAAGATAATTGACAATGTAGTTCCTTGTTTATAAATAATGTTGTTTTGTAAAGTGCAATTAGCCTACTTTCTGAAATGGGAATTGTCTTATTACGGCGTTAATATTGGAAAGTCATGGCCGGTATTGATAGTTGTGGAGGGTTGTTACCATTATTTCTGTCAGTGATATGGCCGTTAATGATTCGCCATTTTGTCGCTGCAATGCCTTGGATCACAGTTGTAGGAAAAATATAAATGAATTGATTGAATCATGACTATTCATGAAAAATAATTAAGTCTTTTCATGAAAAATAGTTATTTCATTTCACTCTAAAGGTCATGTCTTTCCATGATAACTTTTGATTAAAAGGTTATGATTTTTAATCAAATGGTTAAGTCATTTCATTTAAAGGTCTTAACCTTTCAATAAAGGTCTTAACCTTTCAATCCTCTCCCTATATAAAGGCTAAGTTGTGACACATTTCAACACACAACTTTCTACTATTTTCTTTCAATTACTTTCCTTTCAATTCTCCTATTCTTCCAAAGTCATTTTCCGGTGATAGATAAAGACAAAGATTGTGTTCGATTGTTCACTACGGTTGTGCTTACTGTTGTGAACGTTTGTTGTTGTATCCTGGGAGAGCGACGTCCAACGTTACTCAAAGCACCGAGGAGAGGACGAATTTGTCTTAAGGAAACTGTTCATTCAGGCCTCAACAAAACTCTTCTTCTATTTATTCAATTACATCCGATTACAGGTTCTATTTTAATTTCACATTTTCTTTTTAACTTTATTATTAAAACGAAATTTTTAGACATTCTCATTATAACAGTTACAATGTTTTACTACTTAAAAGGTTAAAAGTATATCCCTTACATCATAGTATTCATACTAGAAATAGTCTAATTGGTCTCGTGTATGTACTCGAATGCAAGGAGCTGAGGACTACTAGTTTTGATAAATACTAAACGTATCTTTTTCTTCTTGTTTTTTTAGCTGGATGGATTGGCAACGATGCCATCTCCCCTATCATTGGTGAGCATGATCCATATATAAATGTTTTTGGAAGGGTGCATTGTTTATTCCTTCTTTTTTTTCTTTGTTCGGAAGCTTTTATTGTTGCAGGTATTTTGGTATTTTTTACATATAAAATGTTTGCTTCTTTTAGGAGCTAAATCATCTACGTGCCTTTGCCATTCTACTGACATTTGTTATGGTTGTTTCCGTCCTTACGTCAATTGCAATTGTTCGCCGCATCTTAATGGCAACATCAGTCCTCAAGGCAAGTATGATCTTATCATAATGTGTAGTGAGTATAAACTTTCCATCAAAACCAATACTGTTGGACACTTGCCAGTTTCCACTTGAAGTTGAAAAGAAAAGGGAAAATAGTGTTTTTTTTTTTTTGCATGTAGGACATTATGCTTTTTGGAAATATATATTTGTTATGATGGTAATGATGTGATCCGATTCAGCGTCACAAATGGACTTGCATCTCCAACCTTTCTCAATATTCAAAGGGATTTTTCTTAACTTAATCTTTCTTTATACCATAGTTATGATAATAGCTTACATACATTATAATTATAGTTATGATGATGATATTATGAATGTATGAAGTTATTGTTATGAACCACATATTTATATCTTATATTACTTAGCTTATAAATGCTTTCTTTTGTAGGTACATGTTCGGCCACATCATGGGAGCTGATTTAAAGCTAGAATTGGAGTCAATAAGCTTGGAAATCTTACATAGGATGACTCGGGAGATCATGAAGAACAAATGATGAAAAGTTGTCAGTTGACCTCCGAGCTCATAGCTCACTTGAGCTGGACTTTTGAGCTAGCTAGAGACTTCATTTCAGCTGGAGAGTTACACCATCATCTTCACCACATAGAGCACTACAAATATGATCTAGGTCGAATTTTATGAATTCGTACCTTTTCGCGAAGAGTTGTCATTCCGAGAAGTGCCTTTTCACAAGGAGCTGCCCTATGACTTGTACACATGTCCTTCATCTATGGCCAGCTCAACTTCAGCTCAAACTCATGGGAAGTGGCTCAAATGATGAAAGGTTGTTTCACACAAATGTGACCTTTCATAATTAGTTGCTGCCCCATTGATGCCATGTCACCTAGACACATGTTTGATGCCAAGTTACGTCTAAGTTGCTGTTCATCTTCACACCATGGAAGAGTCCACGCCTTAAGCATTCTACACCATCCATGTGAGTGCCACATGACCAGCCACTCATGTGCTTTGCATGTGAATGAATTAGGCGCCAAGATGAAAAAGCTTCTCTCTATTCGGCCTAAACATCATCATGCTTCAAATTGGCGCCAAGATGAAGAGTTATAGGAACCATTCGGCCAAAGACATCTCCCCTCATCCAAGCATCATTTATTTTCGTTTTAAGACATGTACTTTGCCGAAAAGGCATCTATTTATTCGGCCAAGCCTTTACAAAACTATAAATAGGCTTTGGCATTCATTTGTAAACTCAACCCTTTGATAATTAAAATCCTTTTGTGAGATTATTCTCTCTTCAAGTTCTTTTTAGAACTATATCGATTAAGCAAGCCTTTCTAAAGCTTGTGGCGTCATTCCTTCACCTTGATACTTCTGGTTCCTAGTTCTTATAACTAGAGGGTCAAAGTCCTTACTACCATCCCTTATAAGACTTATAAGAAACGGGTCTTTGTTCTTTATAACATTGGTTCCTTCTTAGTTTTATAAGATACTATTTCCATCTCCATATCCCATCACCTTCACGCCAAATCTATCTCCATTTCAATACCATCTTCATTACCAATTAAAATATCCTTCATTCATCATTAAGGCATACGACCAGCAACATCATTGGTGGTCGAATTCTTGCATTGAAGGATAAATCAACATTACTTCCGCAGCCCATCTTTGATAACATTCCTTTCCATTTCAATTCTTTCCATTTCCATTTACTTTTCATTTCTTAATTATCATATTACTTAATCAATTCTTCTTCTTTTGTGCAGATTACTTTCAATCCAAGGTGTAGCATTTGGTGTCTCTCCTAGATCGGGAAACAACAAGGTTGCCAACTTCTCCATTATTGAAGAAGCCTGGTTAGCCTTACATCAAGCGGCAATCAGAGCTTTGGTGGATTGACATACAAAGTGCTACAAAAAAAAGCAACAAGAAAGAAGAAAACAAAAGAGAAAAGAAAAAAGACTCCTACATCAAATTTGGAGTGCAAAAGAAAGAAAAGAAAAAGAAGAAAATCAAAAGCAAAAGAAAAGTGAAGCAAGTTGCAAAGTAAACTCAAAGAGAAGCATATTACAATCTGCCCCAACAACAAACTTAACGGTGGTATCCTTGTTGTTTCTTGTGAAGGAAGATAGTAAGTGTTGCAACTTGAGTTCTAAGTTATCTTCACTTATTTACTATTTCATTTCCTTTTCTTTCATCTTTTCTTATTCCTTTACCTTATCATCTTTCTTAACCTTTTTCTAGCCTATCCTTTATCATATACCCTAACCATTTCTAAACCGACGCACAAACTAAAGAAACTTGCTCAATCTTGAGTTAGTTCTTAAAAAGGACCTACAAGAGAGAATCGAGCGGTAAAAGGCAAACGAGAGGGTGAGATCAGAAGGGGGATCAGAAAAAGCCAAGGATCATATCCTTGAGTGCAAACACGAGAGTGAGTGGAGTGCAATCTGAATTTTCTTGGAGAGATCACGTGAGGTTTTGTGAGTGTGCTAGTAAGGTTTTAAATTACTTTATTTCACTAACCATGTCTCAAAGTCCCCGAGGAAATGCAGGAACACAAAACTTACAAATGCAGGCACTTATTGGTGAAATGATGAGAATGTTTCGTGAAGAGTTCGATGATCTTCATGAAAAGATAGATCAACACCGTGATCTACCACCAACCCGTAATAATGGAGCCAATAGAAGACAACAACAGCCACCCCTCCAGAAGAAGATGTTCAAGAAAATTTTGACGAGGGTGAGCAAGCAACATTCCAAGGCCCTAGACGTGCCATTGTTGATGACAATTTGAGCAACATTAAAATCAAAATTCCTCAATTCCAAGGAAAGACTGATCCTGAAGCCTATCTTGAATGGGAAAGCAAAGTGGAACATGTTTTAGTTGCCACAACTATTCCGAGATGAAGAAAGTGAGATTGGCAGCCATGGAGTTATAGACTATGCCTTAATATGATGGGATCAACTTACCCTTAACCGAAGGAGGAATGGAGAACGACCGGTCTCAACTTGGCTTGAAATGAAAGGTATTATGAGAAAATGATTCATTCCTGTTCACTATCACTGTGACTTGTTTCAAAAGTTACAGAATCTTAAACAAGGCCATAAGAGTGTGGAGGACTACTACAAAGAGATGGAAGTGGCCATGATCCGAGTCAACATTGAGGAGGATTGTGAATCAACTATGGCAAGATTCCTTGCAGGACTTAATCCCGAAATTGCCAATACTTTAGAGTTGTATCATTACATCGAACTAGATGAGATGGTGCAAATGGCAATGAAGATTGAAAGACAACTGAAGAGGAGACATACATCTCGCAATGTTGCGCCCACACCATCAAGATGGAATCCAAACATAAAGAAACCTACTCCTCCTCCTGTTAAAGAACAAGCCGAATCTTCGAAGACTCAACAAGTAAGTAAAGACCCCAATCGTGGAAAGCAAACTACTGAATGTTCAAGAGACATTAGGTGTTTAAATGTCTTGGGAGGGGCCATATAGCTATGCAATGTCCTAACCAGAATACCATGCTCATACTTGGAAATGGTGAAATAGAATCAGAACCTGAAGAAGAAGAAGAAGAGGCACCCATTGAAGTCAATGAAGAAATAACTCTTGCAGATCTCGTTGATCAAGGAGAAGCCTTGGTAATTAGAAGAAGTTTGAATCTTCAAGTTGCGGAAGATAATGCACAGCGAGAAAACATATTCCATACCCGATGCCATGTGAATGAAAAGGTATGTTTTGTTATTATAGACTGTGGAAGTTGTACTAATGTGGCCAGTACAATAATGGTGGAAAAGCTTGGTTTGAAAACAATGAAGCACCCAAATCCATATAAGTTGTAGTGGCTCAATGAACGAGGATAACTCAACGTGAGCAAACAGGTGATAGTTCCTTTTTCCATTGGCAAATACAAAGATGAGGTTATGTGTGATGTTGTCCCTATACACGCTAGCCATCTACTTCTTGGAAGGCCATGGCAATACGACAAAAGGACTATTCATGATTGTTTTACCAATCAATACTCGTTCAGCCATAAAGGAAAGAAGATTATCCTAACTCCTTTAACGCCTAAAGAAGTTCAGAATGATCAAGTCAGAATGAAACAGAGTGTTGAGGCTATGAGGAAAGGAAAAGCAACAACCGTGGAAGAAACTGATCCAAAAACAAGTGCTTATTCTTCAAAGTGCTTGATTCGAGAATGCTTATTGACAAAATGCAAGGTTAAAGATGATTATTCTAACTGTGAACATGCAGATTTTTTCTTTGCCTTACAGGATTTACCAAGAGGCACCATTTGCCAAAAGGAAGATTTAGGAGACGTGACCTTTGGGAACCCAAAAGATGTGTCCATTGAAAAGCTAACAGACATCAATTCTCATTCAAAGAATGTGTCTTTAGAAGAACCAATGGATGTGACCTATGAGAATTCAATGATCATATCTATTGGAGTATTAAGAAACACCACTTTTGGGATATCGAACGTTGAAAAGAAACCACCCTTCAATTTGAGGACAAATTGCTTTAAAGAAGGGGGATGATGTGATCCGATTCAGCGTCACAAATGGACTTGCATCTCCAACCTTTCTCAATATTCAAAGGGATTTTTCTTAACTTAATCTTTCTTTATACCATAGTTATGATAATAGCTTACATACATTATAATTATAGTTATGATGATGATATTATGAATGTATGAAGTTATTGTTATGAACCACATATTTATATCTTATATTACTTAGCTTATAAATGCTTTCTTTTGTAGGTACATGTTCGGCCACATCATGGGAGCTGATTTAAAGCTAGAATTGGAGTCAATAAGCTTGGAAATCTTACATAGGATGACTCGGGAGATCATGAAGAACAAATGATGAAAAGTTGTCAGTTGACCTCCGAGCTCATAGCTCACTTGAGCTGGACTTTTGAGCTAGCTAGAGACTTCATTTCTGCTAGAGAGTTGCACCATCATCTTCACCACATAGAGCACTACAAATATGGTCTAGGTCGAATTTTATGAATTCGTACCTTTTCGCGAAGAGTTGCCATTCCAAGAACTGCCTTTTCACAAGGAGCTGCCCTATGACTTGTACACATGTCCTTCATCTATGGCCAGCTCAACTTCAGCTCAAACTCATGGGAAGTGGCTCAAATGATGAAAGGTTGTTTCACACAAATGTGACCTTTCATAATTAGTTGCTGCCCCATTGATGCCATGTCACCTAGACACATGTTTGATGCCAAGTCACGCCTAAGTTGCTGTTCATCTTCACACCATGGAAGAGTCCACGCCTTAAGCATTCTACACCATCCATGTGAGTGCCACATGACCAGCCACTCATGTGCTTTGCATGTGAATGAATTAGGCGCCAAGATGAAAAGGCTTCTCTCTATTCGGCCTAAACATCATCATGCTTCAAATTGGCGCCAAGATGAAGAGTTATGGGAACCATTCGGCCAAAGACATCTCCCCTCATCCAAGCATCATTTATTTTCGTTTTAAGACATGTACTTTGCCGAAAAGACATCTATTTGTTCGGCCAAGCCTTTACAAAACTATAAATAGGCTTTGGCATTCATTTGTAAACTCAACCCTTTGATAATTAAAATCCTTTTGTGAGATTATTCTCTCTTCAAGTTCTTTTTAGAACTATATCGATTAAGCAAGCCTTTCTAAAGCTTGTGGCGTCATTCATTCACCTTGATACTTCTGGTTCCTAGTTCTTATAACTAGAGGGTCAAAGTCCTTACTACCATCCCTTATAAGACTTATAAGAAACGGGTCTTTGTTCTTTATAACATTGGTTCCTTCTTAGTTTTATAAGATACTATTTCCATCTCCATATCCCATCACCTTCACGCCAAATCTATCTCCATTTCAATACCATCTTCATCACCAATTAAAATATCCTTCATTCATCATTAAGGCATACGACCAGCAACATCATTGGTGGCCGAATTCTCTTGCATTGAAGGATAAATCAACATTACTTCCGCAGCCCATCTTTGATAACATTCCTTTCCATTTCAATTCTTTCCATTTCCATTTACTTTTCATTTCTTAATTATCATATTACTTAATCAATTCTTCTTCTTTTGTGCAGATTACTTTCAATCCAAGGTGTAGCATTTGGTGTCTCTCCTAGATCGGGAAACAACAAGGTTGCCAACTTCTCCATTATTGAAGAAGCCTGGTTAGCCTTACATCAAGCGGCAATCAGAGCTTTGGTGGATTGACATACAAAGTGCTACAAAAAAAAGCAACAAGAAAGAAGAAAACAAAAGAGAAAAGAAAAAAGACTCCTACATCAAATTTGGAGTGCAAAAGAAAGAAAAGAAAAAGAAGAAAATCAAAAGCAAAAGAAAAGTGAAGCAAGTTGCAAAGTAAACTCAAAGAGAAGCATATTACAATCTGCCCCAACAACAAACTTAACGGTGGTATCCTTGTTGTTTCTTGTGAAGGAAGATAGTAAGTGTTGCAACTTGAGTTCTAAGTTATCTTCACTTATTTACTATTTCATTTCCTTTTCTTTCATCTTTTCTTATTCCTTTACCTTATCATCTTTCTTAACCTTTTTCTAGCCTATCCTTTATCATATACCCTAACCATTTCTAAACCGACGCACAAACTAAAGAAACTTGCTCAATCTTGAGTTAGTTCTTAAAAAGGACCTACAAGAGAGAATCGAGCGGTAAAAGGCAAACGAGAGGGTGAGATCAGAAGGGGGATCAGAAAAAGCCAAGGATCATATCCTTGAGTGCAAACACGAGAGTGAGTGGAGTGCAATCTGAATTTTCTTGGAGAGATCACGTGAGGTTTTTGTGAGTGTGCTAGTAAGGTTTTAAATTACTTTATTTCACTAACCATGTCTCAAAGTCCCCGAGGAAATGCAGGAACACAAAACTTACAAATGCAGGCACTTATTGGTGAAATGATGAGAATGTTTCGTGAAGAGTTCGATGATCTTCATGAAAAGATAGATCAACACCGTGATCTACCACCAACCCGTAATAATGGAGCCAATAGAAGACAACAACAGCCACCCCCTCCAGAAGAAGATGTTCAAGAAAATTTTGACGAGGGTGAGCAAGCAACATTCCAAGGCCCTAGACGTGCCATTGTTGATGACAATTTGAGCAACATTAAAATCAAAATTCCTCAATTCCAAGGAAAGACTGATCCTGAAGCCTATCTTGAATGGGAAAGCAAAGTGGAACATGTTTTTAGTTGCCACAACTATTCCGAGATGAAGAAAGTGAGATTGGCAGCCATGGAGTTTATAGACTATGCCTTAATATGATGGGATCAACTTACCCTTAACCGAAGGAGGAATGGAGAACGACCGGTCTCAACTTGGCTTGAAATGAAAGGTATTATGAGAAAATGATTCATTCCTGTTCACTATCACTGTGACTTGTTTCAAAAGTTACAGAATCTTAAACAAGGCCATAAGAGTGTGGAGGACTACTACAAAGAGATGGAAGTGGCCATGATCCGAGTCAACATTGAGGAGGATTGTGAATCAACTATGGCAAGATTCCTTGCAGGACTTAATCCCGAAATTGCCAATACTTTAGAGTTGTATCATTACATCGAACTAGATGAGATGGTGCAAATGGCAATGAAGATTGAAAGACAACTGAAGAGGAGACATACATCTCGCAATGTTGCGCCCACACCATCAAGATGGAATCCAAACATAAAGAAACCTACTCCTCCTCCTGTTAAAGAACAAGCCGAATCTTCGAAGACTCAACAAGTAAGTAAAGACCCCAATCGTGGAAAGCAAACTACTGAATGTTCAAGAGACATTAGGTGTTTTAAATGTCTTGGGAGGGGCCATATAGCTATGCAATGTCCTAACCAGAATACCATGCTCATACTTGGAAATGGTGAAATAGAATCAGAACCTGAAGAAGAAGAAGAAGAGGCACCCATTGAAGTCAATGAAGAAATAACTCTTGCAGATCTCGTTGATCAAGGAGAAGCCTTGGTAATTAGAAGAAGTTTGAATCTTCAAGTTGCGGAAGATAATGCACAGCGAGAAAACATATTCCATACCCGATGCCATGTGAATGAAAAGGTATGTTTTGTTATTATAGACTGTGGAAGTTGTACTAATGTGGCCAGTACAATAATGGTGGAAAAGCTTGGTTTGAAAACAATGAAGCACCCAAATCCATATAAGTTGTAGTGGCTCAATGAACGAGGATAACTCAACGTGAGCAAACAGGTGATAGTTCCTTTTTCCATTGGCAAATACAAAGATGAGGTTATGTGTGATGTTGTCCCTATACACGCTAGCCATCTACTTCTTGGAAGGCCATGGCAATACGACAAAAGGACTATTCATGATTGTTTTACCAATCAATACTCGTTCAGCCATAAAGGAAAGAAGATTATCCTAACTCCTTTAACGCCTAAAGAAGTTCAGAATGATCAAGTCAGAATGAAACAGAGTGTTGAGGCTATGAGGAAAGGAAAAGCAACAACCGTGGAAGAAACTGATCCAAAAACAAGTGCTTATTCTTCAAAGTGCTTGATTCGAGAATGCTTATTGACAAAATGCAAGGTTAAAGATGATTATTCTAACTGTGAACATGCAGATTTTTTCTTTGCCTTACAGGATTTACCAAGAGGCACCATTTGCCAAAAGGAAGATTTAGGAGACGTGACCTTTGGGAACCCAAAAGATGTGTCCATTGAAAAGCTAACAGACATCAATTCTCATTCAAAGAATGTGTCTTTAGAAGAACCAATGGATGTGACCTATGAGAATTCAATGATCATATCTATTGGAGTATTAAGAAACACCACTTTTGGGATATCGAACGTTGAAAAGAAACCACCCTTCAATTTGAGGACAAATTGCTTTAAAGAAGGGGGGATGATGTGATCCGATTCAGCGTCACAAATGGACTTGCATCTCCAACCTTTCTCAATATTCAAAGGGATTTTTCTTAACTTAATCTTTCTTTATACCATAGTTATGATAATAGCTTACATACATTATAATTATAGTTATGATGATGATATTATGAATGTATGAAGTTATTGTTATGAACCACATATTTATATCTTATATTACTTAGCTTATAAATGCTTTCTTTTGTAGGTACATGTTCGGCCACATCATGGGAGCTGATTTAAAGCTAGAATTGGAGTCAATAAGCTTGGAAATCTTACATAGGATGACTCGGGAGATCATGAAGAACAAATGATGAAAAGTTGTCAGTTGACCTCCGAGCTCATAGCTCACTTGAGCTGGACTTTTGAGCTAGCTAGAGACTTCATTTCTGCTAGAGAGTTGCACCATCATCTTCACCACATAGAGCACTACAAATATGGTCTAGGTCGAATTTTATGAATTCGTACCTTTTCGCGAAGAGTTGCCATTCCAAGAACTGCCTTTTCACAAGGAGCTGCCCTATGACTTGTACACATGTCCTTCATCTATGGCCAGCTCAACTTCAGCTCAAACTCATGGGAAGTGGCTCAAATGATGAAAGGTTGTTTCACACAAATGTGACCTTTCATAATTAGTTGCTGCCCCATTGATGCCATGTCACCTAGACACATGTTTGATGCCAAGTCACGCCTAAGTTGCTGTTCATCTTCACACCATGGAAGAGTCCACGCCTTAAGCATTCTACACCATCCATGTGAGTGCCACATGACCAGCCACTCATGTGCTTTGCATGTGAATGAATTAGGCGCCAAGATGAAAAGGCTTCTCTCTATTCGGCCTAAACATCATCATGCTTCAAATTGGCGCCAAGATGAAGAGTTATGGGAACCATTCGGCCAAAGACATCTCCCCTCATCCAAGCATCATTTATTTTCGTTTTAAGACATGTACTTTGCCGAAAAGACATCTATTTGTTCGGCCAAGCCTTTACAAAACTATAAATAGGCTTTGGCATTCATTTGTAAACTCAACCCTTTGATAATTAAAATCCTTTTGTGAGATTATTCTCTCTTCAAGTTCTTTTTAGAACTATATCGATTAAGCAAGCCTTTCTAAAGCTTGTGGCGTCATTCATTCACCTTGATACTTCTGGTTCCTAGTTCTTATAACTAGAGGGTCAAAGTCCTTACTACCATCCCTTATAAGACTTATAAGAAACGGGTCTTTGTTCTTTATAACATTGGTTCCTTCTTAGTTTTATAAGATACTATTTCCATCTCCATATCCCATCACCTTCACGCCAAATCTATCTCCATTTCAATACCATCTTCATCACCAATTAAAATATCCTTCATTCATCATTAAGGCATACGACCAGCAACATCATTGGTGGCCGAATTCTCTTGCATTGAAGGATAAATCAACATTACTTCCGCAGCCCATCTTTGATAACATTCCTTTCCATTTCAATTCTTTCCATTTCCATTTACTTTTCATTTCTTAATTATCATATTACTTAATCAATTCTTCTTCTTTTGTGCAGATTACTTTCAATCCAAGGTGTAGCATTTGGTGTCTCTCCTAGATCGGGAAACAATAAGGTTGCCAACTTCTCCATTATTGAAGAAGCCTGGTTAGCCTTACATCAGGTAATTTTGGTTTCATGATATCGGAAAGAGCTAAAAGATGATATTGTGCTCCTGAAAGTATGCAGGTTGCTGCGAAAGTTATAGGCGAAGTTCAAGCACTGATAATTTTTCCAGTCATACCGTACGCAATTCTTGCGATCTTTTAAATATTTTTCTGAAGTACTTGTTTGTAGTATTCATGTTTTCCTACCCTGAACTTTATTCTAACTACAACCTATTGTTCTTGCAGATTGCCATAACTGGGAAAAGCTTTTTTAAGGCGTTTGAAATCGCGACAAAATTGATCATGAACAACATCCTTCGAATAGGGAAGGTGAATGTGATAGGAGTGTTGAAAATAGGTGAAAACAAATCTCCGAAAGTTAGCATTAATTCCACCGAATTAAATGGTCAAAAGTAGGTGTAATTGTTTAAAAAATGAAAGGGTAAAATTACAAACTTTAGTCATTGTAATTTAGGGTATTTACAAATTAGTCCTTAAGCTTCAACTATAAATACCCTAGTTCATATAACTTCAAAATCATCCCAAAGCATTCTAGCTTTCTTCCAATACTAGAGAGAATTTAGAGAGTTTCTTGAGAGTTGTTTTCTCCTTTTTTATCAAGAGAGAATTATCATTGTTTTCTCCTTGGTAGATCGAGAGAGGTTGTAATTCCTATTTTCTCATAGTGAAATTCTTCTACCGTTGCCCGTGGTTTTTACCCTATATTATTTAGGAGTTTTCCACGTAAATTTTGTGTCTTCTTTATCTTCATTTTTTTATTTTCTCAAATTATCAGTTGCCCTTCATCTGTTTAGTTATGGTCAAGTTGTCAAGAACAACTGTATTACCAACTGCTGTGATTATGATCTCGTGGCCAAAAAGGTGACTTGTGATGGCTGCTGTGGTTATAGCATCCTTTACACTCCTCATATTGCCATTGCCATCTTCTTCCACCTGTTTGGGGGCTACTGGGCTACACAATTTTTTATAGCGTCTTCTTCAACCTTGGTTGCTGGTTCTGTTGCTTCTTACTATAGTTTTACTGGTATGCATGTTGTTTTCATGGGAAACAAACAATTAAATTTCTACCATATTCAAATTTCTATAGGCATAGTTATAGACAATTACAATGTGAAGCCATATGGAGCCTCCCAAATCAAGCAAAAGATACGCAAAAGTTCTTAAAGTTATCGTTGAACAACTTGTTCGAGATTGACATTTCGTATATTTTTTTTTTGTTCATATACGTTTTTACACACAATGAAGTAACATAATGCCATGCATGTAGAATCCTAAAATTTTGCTGATAACATATGTTACTTCGATTCTTCATTTTTCTCGAAGTACTTCTATCCGACACTCATGTTGAATGGATCTCTGAATGAAGATACATGCATGTGCCGGACATATATTCGTATAACAGTTGATAACTAGTGTTTAACACCTCTTGCTTACATTTTATCGTTGTAGATATGTTGGGCTCTTGGTTACGTGGTAGGAACTCTCTTCTTCGCCGTGGTGGAGATGTCGATCGATACCATCATTCGGAGGAGCACCAAGGGTATGCACCCCCACTTCTCATCGAAACACTCGGTGACCAAAACGAGATGCAAAGACTCAGTGATCATATTTTTCATGTATAGTTAACCATAGTTTTCATGAATCCTTGATATAGTGTTTTCTTACAATTTCATTACCATTTTCTGGTTTCTCTTACCGTCTACATCTTTTAAACCCTTTCTTGTATATATGAATTGATCGCCATGACCATGAAAATTTCTTGATCCTTAGCAATATATCAAGTTCTGTTATGTTCTGAACCGATATCGATCTGCAGGTTGCCCAGTCCACCGTTGTGTGCAGATCATAGTCAGCCATGAATGAAAATGTTTCAACTGATATGAACTAATTGTTTTTGAGACGTCTCATAAGAATAAGAACAATAAAAACTCTATATATTTATGTCCCCTAAATCAGTAAAGCTATTTCACTTCGTTATTCTCTTTCCCTTTGTTTATAATTATTACTAGGGTAAACTATAAGAAGGGTCATTTCTATTTCAGTATTGTTTATTTTTTTTCACTGGTTTTAAAACAATTATATTTTAGTCATGTTAACGCCGTGGTTTTAAAACAATTCTATTTTAGTCATATTAACGCCGTTAACTTACTAGTTTGATCAACGGACAACTATTTTGTTTATCTCTTGTCGTATACCATGTCCAAGTCCAAGTTGATCTTAAATTAGAGCACAAATAATTGATTTTAAGAACATTCTTTTTACATTGTAAGAAACGCAGAACAAACCTAAGCTCGAATTACATTAAACTACTTTCAAAACACTGACGGGTAACTACAGAATTCGAGTTTGCTAGTTTACAAAATTGAATTATTTTTGGGAAGTTGTTTCAACTTGAACATCTTCATCAAGCAACAAACTGAACTTCAGAATCTTGTGAAGTCGAGCAACTGGTTTTAGTTGCTTTCTTGGAGCTTGATTTTGGTCTACTATACATTTTCCCGAGAAGAGATTTGCCTCCGATGGACCCGTCTCTTCATACACCACAGGTGAAGCTTCTGCAAATAATTCACACCCAAATTATCAAAATGTTTGGGGAACAAAATAAACCATAGGGGCAGCCGTATGCTAAGTGTTTGACATAGACATGCTGAATTTTTTTCAAAAGGTATAAGATCATATTCCCATACTCATGTCCGGATATTTTACTCAAACGCTTATTTTACTTCAAGGAAAATGAAATCCAACGCTTATTTTACTCAAACTCGATATCAGTGTCGAATATAGATATATACCTGTTACATGTACGTTCAATTTTCTAAGTTTTTCTACGTATTTCGAAGGTCCTTGGAGAATCATATTCCTATACGTAGACAACGATGTTTCAAAAACAATGAAAAGTCAACGCAATAGATGGCAGAGTAATAAACATTGTCTAAGACTCTCCATATTTTCTTAAGTATCCACACATAACATGTATACACGAACATGTCAAAATCTATAATGACGATAATTATTATAGTGTCACAATCTATATAACTAGTTAAATTCAATACGACACGGAAAAAATAATATGGATTTGAGAAAGTTAAGCAACTCCCAGTTAAAATCAAAGTAAGTATAACAGGAAGTGTTTCTTACCATCTTCGGAGAAAACAAAGCAAGTCCCAATTGTTTCTTCATATTCTCCAATCTGTAAATTGGAAAACTTTCATGATTTAAAAAAAAGTGCTTATTAATGAAAAAATAAAGATGCCAAATTAAAAGTAATAGTTTTGGTCAATCGTCAACCACCGCATCCCAAATAAAGTTCTATGTTATTCAGACTTGGGCATGAATGTTGGATACAAATATGCATCCAGATACCCAAACCTGAAGGACACTGATTTGGAAGATGTCTATAAATGATATTCTCCAATTATCTGGAAATACCATATTTAATTGATGGCTTCCCTTATTCTTTACATCATTCTCATGCAGTAACTAAGGAATTCATAAACCATTTAGAATTGCCAGCTGTAAACATCAATAAACACCCACAAAAATGCCAAACCCAAGTTGTTTAGTAAATAATGTCATCAACATGAAAAACACTTCTCAAAACATGAACAACCTGGAACCTTTGTCAAGGTAAATACTAGATTTTATGTTACTCGGACTTTTCATTTTTTCTAATGTACATGAAACATGTTCAGACATTGGTATGGAGGCATGATCCTCCAGATATATTAAAAAAAAGGGTATATCCATGTCAGACACGTATCCATATCCGACATTGACCTTGAGTCTAAATAACATAGCAAGATTTTCCAAGTCAACAACTTACCAGCTTCACTTTTTCATCTATGATTAATATAGGATTATTGTATCCAGACCCTGAAATTCATGACAATCTTATAATCAAAATCTGACCAAATGAAAAAGGATAAAAAACAAAAAACCAAACCTTTCTCAAAACTGACAACAAATGCCAGTAAATCAAGCAAGCAAATATTCCAGACAATGAATATCACTAAACAAATCATCTGAAGCTTACAATAACACATTGAAGCTGGACCAAACCCGAATTCAACTATGGAAGAGGTCTAATCAAAGAACAAAAACACAAACAGGCTGATTTATATTAGGATCGATCATATTGGACACCACCAAAAAAAAAACTAAAACAGAATATGAATACACAGGTGTTAAAAAAATAAAATCATATATTACAAATTATTGAAATACCAAAATTTATATAAATAAAAAACACCATAAACACCAAATATGCGGATTTTCAAGCCTGATATTTACTAAATCCAGCAACTAGCACAAAGCAAGCCATACCATATACATATAACATAAACAAGTTTTGTGTAGATTATGTTCTACCATGATTAAAGCAATTGCTTGGATTTCTAATAGTAATATATAACCAGATGAAGATCTCCATAGACATTTAAAATCCCTGATCCTAGAAAAGGTGCAACCTTGAAAGTTAAACAGTAAAACTAAAATTCAGTATATGAGAGCTCAGATTTCATGAACTAACAAATCTGAAATGAATATCAAGCAACAAAAACCAAAGGCAAATCTTTCTTCTCAGATTCTTCGTTCTCCTTAAAAAAGCAGAATCAGCCATATGTATTCAAGACTTTAAGACTTCCTGGTAAGTTCCTAAATACTCGTTCAGTTACAAATTCTAATTTTCTAACAGGGCATAAAAATTAAAAAAACTTGTAGCATAAAGAAATTAGGACTTACAGAAAGAGTGTAGGGTGCATTTGGAGGGATGTCAAACCGTGAAGAAACAGCATCAAGATCAAGTAATACATACTCTGAATCTTCTTCCTCCTCTTCATAACCATAACACTTCTTATTTTCATCCATTTAATCAAAGTAAGCTAAAATCTAGAATCCCTTTCTCTGCACAACGTGAAAACCCCTGATGGTTGGGGACCATCCTTTTCCTTTTACCAAAAGCTCACGAACAGGTCCAAAAGAGACTTGGGTTGGGGACCATCCCATTCCACTGATTCCCACCACTCCTTTGGTCTTATCCGAACTGAAAGAGAGAAATTTGCAGATGCAGATGCAGATGGTGAGACATTATCAAGTTTGGGAAGATTAAGACCCATCCTCTTTAATTTTGGACAATCTACAATCCCAATTATTCCAAGAGAATCACAAACCAGTACTCCACCAGCACTGCAAATGCTCTTCAATTCCGGAAGATCACTCAACCACAATAGCCGTAATTGTGGAAGATGAAACTCCGTGATAACCATTCCTCTTTCCTCCGATTCAACTTCTGATGCTATTATTTCCTCCAATTGCTCACACCCAACAACTCTAAGCATTTCTAAATTTAGCGGCACACAGTTTGGGGAGAACAACTTTTTCATATTTCTGCAATCTTTTATTTCAAGAGATATAAGAGAAGAAAAGGAGGAAAGTGAGAAGAGGATAAACCTGGAGAAAAGCGGGTATTCCTCACTGCAATCAACAATGCAATCCCCAATATCCAATCCCTCAATGTCACGTGGAAGCACAATCTGGTAGTTATAGATGTTACAACCTCTTACAAGAACTCCTTTACTTGCACTCTTAAGGAATCTAGAAAATACTACAGCTCCCACAAAGATTATGTATTCACGAGGCTCTTCTCGGCCACGACAAGCTTCGAGATACATATTTAAGTTGTGCCAGTCATAAAACCTCCCTTCAAGAGTTCCCTGCAGTTTCTTCAATTCACCAACCTCCTTTCCATTTATCAGAGTTTCACCGACGATCAAGTCTTGAAGACAAAAGAGTCTTGAAAGTACTCCATTCGGGATTTCCTTGATATTTGTTCCTCGAAGATCCAACTTCCTTAAAACTCCAAGATTTGACAACGATGGAACATTCCCTAAATCTTCACAATAAGAAAGCAACAATGAAGTGAGGTTCTTCAAATTTGATAAGGAATGCGGAAGACTCTTGATAGGATTGAAGGAAAGATCAAGAATCTTGAGTTCATTCGTATCATCGAAGAAGCTTTTTGGAACACTTTCTATACCACAATCAGACAATAACAATGTTGTGAGCCCGGGACACTTCGACAAGGAAATTGGAAGACTCATGATAGGATTTCTGCATAGATCAAGAACCTTAAGTGCATCCATATGCTTGAAAAATAGTTCTGGAATACTCGCTATATTGCAATGAGACAACAACAATGTTGTGAGCCGGGAGCACTTTGGGGGTGACATTTCCAAGGGTATATATAACCACCGATTCCTCATCATCGAAACTTTCTCTAGATTCATGCTCCATTCTTGCACATCTGGTGCCTTTTCTAACATCGTGCCGGCTTTTACCAAGAATCGAGATTTTGCAATATGCAATGCCATGTCCCTTAAAAGATCATGCATCTTGACAGTTCTTGCATGTTCTCCTTCGGTAAAAACTTCTAACAAACAATTGTTGATGAGTCTATTCATTATTGCACGACCATTGTCATACTCTGCCTGCATGCTATCCATTTCTTCCACTAGCCCTTCTCCGATCCAAAGTTGGATAAGACCTTCCTCTTCAATTTTCTCATCTTCTGGATATAATGCACAACTGAGGAAACAGTCTTGAAGTTTTGGATTCTTTAAACGATCATAACTAAATTGTAATTGTTGGAACACTTCATCTTCGAATCCATTAACACTCTTTTTGCGTAGCCTTAATTCTTTTAGTGCATTCCTCCATTCCGAGATGTCATCAATGCCCTTCATACAAGAAGCTATAGTAATTATTCCCAAGGGCAAACCTGCACAACGCTTAGCAATTGATCTTGCAATTGGTTCCACCCCTCGAATATTGAGAATATCACAGCCCGCCTTCTCTAAGAACAACTCCCATGCTTCTTCTTCCATCAGAGGCTTCACTTTAATCATTCTACAACCCACTTGTTGACACACATCAGCTGATCTTGTTGTCAACACTAATTTAGTCCCATTCGACGGCTCGGGAACTCCTATTCTCTCAAGTGAAACCTTCTCCCATAGGTCATCCAAGATCATCACAAACCTACTCTTCTGAGACAATGTTTCAAAGAGCATCCCTGCCCTTGTAGCTTCATCTTCATGATCAGAAAATTTGACTCCTATTTTACTTGCAATGTCTATCTGCAGTTTAGAAATACTCATCTCCTTGGATACAGTGATCCAAATCACAGTATCGAATTTTCCGGTCTCTTTTAAGAGTTGGTTGTTTATAACCTTCATGATGCTTGTTTTCCCAATGCCACCCATCCCCCAAACTCCAATCTTTCGAACCTCGTCATCCATCAAGCAATGCCAGATCTCTTCAACACATACCTTTACAGCTTCACCTGATAAATTTGTTGTCGATAAAACTTGTCCGATCCATTGAGGATTGTCAACCACCAAACCTCCATGAAATTTACCGTGTTGAGTAATAAATTCAGAAGCTTCCTTTATACTCTTTAACACATCTTCTCCCTGAAATCCACGTGTAAGAGCATTGCTTTCACCAATTCTTCCATCAAAGTCTTGTACGTCACCATTGATTCTTTCAACATTTTCCAACCATATCTGGACTTCAGCCTTGAGTTTCTTTCTTGGCTGCAGCTCTGTTCTAATAATAGATTCTGTATCTTCCTTAAGACCATTCAATTCCTTTAATTTCCTTTTAAGGTCCTTCATTCGCTGATCAAAGCTTCTATGATTGTCCAAGTGTTTATCTATCTTATTCAGGACAAAGTCCATGGCTGTAAATCACAAGCAATATGTTAGAAACTAAATAATAACGCATCATCAGGTGAATGTAACTAAAAATGACTAAAAAACAACTTCATTTAACCCAATTTTTTTAAGAAAATAATTATGTATACAAATAAATTTTAACCTCTCATGAATAATCAAAATAAATTAATAGGGCATAAATATATAGAGTCGATCCCTTGAAATTAGCTTGTCATGGTTAATAATTTAAAACAATTATATTTAATGCGAGATTCAAAAATATATAAAAAAACATCGATTTCAGTTTTAAAAATAAAATACTAAACTTATTTTACTTTGTTTAAAAATATAAAAATATTAAAAATAAATAAATATCATTAGTTTAATGAATATATAAAAATACCAAAAATTTTCTTTAAATATGTGATTTGACTAAGTGGTTATGATTTTTTCATCTATGCTTACGACTCCATATTTGAATCTCTCTGTTAGCATTTTCATTTCATTATTTTTTTTTTGTCATTAACGGGAATAAGTTATGTAAAGGCTACTATGGTGTCTCAGTTTAATTCCTCCTTTGGTTTATCTCGTCTTTAATTTTTTTTATTTCTCGTCTAAATATGAAAAGGAATCAAATCTACAGCCGTTTATGAGCTTTGAAAAAAACGGAATGTTGAAATTCCATAAATACCTCTTTTGAGAAGGTTGTTCAAAGACGATGATTGGAGAGAAGCAGCTGATGAAGAAAACAGCCAAATGAAGTTCCTTGGTTTGCAGAAGAGCCGCTATTCACTCACCTGAGCTTAAACTAAACTTCACCTACAACAAAGAGGAAATTTCTAGGAAAATATGAGGAAGCTCCGCTGCAACCACTTTAAAGAAATGCAAATAAAAGCTCTGTTTGAAATTATTGCCCTCTACTGCTTTTAATGTTGGGTTGAAAATAATGTGGAATCCGTAGAGCCTGACATTATTGACTAATGAAATCTCTCTTCTTTTTCTAATTTTCTATGACAACGATGTTTCTGCATCTGCTTTGGAAGCGGTCCCGCTTTAAAAGATTGCATTATTGAATTAATTTTCAGAAAATGTCAAAAATAAAAAAAAAGACCCAAATCAAAAACCAATGTCAGGATCTTTGAAAAGATAAAAAGCAATAACATTGAAATAATTTACCATCAAGCATGAATTTTAGTCTGCATCGAATACGAAATAAGTTTAGTCTGCAAATATCATTCCCTCCACATATCTGCAAATTCATCAGCCTCCAATGGACTAGATAGCATTAAACTACGAGTACTAGAAAATCATAATATAAGAAAGAACACGTCACTTGGTACCTCAACAAGGGTCATTTTATCGGGTCCCCCCTCGAACCATTTTGTCCGATGCATTGTGAGGAACAGATATCTGCATTAGGAAACAGCGGTTCTGAGAGGAATTCAGATACAAAAAACTACTATGTTGAATTTAATCCATGTTCCATATTTGTGCCATGTATGTTGTATGGTTCACTGACCTGGTAATTGCGGAACCATATGTGTAACACCCCAATTTAGGGGCTAAATTTTAAGAAATTATAAAGTGGCGGATTTAATTGGTATTTTGAAAGAAACAGTGGATTAAATTGTAAACTTTCAAAGTTGGCAGACCGTTTTTAAGAAGTGCAGGAAGTTCAATGGCTAAACTTATAATTTAACTATTTTTTAGGAGTTAATATAACCCCAATTCCCGTGCATTTTTTACAGAAAATGCTCATAGTTTCTCTCTCGGTCACCAACTTTCAACTCCTATCTACTTGTCGTCTGACCTCCGATCGACGAGCCGAAACCACCATCGTGTTCGTTGTCGAGTGAGGAACAAAACCCTCAAACCTTTCGTCATGAATCATCACCGTTCATCATTAAATTCAGTCGGAAGTATCATCGGTAATAACCTGATTTCAATTGGTTTTTAATCGATTCACGACGATCCGGGCATCCGTTTACGACACCTCCCGCACCATCGTGTTCCTTGCATCGTTCCGAGACCGCCGGTGTCATCCTTGGTCTTCGACGACGGCGGCGCGTGAGGAGGTGAAGCGGTCAAAGTTTCTGATTCGTTGAAATCTTGCTCTCCGCCGTTCAAAAATTTGAACCGAGCTTTGTAAATACCTCGAAATCGCTTAAAATAATTTTTAAGAATTTTTCCGGGAATTTAGCACTGTTCACGCGCCGCCACTGCGCGTGGGGAAGAAAAAAATGACCGGTTCGATCGGTTTTGGAACTGTTTTGACCGGTCACAACCCGACCCGACCCGTTGACCCGACCCGACCCTTTGACCCGACCCGACCCGTTGACCGTTGACCATTGTATACCTATCCTGACATTTTTCGACGTTCCAAATCCGATTCCGCAGTTCGTTTTTTGAAATTCAGACCCGAAGGCCTCAAAATTGGTAGTCAAACCCGTTGACTTTGATTTTGACAAAAAATTCCAAATTTCTGAAAAGTCATATTTTATGCTTTCGACGTCCTGAATCCGAATCCGAAGTCCGTTTTGCCAAATTCGAACCCGGTAAGTTGTTTTTCACTGATTTATCATCCCATTCGATCTGTTTATCGTAATTAAGCTCCGTTTTTTATATAATTTATGTTGATATGTATCTGAGGAATTATTGGAAGTTGAATTGAAGATCAAAGGCGTTCGAATGGAATTTTTATGGTCGATCGGTATTGCACAGAAATCGAGGTAATACTTTACTACCTCTTTATGCTTTATGGAACTTGTGAATATTGGTAAATGCATGATTAAGATAATGTTGGTCTCATTTGTGTAGTTAATTAGTTTCTACACTCGATCTGAATACAGTAAAAGGGTTCAGTAATTGATTATGGTTCAGATGATTTTTATAAGAAATTGAGGGATTGTTAGAATTAAATTACAAGTTTTGTGCTTAGTGATAAAGAAATCAACATGGATTTGTAACTTATAGTTTATTTCATCAAAGATTAAATGTTAAAGGTACTTGGATGGGAAATTATGATAATACTCTAGTAGGATAAAATTACGAAAATACCCTTAAGTTGTAAGATGTCAAGAATTATCCCTGTAAGTTGATTAATAACTCTGAAAGGATATATTGATATGATAAAACTACAGATGTGCTTAAGAAATGCTAGATTTTGCTTACGAAATACAGATAACCGGTTTTTAACCCCTAGAGGGTTTGTGCAAGATATTAGAATTCTATTAAGGAATCATTTCAAGATAAGAGAATGTTCGAGAAAGCAATTGATCATAGGATCTCTAAATTATAATTATTTTCGTTAAGAGCTAATATTGAAATTATATGGTTAAGAAATTACGAAAATGCCCTTGAGAGGTAAAATAGTCCGAGTTAACCCTAAATGAGAAAATACTTTGAGGATTCGTACTTAACTCGATTAAGTACGAATATGATTGTTAAGATCCTGACTTAGTTCAGGAAAATTCCTGATATTCCGTTTGTAAAATCTGAGAAGACACTTGACCTAGAAATATCTGAGTTATGAGTAAATACTTGAAGAATAATTTGTCGGGGTACTCTGTTGTCAGAATTGTTCGAAATGACTAAAATAAATGATAAGATTGAATTTAATAGCAAGATCGGACGGAAGGAAAGGATTGAAATACGCTGAATCTGTAAAATGACCAAAATACCCATGTAATGAAAATGACCCAAGAATATCACCAAGCTCAGGAATAATTGGATATCCTTGAGCTCTGAAATGAATGGAATAAAACTGAACACTAAAATGACCAAAATACCCTTATGGCCTATACTAAGTAATTGTCTAGGATTAATTAAGGAATCCAAATAAGCATAGGTATTGGACTACATTTAAAAGTAATGGAACACAATTTAAGTGAGTAGATCAACACTAAAGCTATGTCAGTACCTGAACGACATAGATATTACTGGAATGCGTGTTCGTCTTTTCAAGTTTGGCTCGATGATAGTTTTGGAAATATTCAGTTCAGCCCAACTCTAGAACGCATTCAGTAGTAAGGATTTGATATTTGTTAGACAAATCGACCAAGGAGACCAAATTGAATTGAACGTAAGTACAATATGTATCCGAAATTCAGAAACGTCTGAATTACTCTAGAAAACCCCGAAGTAACAAAAATGGACTTGACTGCTAAATGAGCTAAGTAACCTCAATAATTGAGGATTAAGTAAGTGATTTGGATAAGTCTATAAACTCTGATGAGTTTATAAGATTTACTATTCTTATGGGTCATGAACTACAAATTAAGCACAACAGCATTTTATGATATGGTGGGAGCGTGGAAAGGAAATTAAGAGCATTGGAATATCTGTTAGTTTCTTTAGATGTATTCAGCGATGATTCTGAAGATGATCTATAAACAAGAATTTTTTATCAAGAGAGAATTATCATTGTTTTCTCCTTGGTAGATCGAGAGAGGTTGTAATTCCTATTTTCTCATAGTGAAATTCTTCTACCGTTGCCCGTGGTTTTTACCCTATATTATTTAGGAGTTTTCCACGTAAATTTTGTGTCTTCTTTATCTTCATTCTTTTATTTTCTCAAATTATCAGTTGCCCTTCATCTGTTTAGTTCTGGTCAGGTTCTCAAGAACAACTGTATTACCAACTGCTGTGTGAAGATACTAATTTTTTTACCCATATTAATTAATTATTATTATTATTATTATAATAATAATTATTATTATATTATTATCATTATTATTATTATTAAATATTAAATACATATATAAATATTATTAAAAATAATTAATTACAAACCAATTTTCTGGCCCAAACCAAACTGAAACCCAAAAACATTTAGGGTTTCAGTTAGGGTTTTCTAACCCTAATCCCAGCCGCCTCAGCTTGCTGCCGTTGGATCTGGCAAGATCCAACGGTCCAGATGGCTCCAGATATAAACCCTAGGGTATAATACCCTAAGGCCACGCGGCCGCCGCTGTTGCTCTCGCCGCCTCCGCCGCTGCCACGTCCCAAACGAAGACTCCAGAAGACCCAGCTGCCCTCCACACGCCATGGCTAAGGGGTGAGTCACCACTGGTAGTCCGGTGACTCACCGAAACCCCCTCTTCGGACCGGTCCGATGGCCACACCGGTGGTGGCTATAAAAGCCACCACCCGAACCTGAAAAAAAAAGAAAAAAGAAAAAGACAGAGACAGAGACAAAAGAGAGAGACAGAGCCGGAGAAAGAAAAAACAGAGAAACAATAAAAAAAAAACTACTTCCAACGATCTCAGTCAACATCCCACAACCAGCAACCAAAAATAGAAGAAAAAGGAGGAGAGAAACTTACCGAGGAAGCCGACCGCCGGATCTCACCAAAACCTTCGAAAAACCGAAGGTATTTTTTTTAGATTTGCTCCGATTGGGAGCCGTTTAAAGGAAAAGATCATCGGAACCGTCATTAGGACGGTCCGATCTACGTTTCGATGTAAAAAAAAATTTTTCCGGCCACCGAAGACGGTGGCCAGCGACGATGGTTGGCGGCGGACGAACGCCGGCTGACGGCTGCCGGCCGGCTGGCTTCTCTCTGTTTTAGAGAGAAGCGAGAGAAAATTTCTCTCTCTCAGAGAAGAGAGAGAGGGGGAAAATAAAAGAAATGAAACTGGCCCTTCGGGCCAGCCGGTTTTGGACCTTTTATAGGCCTTCCCGAACGACGTCGTTTCGGGAAGGACTATGCGCGTAATTAGATAATAGTTAAACCCCGTCCGCAGTCCTCCCAACTTGTAAACTTTACATTTTAGTCACTAAATCGAATTTATAATAATTTTAATTTGATCTCGAAATTTTAATTTTATTTATTTTAGTCCTTTTTATTAAAATAATATATTTAGGATAAATAACAGAATTAATCCCTTAATTTTAATAAATAATATTTTAATCCCTAGTTTATATTTTTAATTTATTTTATTCTAATATCCGAATTTTAGATAAGTTTATTTTAGTCACTAAAATTATAAAATAAAGAAATAGCATGTTTAATCCTTATAATTTTGATTAATTATGAATTAGATTTTTAATTTTATTTTTATTATAATTTAGTCATTTTATTTTAAATGTTTTCATTTATTGTTTTTAAATATATAGCTCCAATTGTATTGTTATTTTAATTTTACTTGTTTATTTATTTAAATATTTTTATAGTCATAAATATATATATAATAAATAAATATTTATTTCAAATAAATTATTTTAATATTTATTTTTTTTATCGAAGAAAAAGACAGTCTTAATACAACTGGATGTCCTATTCTGGTATTTTAAAATTAAATATTATAAAATAAAATTATTATTTAATTTTATGTAAATTTATCAATATCAAATAAAAGAGCTGTCTTAAGGTACCTAGAAGTTCTTTTCTGATATTTTTAAATAAATAAATATTTTTTTATAATTTTGAAATAATAGGATTATAAATTAAATATATTTTTGAATTTTTAAAATTTTAATAATAGAGACAATTTATAATTAAAAAGTACCAATTTTGGGCGTTGTAGGGGTGCTAATCCTTCCCTAAACGTAACCGACCACGAATCCCTTTTTATTATTAAAAAGAACGAATTTTTGGTTATAAAACGCAGATCAGTTCATTTTTTTTATTGATGTTTTCTTAAAACTCTTTTAAAGAAAATAATTTTTAGGTATTCGACCTACCTGATTCAAAAGGCCGATGGCGACTCACAAATTATTTTCAAAATTATTTATTCACATCAATTTCCCTACCAAATATAATATTTCGTGCCCGGACGAAAACCGGTTACGACAGCTTGGCGACTCTGCTGGGGACTGGTCAAACTTTTAAAAATCAATTATAAATTGTCTCTATTAATTAAAAATTAAAAATTCATATATTTAATTTTTAATTCTTTCTTTTCAAATTTTTTTATTTATTTATTATTTTTATAATATTTATATGTTTTATTTTATTTGCAAGTATTTTATTTCATTATTTATTTTTCTGTCAAAGGTTTGAACATTTCTCCTCACACACAACACTTGCATTGCATAACATAAAGCTCTATAATTGAGTTGTCCCTTTTAAGTGGGAGTGAAAGCGATGTCTCCGTGAGAATTTATTCTCCGTGTCAGACCTAGCAAGTAACTTTCGGGGTTCATATGCTCTATGTCTTCGTGAGAATTTATTCTCCGTGTCAGGCATAGAGAAATGTATCCCCTCGAATTGAACTCGATCCACTTTAGTCTGTGATGGACTAGGATTGAGGGTTAGCAACCTAAGGGGGCACTAACAAGGACAATTCGGGTACCTTTATTCTTAGATCTGAAACCCTGCATATAAAAAACCTTAGAAACTCTTCCGATCAGAAGTCATGCCGAAATTTTGTCCAAAATAGGTGTACACACAGGAGAAATGAATTCTGACTTTCCTGTTAATTTATTTATTTTCTTTACTGATTAAATTACATGTTTATTTAAATTATTTAAATTTAGAAAAAGCATGTTTAAATAAAATATTTAGGTAAATGTTATTATTAAATTTTTTATGTAAACTAATTCATTTCTTTTTTGTGTGTTTTTATTTTTTCTGTTTGCATAGCATCATACAGGATAAAAGGCATTGATCCTTGTGTTAATTGTCTCATTGGAAAGCCTTCATCTATGGATAAAAAGTGTTCAAGTCAAGTAATTTTAAACTCAGAAGTAAGACAGTGGGCTGAGGATTTACAAAGACAAGAAGGAGACAGTCTGCAGGATGATTATGTATCTGACTTGACCAGTTATGCTTCAGTTTCACTAAAAAGAAATGATATGCAAGATTTGCGAAGCATTTGGGAAAGTTGGGATTCAAACAAAAAATTGCAGTTTTATCAGACTTACGGAGACATCCCATATTTGCTCTATGTTGAAGTTGATGATGAATTACTCAGAGCCCTAATTCAATTCTGGAATCCAGGGTACAATTGCTTCACTCTCAATAAGGAGGACTTGGTCCCTACTATTGAGGAATATACAACTTTGTTACATCTCGAAGGTGTTTTGGAGAATCGAATCTATTCAAAGTCAATTAAAACTCAACCCTTTCGAGTTAAATTAGCAAAGATTGCCGGGGTACGAGAAGAATGGGTGGCATCCCGTACAAAACAAAAAGGCGAAAGTGAAGGCATTTCTTGGACCAACATTAGAGAACTTATTCAGAGTCATCCAGATATTAAAGTACGATTTGATTTATTTGCTCTGGGTATATATGGTATGGTCATCTTCCCAAAAGTATTGGGATATGTTGAAGCTGCAGTGGTAGATTTGTTTGAACAGCTACCGAAAAAGATTAATCTTGTTTCTGCAATTCTAGCAGAGACCTTCAGATCGTTAAATGCTTGTAGAAAGTTAGGAGGTGGACGATTCTCAGGGTGTACCCAGTTGTTATATGTTTGGATCCGCAGTCATTTCTGGAGGACAGAAAAGGTTTCATACCGACGTTTTAATACGGATTACTCACCATTAAAAGAATTTCTAGAGCAGGAATGGCCGAAAGAAATTAAGAAAGATATGTGGATTAATGCCTTTCGAAATCTGCAAAGCAATGACATTGTTTGGCGAGCCCCGTGGCAAATCCAAAGGGAATTCTTTTACAGATGTGGTGATTACAACTGGATAATGTTGCTCAGATTATGGGGAGGAATTGGATATGCACCACTTCTGGTCATAAGACAGTATGAAGGTCGTCAATTTGTACCTGTCACTGCTGGATTACAGTCATCTGAGTTCGCATTCCATAGCAAAAATTATAAAAGAAGTATTATGGAAGCTGTTACAGCTTGGAAAACAACTTTTTGTGTCCGAGCTAAAGCAGCAAAAGAAATGCTTAGCAATTGATCTTGCAATTGGTTCCACCCCTCGAATATTGAGAATATCACAGCCCACCTTCTCTAAGAACAACTCCCATGCCTCTTCTTCCATCAGAGGCTTCACTTTAATAACTCTACAACCCACTTGTCGACACACATCAGCTGATCTTGTTGTCAACACTAATTTAGTCTCATTCAAGTACGACTCAGGAATTCCTATTCTCTCAAGGGAAACCTTCTCCCATAGGTCATCCAAGATCATCACAAACCTACTCTTTTGAGACAATGTTTCAAAGAGAATCCCTGCCCTCGTTGTTTCATCTTCATCACCGTAAAATTCTACTCCAATTTTACTAGCAATGTCTTTCTGCAGTTTAGAAATACTCATCTCCTTGGATACAGTGATCCAAATCACAGTATCGAATTTTCCAGTCTCTTTTAAGAGGTGATTGTTTATAACCTTCATGATGCTTGTTTTCCCAACGCCACCCATCCCCCAAACTCCAATCTTTCGAACCTCATCATCCATCAAGCAATGCCAGATCTCTTCAACGCATACCTTTACAGCATCACCTGATAAATTTGTTGTCGACAAAACTTGTCCGATCCATTGAGGATTGTCAACCGCCAAACTTCCATGAAATTTACCGTGTTGAGTAATAAGTTCTTCAACTTCCGTTATACTCTTTGACACATCTTCTGTGTGAAATCCACGTGTAAGAGCACTACTTTCGCCGATTCTTCCATCAAGGACTTGTACTTCGCCATTGACTCTTTCAACATTTTCCAACCATATCTGGACTCCCGCCTTGAGTTTCTTTCTCAGCTGCAGCTCTGATCTCATTATAGATTTTGTGTCTTCCTTCAAACCATTCAATTCTTTTAATTTCCTTTTAAGGTCCTTCATATGTGGATCAAGGCTCCTATAATTGTCCCACTTTTGATTCATCTTATTAAGAAAAAAGTCCATGGCTGCAAGTCACAAGCATTATGTTAGAAACTAAATAATAACGCATCATCAGGTGAATGTAACTAAAAATGACTAAAAAACAACTTCAATTAACCCAATTTTTTTAAGAAAAAAAATTATATAAATAAATAAATTTTATCCTCTCATGAATAATCAAAATAAATTAATAGAGCATAAATATATAGAGTCAATCCCTTGAAATCAAGAACCCGTAGTCATGGGCGGAGCTGACGAAGTTCCCTAGATAATGTTATGAGAAAAAAATTAGTTCATTTGAGGAGGTGAGGAAATTATTTTGTAAAATGATGTATTTGTTACAGTGCTTTGGAAGACGTTGAGAAGATACAGTGTCTTCCCCAAGTTGTATGTAGTTAGAGTACCAAATCTAACAAAGTAGCAAAGTAGAAGACGAACGTGTCTTCCAGGCGTCTTCCTAAAGACTTTAGTACTTCCTTCAATCAACACTGTAGCAATCACTCTATACCAGTAAATAATTCTCCACACACCGTAGATGAATTTTTTTTATCACATTATCTAGAAAAATTTACGGACGGAGCTAGTATAGAATTGATGATACCCCCACAAATTTTTAGAATATATATATATATATAAGAAATTTATCCTATCATTTTTTTAAAATATTTCATAAAATATTTAATAATAAAAAATCTAATCTCAACCCCATCGACATCTATCCTCTCCCAAAATATATTAATCATAATAATATATTCACCGGTGTAGCACAAGAAATATGCCATTTCAAGCATGAAATTAGCTTGCCATGGTTAAATCTTTTAAACAAAAAAGTAAAAGGATAACATTAAGAAATACCTGTTACGGTTTAAGTTGTTCGGAGATGATGACTGGACCGGACCACAAATGAAAAGAAAAGCAGCCAAAAGGCGTTCCTTACTTGCTGATATGATGGCACACCGCTAGAAGAGAGGCACTCCAAAGGGTTCCTTCACGTGTAATTACAATCATGAAAAGGGAACTCTTTTGTTGCGGTTTATGAGGTTTGAAAGAACAATACAAAATGTGAAATGCAATATATACCTCTTCTAATTAACTTGAGAGGAAACGATGACCGGAGAGAAGCAGCCAAAAAGGTTCATTGTTAGCTGATTATATGAGCCACTCCCAAGGGCTCTCTTGAATCACCTACGCTTAAGCAACTTTCACCTACAACATACAAGGAAATCACACGCCCTGGGTCATTGGTATTTGCTATGTGATAATAAACTTGGTTTGGGTTAATTTATATTTTTATTAAACTAAGTTTATTTTGAAATGAATTTTTTTATAGTTAGGACACTGTTTAAACTAGATCGCTTAAGCAGAGTTAATGGTTTAAATTCTGACTTTGTAAATGAAGATAACTGAGTTGAGAGGGTAATCCTCGCTTTTGCCGTGCTCATCCAGATTAATCTATTAATAGATTGAATACATGTAATTATAGAAAACAAAAAATCAATTCAAATCATGTTTTGTTTAATTTATCAATTTTCAAAACTAAATCCTAAATAAATTGTATTAACATCTTAGTGACTTTAGTTACGGACTCTTGATTTCAGACATTCGAATACAAACGAATTTGGTTTGCTTGCAGACTGCTAGAAAGGAGCCAGTCCAAATGATTTTTCTATGCACCTAAACTTAAACAGAGAGGAAACCTGTGCGAAAGGTAATGAAATATTTTTTTTCTTCTACGAATATATGAGGAAACCACAGCTATTAGGAAGAGACGATGAAGCTTCGCTGCAACGACTTTAAGAAATGCAAACTGAAGTCAAACAAAAAGAAAGAGCACCACTTTCATTGAAGTTGCTGTCACAGCCTAAAGTTTGGGGTAAATTAAAGGAAGGGTAAAGTATAGTAATGGTCACTGAAATTTTTCAAAACTTGTATTTAAGTCCCTCAACTTTTAAAACTAATAATACAGTCCTCTAATGTTTAGTTCGTTTGCTATATAGTCCCCGACGTAACCGGTCGTTTGACACTGTTACACTACCGTTAGAAGAAGATGACATGACAGTCCTCCAACATTTAGTCCGTTTGCAATATGATCACTGAACTTTTCAAGTGCTTGCATTTAGGTTCCCAAACTTTTAAAACGTGTAACATAGTCCTCAATTTCATTCTAAATCCTAAATTCCAAAATAATTCAATTACATTTTAACCCCAAATTCTAAAATACTTCAATTTAGGGTTTAAATGTAATTAAAGTATTTTGGAATTTGGGGTTTAGAATGTAATTGAAGTGTTTTGAAATTTTGAACATGAATTTGCTATTTGACAGTGTTTACTTCAATATAAAATTTGAGGTTTGTTGCATGCACATCCAACGGCTGCCGCACTTTGAACATGAAAAGTGCACCTATCACGTTTATTGCATAAACCGTTGAAGTAAAAGTAGCAAGTCCAATTTGTCTTGTTCGTAGGTGTTGCACTTTGGTATGACAATCCAATAGGTTTGAATGGAACTTGAGCATGCATATCGAACGGCTGTAAAAAAAAGTAAAGAGTTTTAATAATAATTAAACATTATTATGTTTTGTTCTAAAATTCAAAAAGTATTATTTAAAGGGATATTAAACTAAATTAAATTTGAACTTGTAGATTTCGTTGCAAAGACAATTAATTAATCGACTAGGTACCGATTTAGGGTGCTGGGAGGGTGCTAATCCTTCCTCACGCGTTATCGACTCCTGAACTCAATTTTCTGATACGCCGACCTTAAAAGGTTGTTTTAATAATTTTTAAAAATTTAAATCTTATTAAAATGATAAAACGTTTTTGGGTGCTCAATCACACCCTAATCAAATATTAGTGGCGACTCCTCAAACCGTTTTTCAATTTACTTTTAAAAAGGAATCCCAAATTTTTCGAAGCGAGATGGTTTTTTTTAAATCACATTTAATTAACTAAAAAAATTACAAATTAAACCTGTTCTGTTTTTTTTTAAATCGAAAAATCGTTTCGACATTTTCAATGCAGTAGCACTAGTTTTTGTTTAAGAGCCATTTTTCGTAGCATCAAAAAGAATCAAAACCTCAGTTTAGATGCTAGGATAATCTTTATGTTGCAGTTTATATGTTCAATTGACTGAAAGAACAATAAAAATGTTGAAATTCAATAAATACCTGCTCGGAGATATTGGGGACCAAATTAAAGAAAACTGATGATGGAACTCTGAAAAGATAAGAAGGTTGGGTCTCATGACTTTTATTGTTTTCACTTCCATTTTCATCTTCTTTATATTTAGTAATAATTTTTTTTATTGCCCTCCCGGTTTTAAAGCTTTGTCTCGACTAATCCGGACCGAACCACGTCACACACCTGGCTTTGGTGTGTAAGTTTCCCAACAGGAATTTCTTGCATACACAAATACTCAAACTCGATACATTGCTTAAATGATATCAAACTGCTTACTATTTGAACCAATCCCGTTGGTATATCTAATAATAATTTTATAGTGCAAGTAGAAAAGAAAAAAAAATGTACGTTGGGTTAGGTGCAATGACGTTAATTTTAAGAAAATTAAATTAAAGCATAGTTTTGTTGTTTATTATTGTATTCTTATATTTGGTTGTATGTGATATTGATATTTATTATGTGATATTTACTTGAGCAAATTTCACCTACTAACACAAAAGAAACCAGTACTGAATTACCACAGAATCCAAATTAAAATCAAATGATCAATGAACTAACAAACGAACCCCGATGATATCAAATAAACTGTCGATGACGATGATGATCCTATTGAAGATCATCTAATACCAAAAATCTGGGACGTAATTGACGACGATGGAAATATGAGGTCGATTTATACAGAGATCATCCGTGAGTGACAGAATTAAGAGCCAAATGGAAAGACAGATGAGCAGATGCAGGGACATTATCTAATACCTTCCTGCTTCTTTTAATATTTACAGTGGTCTCATCAGCCAGGGTGAGCGTTCAATTGAGTCGAGTCAAAAAAATTTGAGTTATTTGAGTTGACGAATTTTATTTTATAATCCGAAGTTGACTTGAAATTTTTTCGAGTTGGGTAAAGTACACAGATGATCCCCAAACTATGATGTGTTGCTTTGTTAGTTTTTCAACTATTAAAAGTTACAAAATAGTCTTCCGACTATGTGAAATTATTTTGTTGAGTCTCTCGACTATTGAAAGTTATAAAATGATCATCTGACTGATCATATATTCCAAACTCGTCATATTTTAGTAAAAAAATTAGCGGTCGTCCGAGCTAGACGTTAACATGTTGATTGAGACATGATAGTCGTTTGAGATTTTAGAATAGATTTTAGTATCTCTCAGTCAACATGTTAGCGTCAAACTCAGGTTGTTCTCAATTTTTTAACGAAAAATGATGAGTTTAAAATATATGAATAGTAGGGTGACCATTTTGTAACTTTTAATAGTCGAGAAACTCAACAAAAACAACATCCTATAGTCGGAAGACTATTTTATAACGTTTACTAATCGAGAGACTTAACAAAATAATACCTTATAGTTTAGGACGAATATAACATATTTTAATTAAAAATAATTTTAGTTAATTCTCAATTACATTGATGTTATCTGCAACATCAAAATCATGTGAGTTTTAGCCATGTTAGAGGTCCAAATTGTGACTCATTCATAGTGTCGCACATTATATATTTACAAACTCGAATTAAAACTTAAATTTTTTGTACGTATATCTCAGAATAATAGTGTGCAGATGTTTTGATATAAATGGTTTGGATTCGGTTTTTATGTTAAAGGATGAATGTATAGAATTTTAGAGGAGAATAAACTTATAGAACTTTAGAAGATGAAAATATATTATCAATAAAAAATATATAAAAAATTAAAAATATATAAAAATATATAAAAATTTTAAGAGGGTAATTGCCTCCACCTGTTCTCTTCGATACATTCTGCATATAATACAGATACTGCTTTGTTGGACGATGCTCATCGTGATCTACAGTGAACCCTGAAGCTGTGATTTAGCTTTAGTCTAGTTTTCTTTCTCTTTTAATAAAAAAACATTTGATTTTTATTTTTGGCCACATACTAATCACATGGTTGAATTTTTTATTAATTTATTTTGTCCATTTAATTGTAACTTTAGGCAAAATATTAATAACTTATTTTACTAAATAAAAGATTAATGATAAAAAGGGAGTTTTGAAACTTTAAAAAATAATTTAAATCTTATTATGTATATGAATTTGATTATAATAATAATAATGTAAATTTCCAATCTTTTATAGATGAATAAGAAAACTTATTTTACTATTAAAAGATTCAACATTTAAAAATCTAATCAATTGAAATTTACATCAATATAAAATAAATTTAAATAAAATTTAAATCATTATAAATAAAAGAATTAAAAATTAAAATCTTTTATGTTCTATAAGATATATATCATACCAGGAAAGAATAAAAAAAATCAAACAAATAACTAAGAAAAATAAAAGATACAGTAAAACACCATCATAAAAAATTTGGGTTAGAGTTACTAAATTTTTAATTCGATTTCCTTATAGTCATTACTAATAGAATATGCTTATGGGGATTCTTTTACCATAAAACCTTAATTATCTAAATTGCCAACAGTTGTAATATTTTTGAGTTTCTCATGAATGAATAGTGATTGATCAATCTCAATCGTTTTAGTTCTATTTTGTAGATCAAATATCTATTTACGTTATGTTATTAAGTCAATGCTTGAAATATTATACTGACGAACCAAAACAACAATAATGTTAATAGACATTATTAAAATATAATTTTATTATATATCTGTCGTATTTTCAACATTGCAATGCCCAATATCCAATCCATCAATGTCACCTGGAAGCACAATCTGGTAGTTATAGATGTTACAATAGCTTACAACAATTTCTTTACTTACACTACCAAAGTTTAATTACAATAAAATTACGACGAAGGGGTCCAAAAGAGACTTGGGTTGGGGACCATCCCATTCCACTGATTCCCACCACTCCTTTGGTCTTATCCGAACTGAAAGAGAAAGATTTGTAGATGCAGATGGTGGGACATTATCAAATTTGGGAAGATTAAGACTCATCCTCTTTAATCTTGGACAGTCTACAATCTCAATTTGTAGAAGATAATCACAAACCAGTACTCCTCCAGCACTGCAAATGCTCTTCAATTCCGGTATATGACTCAACACCAATTTCCGTAATTGTGGAAGATGAAACTCCGTGATAACCATTCCTCTTTCCTCCGTTTCAACTTCTGATGCTATTATTTCCTCCAATTGCTCACACCCACCAACTCTAAGCTCTTGTAAATTTAGCGGTACACAGTTTGGGGAGAACAACTTTTTCATATTTCTGCAACCATATATTTGAAGAAATTTAAGAGATGAAAAGGAGCCAATTGAGAAGAGGATAAACCTGGAGAAAAGCGGGTATTCTTCACTGCAATCAACATTGCAAAACCAGATACGCAATCCCTCAATGTCATGTGGAAGCACAATCTGGTAGTTATAGATGTTACGACCACTTGCAACAATAGCTTTTCTCACAACTTCAGAAAACTTAGGAAAGTCCATATCTCCCACAAAGATTCTGAATTGACGTGGTTGTTCTCGGCCACGACAAGCTTCGAGATACATATTAAGTTGTGCAGGTCATAAAACCTCCCTCCAAGAGTTCCCTGCAGTTTCTTTAATCCACCAACCTCCTTTCCATTTATCAGAGTTTCACCGACGATCAAGTCTTGAAGACAACAGAGTCTTGAAAGTACTCCATTCGGGATCTCATTTAGGTTCTTTGACTGATCCAGATTTAGATGCTCGAGACTCACCAAATTTTCCATCCCATGAGGGATTCTTTGATATTTGTTCCTCGAAGATCCAACTTCCTTAAAACTCCAAGATTTGACAACGATGGAACATTCCCTAAATCTTCACAACAATCAAGCAACAGTGAAGTGAGGTTCTTCAAATTTGATAAGGAATGCGGAAGACTCTGATAGGATTCCAGGAAAGATCAAGAATCTTGAGTTCATTCATATCATCGAAGAAGCTTTCTGGAATACTTTCTATACAACAATCAGAGAACAACAATGTTGTGAGCCCGAGACACTTCGACAAGGAAATTGGAAGACTCTTGATAGGGTTGAAGGAAAGATCAAGAACCTTAAGTGCATCCATATGCTTGAAAAATCCTTCTGGAATACTTACTATATTGCACTGAGACAACAACAATGTTGTGAGCCTGGGACACTTTGGGGGTGACATTTCTAAAGGTATATGTAACCACTGATTCCCCATCAACGAAACTTTCTCTAGATTCATGCTCCATTCTTGCACATCTGGTACCTTTTTCAACATCAATCCAGCTTTTACCAAGAATCGAGATTTTGCGATACGCAATGCCATGTCCCTTAAAAGATCATGCATCTTTACAGTTCTTGCATGTTCTCCTTCAGTAAAAACTTCTAACAAACAATGCTAATGAGTCTATTCATTATTGCACGACCATTGTCATACTCTGCCTGCATGCTATCCATTTCTTCCACAAGCCCTTCTGCGATCCAAAGTTGAATAAGACCTTCCTCCACAATTTCCTTGTCTTCTGGATATAATGCAAACTGAGGAAACAATCTTGAAGTTTGGATTCTTTAAACGATCATAACTAAATTGTAATTGTTGGAACACTTCATCTTCGAATCCATTAACACTCTTTTTGCGTAGACTTAATTCTTTTAGTGCATTCCTCCATTCCGAGATGTCATCAATGCCCTTCAGACAAGAAGCTATAGTAATATTCCAAGGGCAAACCTGCACAACGTTTAGCAATTGATCTTGCAATTGGTTCCGCCCCTCGAATATTGAGAATATCACAACCCGCCTTCTCTAAGAACAACTCCCATGCCTCTTCTTCCATCAGAGGCTTCACTTTAATAACTCTACAACCCACTTGTCGACACACATCGGCTGATCTGTTGTCAACACTAATTTAATCCCATTCAAGTACGACTCAGGAATTCCTATTCTCTCAAGGTAAACCTTCTCCCATAGGTCATCCAAGATCATCACAAACCTACTCTTTTGAGACAATGTTTCAAAGAGAATCCCTGCCCTCGTTGTTTCATCTTCATCACCGTAAAATTCTACTCCAATTTTACTAGCAATGTCTTTCTGCAGTTTAGAAATACTCATCTCCTTGGATACAGTGATCCAAATCACAGTATCGAATTTTTCGGTCTCTTTTAAGAGTTGGTTGTTTATAACCTTCATGATGCTTGTTTTCCCAACGCCACCCATCCCCCAAACTCCAATCTTTTGAACTTCGTCATCCATCAAGCAATGCCAGATATCTTCAACGCATACCTTTACAGCTTCACCTGATAAATTTGTTGTCGACAAAACTTGTCCGATCCATTGAGGATTGTCAACCACCAAACCTCCATGAAATTTACCGTGTTGAGTAATAAGTTCAGAAGCTTCCTTTATACTCTTTAACACATCTTCTCCGTGAAATCCACGTGTAAGAGCACTGCTTTCACCAATTCTTCCATCAAGGTCTTGTACGTCACCATTGATTCTTTCAACATTTTCCAACCATATCTGGACTTCAGCCTTGAGTTTCTTTCTTGGCTGCAGCTCTGTTCTAATAATAGATTCTGTATCTTCCTTAAGACCATTCAATTCCTTTAATTTCCTTTTAAGGTCCTTCATTCGCTGATCAAAGCTTCTATGATTGTCCAAGTGTTTATCTATCTTATTCAGGACAAGTCCATGGCTGCAAATCACAAGCAATATGTTAGAAACTAAATAATAACGCATCATCAGGTGAATGTAAATAAAAATGACTAAAAAACAATTTCATTTAACCCAATTTTTTTAAGGAAATAATTATGTAAACAAATAAATTTTACCCTCTCATGAATAATCAAAATAAATTAATAGGGCATAGATATATAGAGTCGATCCCTTGAAATTAGCTTGTCATGGTTAATTTTTTTAAACAAAAAAGAAAAAGGATAACATTAAGAAATACTTGTTACGGTTTAAGTTGTTCGGAGATGATGACTGGGCCGAACCACAAATAAAAAGAAAAGCAGCCAAAAGGCGTTCCTTACTTGCTGATATGATGGCACACCGCTAGAAGAGAGGCACTCCAAAGGGTTCCTTCACGTGTAATTACAATCATGAAAAGGGAACTCTTTTGTTGCGGTTTATGAGGTTTGAAAGAACAATACAAAATGTGAAATGCAATATATACCTCTTCTAATTAACTTGAGAGGAAACGATGACCGGAGAGAAGCAGCCAAAAAGGTTCATTGTTAGCTGATAATATGTGCCACTCCCAAGGGTTCTCTTGAATCACCTACGCTTAAGGAGTATAAGGACTAGTGGCATAATTTTATTATTTTCCTTTAACTTCAAATAAAAGGGCAAAACTAAAAAATCGAACATATAAAAAGATGATAAACGAACATCTTAGAGAACGCTAAACGAACATGTTGGTAAACGCAAAACGAATATTCGCGAAGGATAAATAAACGAACACGAAACATTCAAAATAAATAAACGAACAAAAACACAACATTAAAAAATTAAATGAACACGAACCGAACATGAACACCTTAAAAATAAACAAACGAATATGGACATAACTTTATTTGTTCAAGCTCGGTTCATTGATACCGCTAAAATAAATAATTAAAGATAATTTAGTAATAATTCCACGTCAACTAAATTTAAATAAATAATTTCACCATAAAAAGTGTGCAAATAATATAATAAAATGAAGTATAAATAGAGTAAGAATTCATCAAATTAAGCTTCTCTTACATAAGAAGATAAAAACACTGCCAATGTTACAAACTCAACTGCTCCGTTTCATCCTCCCATTACCTTTTACCAAAATCTCACGAAGGGGTCGAAAAGAGACTTGGGTTGGGGACCATCCCATTCCACTGATTCCCACCACTCCTTTGGTCTTATCCGAACTGAAAGATAGAAATTTGCAGATGCAGATGGTGGGACATTATCAAGTTTGGGAAGATTAAGACCCGTCCTCTTTAATTTTGGACAGTCTACAATCCCAATTTTGTCAAGAGAATCACAAACCAGTACTCCACCAGCACTGCAAATGCTCTTCAATTCCGGTAGATCACTCAACGACAATAGCCGTAATTGTGGAAGATGAAACTCCGTGATAACCATTCCACTTTCCTCCGGTTCAACTTCTGATGTTATTATTTCCTCCAATTGCCTACACCCACCAACTCTAAGCTCTGTAAATTTAGCGGCACACAGTTTGGGGAGAACACTTTTTCATATTCCACAATCATTTATATAAAGAGATTTAAGAGATGAAAAGGAGGAAAATGAGAAGAGGATAAACCTGGAGAAAAGCGGGTATTCTTCGCTGCAATCAACATTGCAAAAGGTAAAATCCAATCCCTCAATGTCACGTGGAAGCACAATCTGGTAGTTATGGATGTTACAACCTTACAACAATTTCTTTTCCTTCTTTTTTCATATTCAGAAGACGGATCAAAATATATCTCCCACGAAGATTGTGTATTGACGAGGCTCTTCTCGGCCACGACAAGCTTGGAGATACATATTTAAGTTGTGCCAGTCATAAAACCTCCCTTCAAGAGTTCCCTGCAGTTTCTTCAATCCACCAACCTCCTTTCCATTTATCAGAGTTTCACCGACGATCAAGTCTTGAAGACAACAGAGTCTTGAAAGTACTCCATTCGGGATCTCATTTAGGTTCTTTGACTGATCCAGATTTAGATGCTCGAGACTCACCAGGTTTTCCATTCCTTCAGGGACTTGCTTGATCATTGTCCTCGAAGATCCAACTTCCTTAAAACTCCAAGATTTGACAACGATGGAACATTCCATAATTGTTCACATCAGCAAGCAACAGTGAAGTGAGGTTCTTCAAATTTGATAAGAATGCGGAAGATCTTGATAGGATTGGAGGAAAGATCAAGAATCTGAGCTCATTCATATCATCGAAGAAGCTTTCTGGAATACTTTCTATGCAACAATCAGAGAACAACAATGTTGTGAGCCCGAGACACTTCGACAAGGAACTTGGAAGACTCTTGATAGGGTTGAAGGAAAGATCAAGAACCTTAAGTGCATCCATATGCTTGAAAAATCCTCTGGAATACTTACTATTGCACTGAGACAACAACAATGTTGTGAGCCTGGGACACTTTGGGGGTGACATTTCCAAGGGTATATACCACTGATTCCATATCAACGAAACTTTCTCTAGATTCATGCTCCATTCTTGCACATCTGGTGCCTTTTCTAACTTCATTCCAGCTTTTACCAAGAATCGAGATTCTGCAATACGCAATGCCATGTCCCTTAAAAGATCATGCATCTTTACAGTTCTTGCATGTTCTTCTTCAGTAAAAACTTCCAACAAGCAATTGCTGATGAATCTATTCATTATTGCGCGACCATTGTCATACTCTGCCTGCATGCTATCCATTTCTTCCACTAGCCCTTCTCTTATCCAAAGTTGGATAAGATCTTCCTCTTCAATTTCCCAATCTTCCGGATATAATGCACAACTGAGGAAACAGTCTTGAAGTTTGGACTCTTAAACGATCATAACTAAATTGTAATTGTTCGAACACTTCATCTTCGAATCCATTAACACTCTTTTTGCGTAGCCTTAATTCTTTTAGTGCATTCCTCCATTCCGAGATGTCATAAATGCCCTTCATACAAGAAGCTAGAGTAATTATTCCCAAGGGCAACCTGCACAACGCTTAGCAATTGATCTTGCAATTGGTTCCACCCCTTGAATATTGAATATCACAGCCCGCTTTCTCTAAGAACAACTTCCATGCCTCTTCTTCCATCAGAGGTTCACTTAATTTCTCTACAACCCATTTTGTCGACACACATCGTCTTTTCTTGTTGTCAACACTAATTTACCCCATTTGACAGCTCAGGAATTCCTATTCTCTCAAGTGAAACCTTCGCCCATAGGTCATCCAAGATCATCACAAACCTACCCTTCTGAGACAAATTTTCAAAGAGCATCCCTGCCCTTGTAGTTTCTTCATCTCCAGAAAATTCTACTCCGATTTTACTAGCAACGTCTTCTGCAGTAGCAATACTCGTCTCGTTGGATACAGTGATCCAAATCACAGTATCGAATTTCCCCCTCTCTTTTAAGAGTGGTTGTTATAAACTTCATGATGCTTGTTTTCCCCACGCCACCCATGCCCCAAACTCCAATTTTTTAACCCCATCATCCATCAAGCACTGCCAAATCTCTTCAACACAGGCCTTTACAGCTTCACCTGATAATTTGTTGTCGATAAAACTTGTCCGATCCATTGAGGATTGTCAACCACCAAACCTCCATGAAATTACCCTGTTGAGTAATAAGTTCTTCAACTTCCTTTATACTCTTTGACACTTCTGTGTGAAATCCACGTGTAAGAGCACTACTTTCACCGATTCTGTCATCAAGGTCTTGCACTTCGACATTGACTTTCAACATTTTCCAACCATATGGACTTCCGCCTTGAGTTTCTTTCTCGGCTGCAGCTCTGATCTCATTATAGATTCGGTGTCTTCCTTCAAACCATTCAATTCCTCCAATTTCCTTTTAAGGTCCTTCCGATGTTGATCAAGGCTTCTATGATTGTCCAAGTGTTTATCTATCTTATTCAGAACAAAGTCCATGGCTGCAAGTCACAAGCCATATGTTAGAAACTAAATAATAAGCATCATTAGGTGAATGTATCTAAACATGACTAAAATATAACTTCATTTTATTCTAAAAAATGTTTAAGAAATTATAAAGATTTAAATCAAGAAGTTTCACCCTCTCACGAATAATCAAATTAAATTAAACAGAACTTTAAGAGAGTGAAATTTCAAAATTTAAAGGCATAAAATAAAATAATTAATAAAAAATGCAAAAAAAAACTGAATTATAAGATACTTTTTGGGTACATGGTTGTCTATAAACAAAATTTAACAATAAATTTAAGGTCTATTGACATAATGAATAATCAAGTGCCTTTTTTTTCTTTATAGTTGACTAATAATAAATAGTTTAAGACGAATACGATGGTGATTTCAAATCGACGATCGGCGGCGTCGGAATCGGGTTTGGAAGTTGTGTGCGAGAGGAAGAATTTGGGAAAATTGATTTTGTTTTGAAAACAGAAATCGACCTCAATAATTAAGGGGAGTTTTGTTCTCATTAAAGGTGTTGTGTTCGAACAATTGCGTTTACAAGTACGTGCGTTGTCAATAATTAAAAAAGATTATGAACATCTTGTAATCACCTAAACTATTTTTAAAAATTAATGTGTTTTATCTTTTTGTTATCAATCATTTATTACAACTAATACTATTTATTTGGCATTATCATTTACAATATTCAATCTTTATGATAATGAAATTTGCTTTCATCTTTGCTGTTATGTTTCTATTAATCTGATTAAAAAATAAACTAATAATTTATTCTTAGATTTCCGATATTGAAAACATGCAAATTAACAATCTAAGGCTATCTCCAACCCTCATCTCAACTCTACAGCATCTATATCCCTGCTCTAAAGATGAAACAATAATTCATCTCCAGCACTATCTCTACGTTATCAACAACTCTACTTTATTCACAATATTTAACTATTATAATATTGATTTTGCAAATATAAAATAAAACATATACATTTATAATAAATATCAAGATAAAAAGTATAAATCAAACATTCATAAATAACATTGCAAAAATACAGAGAAAATTGGAGAATTAAGATCTCTTCCTTCTACAATTGGAGAATTAAGATCTTGCAATTTAATCTACTTGAATTTATTATATTATGTTTAATTTTTATTTTATTGTTTAGAAATTACAATAAAAAATAAAAGATAGAATAAAGAGAAAATAATGCAAAAAATCAGAAAAATAACAAAAAAATGTAGCGCAGCTACAGTGCAACTCTACATGTAGCGCGCAACTGTAGCTGGAGCACTATCTCTACTCCAAAGTGGCGATCGGCTGGAGCAATATCTCTACTCCAAAGTGGAGATTTTCTTTACTCCAGCGATGCGTGGAGTGGTCTAATGCAAATTGATATAATTGTAAACTAAAGTGATGCTACAATAATTAAATAATTTATAAGGGTATTTTAAAATGATTTTACAAAATACTTTTAGTCCAATTAATCAAAATTATATTTAATTTACATTTTAATAAAAATCTATATATTTCCTTTAATGAAAAATTAAAATACAAAACGAAAACTAAAAGTTAAATTCTAACCATAAGGAAATTATCATTAACAAGAAAAAGGATAATGTAATCTTAAAATAATATAAAGGAAATAATTTTAATTAAACATTTTATGAGTATTTTAAAAGAATTAAAAAATATTAACTTTTTAGAACACAAATCCTAAATAATATGTAGGGTAAACTATAATGGTGACCATTTAACTATTGTCATATTTCATTTTGACCACCGATGCTTTGATTTAACCAGTCAGATCAGTCAACTATTTAAATGCTTCAATCAAGTCACTATTCGTTGACTTTTAATGGGAGAGCTGATGTGGCAATTAAGAACTTGGTATAATTACATATTTAGTCCTCAATATTTATACATTCTATCAATTTGGTCATAATTTAATTCAATTAAAATAAATTTAATCTCCAATTAGATGATGACTTGTGTCACTACCTGATTAGAGAATACTTTTTTAAGTTTTATTTATTTAATCTAATGAATTTTTCATCCAATAAGGTGGTCACCAACCTATTAAAGAGAGAAAATAAACGGGAGGAATGCATTAGGGGCATCAAACCTAAGACATTCTAAAGCCAAGCACGCCTGAACCACTCGGCTAAGCCTCCCATTTGGTTCTATATTACAACATGTTTTATATAACTTATTTCAATTAATGATAGGAAAAATGAAGTGAAAATGATATCAAGAAGATTCAAACCTGAGATTGTAAGCATGGATGAAACAATCATAACTACCAAGTCAAATCACATATTTAAAGAAGATTTTTAGTATCTTTTATATATTCGTATTTTTACAAAAAAAATATTTATCATAATATTGTTATTGATATAAAAATAAAAAAAAGTAATTCAGATGACATTTAACTTTTAATATTTTTAAAATTTTAAACAAAGAGAAAATAATATTTATTTTCAAAACAAATTCAATATTTTTTTATATTTTTAAACAAAATTTATGAAAGAATTCATTTCATATAAAAATAAAAATATTTTTATATATTAAAAAATAAGTTTTATATTTTTAATATTTTTAAACAATTATATTTAATGCGAGATTCAAAAATATATAAAAAAACATCGAATTCAGTTTTAAAAATAAAATACTAAACTTATTTTACTTTGTTTTAAAATATAAAAATATTAAAAATAAATAAATATCATTTGTTTATATGAATATATATAAAATACCAAAAATTTTATTTAAATATGTGATTTGACTAGGTGGTTATGATTTTTTTCATCTATGCTTACAGCTCCATATTTGAATCTCTCTGTTAGCATTTTCATTTCATTATTTTTTTTTTGTCATTAATGGGAATAAATGGTTGTCCCTTGTTCCCATATGTAATGGGGTAAGAGGAGATAAGATAGTAGGCTACCCCCAACACTAGGTTAAGAGCAGCTTCCGACCTCCAAATTATGAAATATCCTTTATCTAAAGGTTATCTAAAGGCTAATATGGTGTCTCAGTTTAATTCCTCCTTTGGTTTATCTTCTCTTTAATTCGGGGGGTAACATGTGTCTTCATTTTATTGGCTAAAAAATTATTAGATTAAATAAATAAAAATTAAGAAAATATCTTCAAATAAGGTAGTTCTAAATATGAAAAGGAATCTATTATACAGCCCTTTATGAGCTTTGAAGAAGAAAAAAGAATGTTGAAATTCCATATATACCCCTTTTGAGAAGCTTGTTCGAAGTCGATGATCGGAGAGAAGCAGCTGATGAAGAAAACGGCCAAATGAAGTTGCTTGGTTTGCAGAAGAGCCGCTATTCACTCACCTGAGCTTAAACTAAGCTTCACCTTCAACACAGAGGAAAGCAGTGCGAAAGGTAACATGTATCATCATCTTATTTGATTAAAAATTTATTAAATTAAATAAATAAAAATTAAGAAAATATGTAGTTCTAAATACAAAAAAGAATCTATTCTACAGCCGTTTATAAGCTTTGGGGAAAAAAAGAATGGTTAAATTCCATAAATACCTCTTTTGAGAAGCTTGTTCGAAGACGATGATCGGAGCGAAGCAGCTGATGAAAAAACGGCCAAATGAAGTTCCTTGGTTTGCAGAAGAGCCGCTATTCACTCACCTGAGCTTAAACTAAGCTTCACCTACAACACAGGAAATTTCTGGGAAAATATGAGGAAGCTCCGCTGCAACCAACTTTAAAGAAAGAAAGGTAATGGAAAATTCTTTCTAGGAAAATATGAGGAAGCTCCGCTGCAACCACTTTAAAGAAATGCAAATAGAAGCTTGGTTTGAAATTATTGCCCTTCTTTACTGCTTTTAAGTCGTGTTGTGCCCTAACTGTCTGAAATAATGTTGGAGCCGTAGAGCCTGACATTATTGACTAATGAAATCTCTCTTCTTTCTTTAATTTTCTATGACAACGATGTTCACGCGTCTGCTTTGGAAGCGGTCCCTCTTTAAAATATTACATTATTGAATTAATTTCAGAAAATGTCAAAAATAAAAAAAGACCCAAATCGAAAACCAATGTCAGGATCTTTGAAAAGATGGAAGCAATAACATTGAAATAATTTACCATCAAGCATGAAATTTCTCAGGAATTATGAGAATCAAAACAAACTGAGAGTTAGAGATTGAAGTTACCTGATAATTCTGTTTGCCACGGAAGAAAAAACACGAAACCATCATGGAAAGGATCAACAATTTTCCCATAAGGGAAAGCAGGAGAAAGTGCCAAGTTGAAAGAAGGAAGCTGCCATGGAAGACTCCCAAATGTAAAGAAGATGACCTAATTTTAATAGTATTTATTCAAAGAATCTTAATCATTTGTCAATAAGTATTTGAATAAATTACATAACTATATTTTCTCTCTTATTTTATTCAATTTACTCTATTCATAAACGTCACGACTTAAATTTATAATCTGGTTTAAGAGATCTGATGTCTCTTTAGTCTAATTGTCAGTAAAAAAATCATATATTTGAAAACATGTGTAAGAAAATGAAGAAACTATATTGACATGATGGTGTTACCGGTGCGCATACGAATCCAGTACGAAATGGGCTTGTTTTTTCTCATCTTCTTGACTAGCTTCTTCTTGATCTTGAAGGTCTTATGTGAATATTGTCATATCTAAATAAATCATTATATACCTTAGAACTGTATTTCAAAACCCAACATTCTTTGCACATAAATAGTGATAATAACCTGCCATTTTGAAAGAAAAAAAAGGTGAGTTTCGCTTGATACCTCTGTTTTGAAAACTGTATCGGACCGACCGGTTCAATCGGAAATCGTTACTTAGTCCGGTCTAATTTAAACTGGTTGAACCGTTATTAGTGAACCGACCAAAACCGCTGAACCGTTCGAACCGGACCGGCTGAAAATCGAAAAAAATCGGGGAAAACGGGAAAACCTGGAATTTTGTTTTTTTTTAAAAAAAAAATTAAACCAAACAACATCGTTTGTTAAACGAGCCAAGTCGAACTCGAGTATTGCTGAACTCGACTCGAACTTGAAAACTTTAAAAGTAAGCTCAACTAAACTCAAACTCACAAGCTAAAAATTATCAAGTTCAACTCAAACTCGAAATATAATATTGAAACTTAAACTCAAAAAGACTTGAACTCAAAAAAAATTTAGAAGCTTGATTGAAGCCTAAAATTCGAGCTTGATTGAAGTGAAAGAATAGTTCACTCAATGCTTACCAAAAGGCTCCATGATTTTGAATGCCAAATTACTTCTATTATTTATAGAAGTTAGTTTTAATGTTCTTCTATGTTTCTTAGCAATGTGAGATTGTTTTGTTCTCATATTTTTACTCTTTAGACTTTTGGGATGCTCTTCTATGTTTCTTAGCCATGTGGGATTGCTTTTTTTTAAAAAATTAAACCAAACAATATCATTTTGTTATGATTTTTTAACCCTAAATTTATTTTTTAATTATAGTTATATAATTATATTTAATATGTTTTACTTTAAATATTATGTTGTAGTTAATTTGAATCATTTGTTTCACTTGATTTTATGGTTTTTAACTTATATATGTTATGACTTACTTGAATATGACTTGTGATATAAAAAATTATTTTTATTAAATTTTTGGTATTTTTATTTAATTTTTAAATATGACGTCGTCCGGTTCTTCCGACCGGTCGGACCGGTTCGACCGATTGAACCAGTGAACCGATAGCATGACCGGTTCGCTAACCGGTCCGGTTCTGAAAACCATGCTTGATACCCTCGAAGGTTTAACATACACACTCTGCAAATACAGTTACCCGAACTCAAAATTTCAAAAGAAAGTAATACTCATTTTAATCATTAAGATCACTCAATAGATTAACAATAATTAACGGTCGATGAATCAAAAATATATTAAATCTATAACGTAAAGGGACCAAAATCGATTTTTTAACCAATGACTAAAATTCAATAGACAAAAAACATAAAGGACCATCCATGTAATTTACCCTAAAAATTTATTAAGTTGAAGAGTAATCTCCCCAATAAGAAAGTGAACGGTTGAAATCTAATCATTTCTTTTTCTTTTTTTATTTCTTTTTTTTTTCTTATCTCACGCACCTAATTTTGCTAAACGAGTCTTTCAATAAGGATATTTTACATACACAAAGATTCGAACTCGAGACCTTACTTAAGTGATATCAAACTACTTATCACTTGAATCAATCTATGTTAATGAATCTAATTATTTCTTAAAAACTCATTTAAGTCTCTCATTCAAGTAAAATTGTCTCAAGAATTCTATTAACTATATAATTTATAATTTCAAGTTATATCGTTAATCGTTTTGGTTAATGGAACGTTAGTTTCTACTTAGGCGGACACCAACTATTTCCACATCAGATGAATGAAGTTGTAATTTCTCATTTTTTTTTCTTCAACCATCTCAAAATTATATAGTTTTTAAAGTAAATATGTATCACCAATTTAAGTTTCCTTCCCCATATTTTTTTACTTTATTTTTTTCCTTCTCCAAGTCTTACACCCGTGCTCTCAACTCTCAGGTATGGTTGCACCATTAGTCAGTCATTGACCACCTTTGACCATTGCTGACCATTGCGTCGACTACTGTCGTCGACCACCGTTCGAGACCCAAAACACATCATCAAAACTAGTTCGTGCTCCTCGTCATGGTCAGGTTTATGGCTTGTAATGGGTCAAAAATTTGTGGTTTTAATATTTAAAATATTTTTAATTTTTAATAAATGTCACATCATCATCAAGTCAGGACAACAATATTGGTTGACGTGGAAACAATTAACATCCACATAAGCAGAAACAAACGGCTCCGTTAGTCAAGACAATCGATGGTATAATTTGATGCAATTAAACAACTTCGATGACTAAATTGATACGAAAATACGATAGAGACGAAATTGATAAATTGAGTTTACTACAGGAACAACATTGACCCTTTAACTAAAAACCACGTCAACAATATTGACTGACGTGGAAAGTGGAAACAGTTGGCGACCACATAAGCAGAAACTAACGGTTACGTTAGTTAAGACGGTCAACATAATAATTTGATGCAATTGAACAACTTCGAATGCTAAATTAATGCGGAAATACGATACGAACGAAATTGATAAATTAAGTTTACTATAGGGGCAACACTAACCCTTTAGCCTATTAATTAATAAATATTATTATATTGTCTAATTCGACAGATGATACAACAAAAAAAAAAGATGATGACGACCAAGATGACATCGTTGAAGAAAAATTCAAATATTTCCAAGATCAGAAAAAAAATGCAGAAAATGGAAAAATAGGTACCCATTTACTAATCAGTATCATGTATAATATTAGATGATACTACAAACACCTCATTTGGATCAATTTTGTATAAACCAATCCATCGATACAACTCTTTTCAAAAAAAAAAATCCATTGAAACACCAGTTCTGAGAGGAATTCAGATACAGAAAACTACTATTTTGAATTTAATCCATGTTCATACTTGTGCCATGTATGCTGTATGGTTCACTGACCTGGTAATTGCGGAACCATATGTGGTCATCAACGATCGATATAACGAAGACACGATGATGATGATATGATGGTCATCATCAATGGTCAAAAGAAACAACCAAGCAATCACTCGGCTACTAATCCAATGGACCAACATGGGCAAGGAAGATGTGGCCTGGGAGGATTTCACGATACTGAAAGCTCAATTTCCCCATTTTGATCCTCTATTGGAGGGGTTATTGTCACGATGAAGGCTGAATTAGGGTTTGACTATCCTGAATTGGGGGTTCAATTGGAGTGAAAATCGGGAAAAGGGTTAGAGATCGAAGCCCACGAACCTGGAAAGATCTATGACAGATCTGGGGACTAGCCATAATGGGGGCAACGCGATCATAACGAGCCCCATTCGTTACGTGATATTATGTTGTTTTTGTGAAGTTTTACGCATTCTCGTTAATATTATTTTAATTTAGTTTAATTAAAGAAAAAGCAGCGTTGAAATGCTTGTTAATAAAGCTTCAATGAATTGTTTTAAAAAGTGAAAGTAGTTTAATAATTTACAACAAAAATTTGAATACCTTTAATAGAAAACTGCAGTAAGAACTCCTTCAAAAATGATCTTTTCAGCTTATAGGATAACCCTGCAACCTAAATCCTGTGTGGGATACATGCATTTCAAATTTATGGAGATGACCCTTTTCGAAGTTCATTAGCTCTCATTCGGTAATACGAGGTGATCTCGACCTTCGACTGGCTTGGCGGATTTTATGACATCTCCGGTTCTTATCTGTGGTAGAATCTCTCTTCCAGCAGTTGTGTATCTGTAAGTTGAAATTAAGTTCATATTGAAAAGTCTAACCAACAATCACCTCATACATATATGCATGTATAGCATAAGATGACATTCACATTACCCGAATACGGAAAATTGACCTTCATCGAACGATATGCCTCCCAAACCAGACTATGAACAAGTAAGTCATCAGTATACTGCTTTAACCAAATTAATCAAAGATGTATTGGACATGCAAAGTTGAGGGGAGAATAGAAATAGACTATGTTACTCATTTATCGACACATATTCGGTTAAGGATACGAGGAATGATCATCTAAATATGTGAAAAAAACTTTAGAAAGTTCGAGTATACTCGTACTGGATGCATACCTATCTCAGACACCTACATTGAGTCTGAGGAACATAGGAAGTAGATAGTAGCACTGAATTAGATGGAACATTGAATATACTTACATTTCTTTTATCGTATAGATAGAAGAAAAATTGATATGGTGAAGAATATTCCTCAGAGACATCACTGTGCGCCATAGCAACAGCTCCGTAAACAGATAGGGGAAGAACGGGCAGTTCGCCATCCTTCCAGGAAAGATAAAAGAATGAGAATGGTTATCAGCTGCAACTTTGGGTGTACGTACAAATTAGATAGGGAGTCGTACCTGAACGCTTAAGGTTGTTTTGTACAAAGGCTCAAATTGTCCTGATGGCATTATTTCTAATGGAACACTGTAACCATTCTTTCTGAGATGATAGCTTGATTAATACAGCTCATCTTTGTTCCATCATATGCTCCATCTATCACCTGAAGAATTATAGCTAATGCTTAGTAGAGTTTGTGGAGTTCAGTCGTTTTAAATTATTATCGTTCACAAATATTGCAGTGATTCAACCAATTTGCGTACCAGAAACCAACATGCTTTGAATCAGAAGTTCGAAGAACAAATTGATTCATCTAATTGAAGTTTTGCTCTAACTACCAAGGTTGATTAGGTTTAACTAAGAATTTGCCTGTATGAAATTAACCTTATATTATAGAACTCATTGAATCTTTTCTTTGGTTCTTATAAAGGGTTACAAAATACTGAGAGTGGACAGCATTAAAATGTAAAAAGACAAAGCATTAAAAGCCAATGTTAGCAATTAGAAATTTAACTACTTTACCAGTTTTGCAAAGTTTCCGGTGGTTAGCGGTGCTGAATATCCATCCAGAACAACCTGAATAGATAGTTGAAAGTCGGTAAGTTTAAATTTGTTAAGTGCTTTTCGACCTCCAATCGGCTAGCTCTGTACGGTATAGTTGGAAAATTTATGGCTATTGTCACAACAGTATTTAATGTTGTTCTGAATTCCGTCTAACGAGTTAGGCGACAATGGAAGTTTAGTGAGACAGATGCTCTTCATGTGTAATAAAGTCCTAAGGTGATAAACAGAGAAGGAGAAATTTATAAAACTTCCAGGATAATGTAAGGCTAAACTTAATTCCATCTATACCCTGCAAAAATGATTAATAACAATCAAGAAAGTAACGACTCCATTCACCAAAACTATGTCAGGTTTAACATACCTGAATTGTGGCAGTCTTTCTTGGTTCACTGCCAACCTCGGGGGAAAACGATGAACCATCTCCTTTCTCAAGAGTAAGTTCGACAACTGCTCTCCCTGTTAGCCTAGAGACCACAACGGACATCATTTCAAATCGAAGTAGAGACAAAGCAGTTCAAAGCCTTCTAACATATGTAATCATGCATGCCAAAGGAGTCATGAATGAGTAACTGTTACCATAGCAGCTGAATAGTAAAAAAACTAGGCAGCAGCTAGAAATAAAATATAATAGACCTGTTCATCTACGGATGTTCGTATTAAAGAAAGCGGGGAAAACTATGTAGCATGCTTTAAATGTGTAAGCCAAAGTAGATTAAACAAAATAAATTGCATTAACCAATCAATTCATAAAATATGAACACAACAACTCTCATTAAAACATTAAATTCCGACTTCAGTTGATGGAGAAGACTGACCTTGGATAATTCAAGTATTGCTCAGGTAACAGAAACGACAACCCGGTGCCTGTTCCATAATAATGTGTTGAGATGTTACTAATACTATTTTAATAACTAAACACATGCAATAAAAAAAATATCTGCATATATATAACTAGGGAATAGTAGTATAGTACTTGTAACAACTCCAATTCAGCAACAGTATCTAGTGAAGATGCAAGGCCGATGGATACTCTATCTGCATCCTGATCCTTGATACATTTTAGGAGTGCTTCTAATCCACCCTAGTAAACCAAGGAATACCACAATCAGTCCATGAGGTCTCTGCAAATGAATGAATCCATTCATCAGGGAAAACTCCTCCCTACCATAGCTTAATATACAAAATTGAGCAGCTGATCAATAGGTTAACTCATACATATATATTTGAGCATCCCGGCTTGATAAAAAGCATCCTAAGGAGAAAGCCTTCCCATTTTCAGATATTAGGATATGTTTTTTCTGGCTATATACTAGGTTTTATCCGGTCATATTACCTTGTTATCATATCCCAGCAGAAAAGTAAAAAATGATGTTGGTGTCGAAGAAACTCAAGAGTGAAGTTTAGCCATTGACTTCAAGAAACAAATTATGTTCAAACGAGAGAGGGTCAACTTAAATGCCTAATACTGTATTTAAAATTCTCATCCAGTTCTGTTTCGTCCTTTAGTGAACCAAAAAGTAGTTCGTTGTTATTCTTGTTGGAATGAGAGATCTCAATGAAATAAAAGAAGATGGGAAAGTATGGATAGTTACTTTGATAAAGATGATCTCTCATTTAAGTTAAGATGAATTTCTTCTTCCACCATACCTTTCCATCGATAAGAGAACTGTACAGAGCTGAGCCTTTCTCCCTTAGATCTGCAGGTATACTTCCCAAAATGGAATCCTTTCCATCTACTGCTATCTGAAATTAAACAAAGCAATATAAAGTCAAAAATTAAACATGATATTGTCAGGGAAAATAACATAGAATGAACGGAATGAAAATAAAAGATGCATTCAAATATGAGTGAACTCCAACGGTACGAGTTCCTTAACTTCAAGTTCTGTGCAGAAGGAAATAGTAGGTACCTTTAAGGCTTTCTTGACATTACCCTCCATAGTTCCATAAGGCTTTCTTTGTGGAATCCTTAGCAGGTAGGATAGGTCTTCCAAAGAAGACTAAGGAAAAAGAAGACGGTCAAAAAAGGCTGATTGGCATCTAACCATACCAAATGTGTGAACTCAGTTATCAGTTCCAAACCTGTATAGCCTTCATGTTTGTATTCGCTGGGATCGCCCTTCTTAAAGCAAGCTCCCCAGTCCTCGGAAGCTTTGTTTCAGGAGAGTAAAGCACAGCATTTGCCGGCAAAATAGACAAGAAGTCCCAACCAGCTAAAGGTAATGGGGAGGTGACTTGGGCTATGATAAGTATCGCAGCAACGACACCCTCAAGTTTCATCTTTCTCTTAATCAAAGTTGACCCGTTGAAACTTGTAGGACTATTTCGGTACTGTGACAGGTCCTGCTTCACTAAATACACTTTTAGAAGATAGAGAAAACCTTGAAAACAAGAATGGGATTGAAAAAGAATCACAAAGAAAAGATAAATGACTCAGAACTAGTTAAACTGCTTGGATAGTTTTGGTTCAATAATATGGAACCTACTTCTTTGTCAACAGCATGATAAGGTGATTCCATAATCAATTTGTTGACTGACACAGAAAGGGGTGTAATTATCTGTCTAGCTAGTATATACTTAGGCTCTTCATTAATACTCCGAACACCAAAATCCAAATCAATTATTCAAGTTATTGGCGGGGATTTAAATTGCAGTTGCAGCCACCTTTCCGTTGGTTGTGTTAATCGTAATTGCGGATATAATGGTTGATATTACAGTCATTGCAGGTATCGCAGTCATGAAATAAAGACACCAAATCATTGGTAGTCACAGGCATAAATCATGGTGCATCTGACATCATTGTTCTAAATTGAGATGAAATTAAGTACTAATTGATATCAGATTAAAAAGGCAATAAACACAAATTGAAAATCAAAATAAAACATCAAACCCCAAAAGTTATATAAAGGTAAATTCAACAAGAATTTAAGGTAAAAATCCAACCTCGACAAAATCGTCTTTTGAAGCCTTGCATTGAACTTTAAGCTGAAAGGGTCATGCATTCTCTTGATTGCGAGCTTGACTAAGCCGAGAACCGAAATGGGTCGAAAAAGAATGGAGCTTTGGTATCGAAGGAGTGAAAGAAAGTGTGATGGAGGAGGTTAAAGGAAACGCCATAGCAAAGAAGGAAAAAGAAAGAGTTGGCTGGTCGTTACAGAAAGGAAAGACGGAGAGGTTTTGGCGCGCCTCATCTAGAAATGTGATTATGTGGAAGCTTTTGATTGGTGGGTTTTGGGCATTGACAGATGAAGTTAAGGACGTGTTTGGTTTTCCCACCTCTAAGAAATAAATGCAATTTTTTTCATTCTGTTAAAAAAGCTTGAAAATTTTGCTTAAAGAAGGGAATTTTATTATGATTAAAAAAAAGGAATTTTATTTATTTTTCTTAAATTATGATGTTAATCAAAATTAATAATAATTTTTATTTTGACTGAATCCAACTTGTCTCAACAGAAAAGCTTAACGAGAAACTTGAGATATTGAATCCATGGAGGAGTTGGGAGTATAGGCGAAACCAAAAACATAAAAACTCACTGAAATAAACCCAAAATTTCCCCTTTTTCTTCTTCACATTTCTGCAATTTATCTATGGATTTTATTAGTTTATTGTAGATCGAGAAAGAAAACAATGGCGAACTATTTAGCTCAGTTTCAAACAATAAAGAGCTCTTGTCCTTATCTCATCGTTGTTGGTAAATCCTTTTTTATTTGAATTAATCTCTTTAACCTTGGGTTTGGATTTCTATAATTTTATGGGAATTTCTAAGTCGTCGATTAGAAATTTTATGTGGAAATTTGTGAAGGGTTGATGTTAATTTATTGACGATTAAAGCTTTGAGCTTCTTAGTTGTTTTTGGACTAAGGGATTGGTCACACTTCTTTATCTTGTATAAACGTTTAGACCTTGGTAAATATTGCTGCTTTAAGCTTTATAGGATTCACAATTCGTTTGTATGCATATAGTATCTCCTGTATTCTTGTGTTCGATCATATAAATATAAACACATTACAAATTATTGAAGGTGTCAAAACGTATTCAATGTGTTGTGTTAATATGCCGATCGCTTTTAAATGTGTCGTGTTTTACATTGTCTTTATGTTTATTTAATACATCACATTCGCATCGTGCTCAAATTTATTGAATCTAGTTTTTATCTTTCTAAAATGGACGATCTCCAAGTTTGATGATGCTCTTTAAGATGTTTGTATGTTGATAATGGATGGTCAACCATGTCTTAGCATGAACTAGCAAGGGATTTATTATGATATTCTCTTACTAATATTTCTATCCAACTATTGCAAATGAACTGTTAACAGTTGAAGATGTTAGTGACATATGGCCTACAGTCAAGAATAGTTTTGAACAGCGGCTGCCATTTAAAAAAGCTTGCTTAAATAACAAGACCCGAAATCCCATGTTTTTGGAGAATTTGCCTGCTGAATTTGTATTAACCACTGATGCAAGATTACGTAGCAGATTTCCTCAGGAGCAGTACTTATTTTGGTTTCGAGAGCCATATGCGACGCTGGTTCTTGCTACGTGTGAGGTATATTGATTCTCTTTTATGAACGATATTAAAGACCAACCGATTTTAGATTCAAAGACTTATGATACCTCACTTTGAGAAAGAAACAGTTCTTTAACATTTTCCTTTTTTGTAACTTGGGTATTTTTTGTTAGTGTCTGGTTCAATCTTCTTGTTGATGACAATTCACGTTCAATGTCCCCAGGACCTTGATGAGTTCAAGAATATTCTTAAACCACGCCTGAAAGTGTTTGCCCAAAATGATGAACGTGAATGGTTCATTGTATATGTGTCTAGAGCTCATCCAAGCAATGATCAAGCCACTGAGATGGCTAAGAAAGTTTATGCCAGATTTGAAGCTGATTTCAGCTCCAAGAAGAGGGAAAGGTAAGCATGCAGCTTGTATATATTCTTATCGATGTCATGAGTACTATTTATGCCGGTATCAATGATTTCAGTGAGGAGGTAATGATTCGGTTTTTTTTTCATGCATGTTGCAAGTTCTATGCAAAAGAAAATTTTGGTGAAACTTTGAAAGTAGCAGCCTCAGGAGACTGGTGTTCGATTTTTCCTTTTTCGCTTTCTGATATTCTAAAACTGTGTTTCATTTAGGTGCTGCAAATTCGACATGTATGGTCCCGAACCAAATTTTTCGGAAGAGTTAGAGTTCAGTATTATAGAGTCTATCAAAAATACATTGGATAGACGAATACAATTCTACGAGGATGAGATACGCAAGCTTAGTGAACAACGATTCATGCCAATCTGGAACTTCTGTAACTTTTTCATTTTGAAGGTTTGGTCCTCTTCTGAAAGTTAGAATATGGTTATGGCTATATTGATCCAGGGGTAAACTCTATGATTTTCCACTCTTTTGTGTCATCTCAACTTCAGTTTTATCTCAAAGCATATATTATAATCCTTTTCTGTTTTTCTGTCTGTAGATTGTAAAAGAAACAATCAACTTGCCCAAATCTATTGTGCCCTTTAACTAATATAATTCTTATTAGCCATTACATTTTTTAATTTTCTCGAATAAGAAACCGGAACATTATTTTAAGCTTGACTTTTTAGTGCTTCATTCTTCTTTTTCTTAGGAAAGCTTGGCTTTTATGTTTGAGATCGCTCAACTTCACGAGGACGCCTTGCGTGAATATGATGAACTAGAATTGTGCTACATGGAAACAGGTATGGATATATATATATGTTCCCAAGTGTCCATTTTGTTATGTTTTAACTTTCTACTCTATATTTTCTATTTCTGTTTATGTTTCTGAACAGCACATTTGTTGCAAGGCCAAATTATTGATTGGTAATTGTTAAGTGCTTCCTGAAATGCTCCCTTTTTCCAGTGAATTTTGGTAATTTCTTTTTTTTTTCCAGAGCACTTCTTGATCTTATTACGATATGAGTGCAGTTAATAATGGTGGTATGCATAGGGAGTTCGCAGGACTAGACCGCGGTGACGATCAGGCGGCACTGCTTAATCCTGGAAACTAATCGTTGACACAGATTGTTCTAGATGAAACATTCAGGGAGTTTGAGTTCAGACAGTATCTCTTAATCAAAGGTGACTTTAAATATCTTTGCATCTCACTGTCAGCCTTTCAGAGTAATTGCTAATTGCCACTAACATGAGCTTAAGTGTTTGTTGCTGTCAATTTTCTAATTTTTTTCAAAATGCCCCTCTTGATGGGTTATTGGAATTCTATGGTTAATCGATCAATGGATGTAGTGATTTATTTCAGTCTTTCATCAAATGTCCGATGCATGTTCTTTATTATAATGGGTTTATGTAGCAGATTTATAGGGCTTATTCTTTATTTCTGATTATTTCTTTCCTTGTATAGTCTTGATTTCTTTATATAAATGCCACTGTAGCTAGGGAATAAAATCATTGTTCTCTTTCTGTTATCCTGCAATTTATTAATTTCAAGAATGGCTGTGTATGTGCCTACATTGCATCTCACAGATTAGTTAACTTGCAGCTCTTATTCAAATTGAATCGTTCTTTAGAGGTTGCTTCAAGGGGTTATTCATTTATAATTAGTTTCTCGAAATCCCTGGAATCCAATGAGGTATTAGATAATCCTTGTTTTCTTCCAGCAACAGTTTTGGTCACTGTTTCGCATTTTTAATTTCTTTCCTCTTGGATTTCTTAAGAGTGTGTTTCCCTTCTGCATGCGTGAAGATTGGGTAATCACTGCATACTTGACTATACTTGACTTTAATCAGTGCAACCGGTACTCAATATAACGGTGAAGATGAAGCCCCTGAAGGGCATTTCATAATTTGGAGGTCTCCCACGGAAGCTGCTCTTAACTTAGTGTTGGGGGCAGCCTACTATCTTACCTCCCCTTATCCCATTACATATGGGAACAAGGGACAGCCATTTTTTGATGAAGGCCCTGAAATCGAGAAGGAGTTCTATCGTGTTCAAGGAGATCTTTACTGGCTATGTAGGACTAAGGTAAATTTTTACTGATTATTCGAAATAAATAAGGGATGTCATTTGTCATATTGTCGAAACAATGCTGAAACATGTTGATAATTGAGGCAGTTATTGAGGCTTGCATATCTAATTGGATATGGAACGGAGATCGGGAGTCCGGTTAACAGGTATGCATTCACCTTTTCGAGATAAAATCCGCCGTTTATTTTCCATGAATTAGGTTACTTGTTTCACAGTATAAAAGAAAGGTCATTCATGCAGTTAAGGCATTTCTTATAGTATTGTTCCTTTATTTTGAGAAGTGCTTCTCTGAGCATGCTGCCTTGGCCCAGGCCTGCAGTTTGGCCTTCGGTTCCGGATGAAGCTTCCTCTGAGGTTAATGTGAAAGAACAGGCAAGTGTTATTCCACATTTAAAAACTCAGAAAACCAGAAAGAATGATCGCCTTTTTTTATAATAACTACACCATTTTAATACAGGTTTATGTGTTTCTTTCATTGGAAGTAATAGTGTAGGGCTTCTATTTTATCTCCATCATGTATTTCTCAACATTCATAGCATTAGAAACTAGAGATTAAGAAAAAGAAAAAACAGTGTGACTGCTTAATGACCTATTCCTAATCGCTAGGCTTTTTCGAAGTAGAGTTTTTTCTCCAAGAGAAGAAACAAGGTCGAGTTAGCAGCATCAATGCCTTTCAATGTCTGCATGCTTTAGATCAACATAGAAATATTGTTTCTCGACGGTCTTTCTTTTCTTGCTAAAACTTTCATGGAAGTGGCCTTTTACGCAAAGTACATAATGACATTTTAGTTCACCAAAATTTAAGTTCTTTAATAGCAATGATGGTTCAGATGCCAAGTTCATAGCTATATAATCATTCCACCGGAATAATATTATTTTTCGAGATTTTGAGAAAGCACCATTTAAATTTCTTGGTATCATGGTCATAGGCTTTATGCATGCACAATTATACTCCTTTAATGTCTTTTTCTCTTTTACTCAGCTTTTATTTCTCAATTTGGTTCAGATGCTTCTGCAAGAAAGTCCTAGAGCCAAGCACTTTGGCCTTCAGAGGAAACCCCTGCCGTTGGAACCTACTGTCCTTGTGCGTGCGGCAAACAGGCAAAAGACTTCCTTTTCTGTTGGAAACGCATCAGAGCTTTTTGATGGCAAACTCGTGTTTGACGATGGGTAAGGAAATCTCAAGAATCAAGGCAAATGTTTCTTAGCAGTTTCTTGAAGATGAGTTACTAGTCAATTGAAAGTTTTTCATTTCAAGAATTGATGTGACTATTGTTTGCTTTTTCCTTTTCATTTTGCCATTTTGTTTTTCAGAAATAAAAGTTTTATGTCAAGTAAATATATACATGCTGACAGATTAGCTTCAGATGAATCAGCAAAGAAGTCCCCAGCAGATAAAGCACAAGCAATTGTGATGTCACGTACTTACTCATCTCCTGGAAATTTCGACTGTTTGATTGGTCGACCTATGAGACTTGCTGAAATTTTTGTTGCTTCTGAATATGCTCTGAAGAAAACAATTTCAAATCCTGATCTTCAGAAAAGTTTGTTGTCTATAGAGAGCTTTGAGGTATCAAATCCTTGCTAGTTGAATTGAATTTGCTTCATAATCTCAATTTCCTCTCGGATCATATTTGAGTCCTTAAGAGAATTAACAAAAAATTACACCAAAATTACAGTCCTCTTGGGGTTATCACTTTGAGTGCCTGAAGAGTTTAGACATTATACCGAAAGTACAAGGTTATGAATATCTTCTCTTTTTGTCTCGTCAATTCCTATATATTTGGGTCATTTCAGAAAAAAAGTATATGGAGCTCACTAAAGGTGCTGCTGACAATTACCATCATTCTTGGTGGAAAAGATACGGAGTTGTCCTTGATGGTGAAATTGCAGCTGTCTACTATAAGCGTGGGTACTTTGATCAAGCTGCAAAGTCATATGAGAAGGTTTGCGCCCTTTATGCCGGTGAAGGGTGGGAAGATTTATTGGCTGAAGTCCTGCCCAATTTAGCTGAATGTCAGAAGGCACTCAATGACCAAGCTGGCTACCTATCATCTTGTGTGCTATTACTTTCACTAGATGAAGGCTTATTCTCGGAAAAGGAACGCCAAACATTTCAATCAGAAGTGGTTAGTCTTGCACATAGTGAAACGACGCACCATGTTCCTCTTGATGTATCATCCTTATTTACATTTTCTGGAAACCCTGCCCCTCCTATGGCGTTATGTGATGGGGATCCTGGTACCTTGTCTGTGACCGTTTGGAGTGGCTTTCCTGATGATATAACTCTTGATTCTATTAGTGTCACTTTGATGGCTACATATAATGCTGATTAAGGTGGTAAGGTATGGTTTTCTAAGACAAGATGATGCTAGTATGTTTATAAGCTATGGTGTGGCATGACATGATTTGCTGTTTTGATTCTTATTTCAGTTACGAAACTCGAGTGCCACTGTACTAAACCCTGGTAGGAATCCAATAACCTTTCCTTTACCACCACAGAAGCCTGGTTCCTATGTCTTGGGAGTCCTTACTGGTCACGTCGGACACTTGACATTTAGATCTCATAGTTTTTCCAAGGGAGGTCCAGCAGATAGTGATGATTTCATGAGCTATGAGAAGCCAATCCGGCCTATCTTGAAGGTAATCTTTCCGTCCATTTCGCTCTTATGAATCTGAGGTACTTTCTTCTCGCATGATATGGATTAAGAAAAGTTAACACCATAATTGTCATAATCATTTTTATTTTAGGTTTTCAAACCAAGACCTCTAGCTGATCTGTCTGCAGCTATATCATCTGCGTTACTGATTAATAAAACTCAGTGGGTTGGAATTATAGTACAGCCTATAAAGTACTCCTTAAAAGGTTCTGTCTTGCATATTGAAACTGGTCCTGGTTTAATGATTGAAGAGTCACATTCCATTGAGATAGAGAGCTACAGAAATTCTGCTCAGGGTTCAGCTGATACAGCAAACTCTGGTGATGCTGCAGAAGTTTTTTTCCGTCTGCTAATAAACACTTTGAGAAGTTATGCCCTGTAAATGGTAAAATAGATTTTCCCGAATGGACCAGTGACGTGTCCTCGATTTTATGGATTCCTATTCGTGCAATAGATGATAAGCTTGCAGGAGGGTCATCTTCAGGTCAGGAAAAAAAGACTAGAAATTATGATGGTTTGAATTTTGAGTGTTTGCTGCATCTGATAGCTAGATCATTTATGTCACGGTGCATGCTGTGGCAGGGGGCCCTGACCAACAAAGTATTCTGGACGGAATGAGGACAATAGCTTTGAAGCTTGAGTTTGGAATATCAAAAAACCAGATCTTTGACAGGCAGTGTCTTCTATACATACATACATATATATTCTTTACATTTGAATATGAATTCACTCTCTCTCTCTCTCTCTCTCTCTCTGAACTTCAATACATGATCTACTTTAACATGCAGAACCATAGCTTTGCATTTCAGTGATCCTTTCCATGTGAGCACGAGAATAGAGAGTGTTTCTGTCCCCTAAAACCAACTCCGAAATTCTGGAAATGTCAAGTAGCATCCCTTTGAGTGTTTCTGTCCCCTAAAACCAAGAGCAGATTGTCAGAATAAAGAGTCAAGATACATTGCAAACGTAAGTGAAAGAGATTAACAAGGCTGCCCTTACAGTGCTTCCTATTATTTCATTACGGATGTCATTAGGAATCCACAGCCTACTGCATCTTTCAGGCTCTGAAGGTGATTCACTGCGAACAATATCCCAACCCATCTGTTGCAATAGATCATGCATTGTTATCCTATTTTCCGAAACAGAGATAAGCGATTTATCGATGAGGTTATGATTCCCGAATGCGCAGAGACATAATAAGCATCCATAATCCTCGTTACGAAATCTAGATCTTCCCCTTTATAGAAACAAGCAATGTCGAGAAAAATGTCTCTCTCTTCCCAATCCAGCCCATCAAAACTGCTTCTCAACAGTTTATGAATGGTTGGATTAGAAACCTGCTGTAGTTTCTTCACTGCACTTTCCTGGTAGCTTTGGTTCCCTCCATAAAGAGAGGATCCCATCACTTTTATAGCCATGGGGTTCCCATTAGCAGAACTCAAAACCATCTTTGATAGCTCCAACTGATGTTCCTTGGGATGATTGCTTTTGAAGGCACATTGACAGAAGAGCTGAATAGATTCATTTCCGTCTGATTCCTTCATAAATGAGAACAATGTCATTCTGGATTAGCACTTGTTTATCTCTAGTTGTAACTATGACTTGACTTCCGGGGCCGAGCTGATCGATCCCTCTGAACAAAAACTCGAGTTGGCTTGAATTCGACACATCGTCACAAACTACCAGAACCATCTTCCTGGAAAGCATGTCCTTAATAAAGCCTGTTCCGAGTGTGGGAGCTGATATATTTAAGTTTCCATCTTCCAATATGGCTGAAAGAAATTTCTCACGTAATTCAACTAACGTTCCACGTTCTTCCGATTCCCGAACGTTACGAAGAAAGATGGAAGTTTCGAAACCATTCGAAACATGGTTAAAAATAGCATCGGCAAGGGTAGTTTTCCCTATACCACCCATGCCCCAGATGCCTAGCTTTGGGAAATCTGGTTTTTCTTTTTGAAATAATGACATAACTTGCTCCATCATCCTCTCAATTCCAACTAAGCCCTCCAAAGAGGCACTTGAGGTTCCATGGCTCAGTTTCTTCAAGATATCTTTGACAATTTTATCTACCAGTGTTGACTCAGGCCTATACACACCAAAGGAAGAAACAGATTACAGGAGAAATAAAAATGAAACACGTATAGAATATAGGGTAAAGTATACAAATGTTCCTTTCTATAGATATTTGATTTATTGAGTTTCCGATTATTAAAAGTTACAACATGATTATTTAATTATAGAGTATTATGTTGTTAAGTCCCTACTTTACAAAATACCTTATCCGATCCGATCAGAAAAAATTGTAATTTTAACTTTATATTTAGGGATAATGGTAATAATACCCTTCTATATATTATTTTTTTCAATTAAATCCCTATTTTTTAATGAATAAGACTAATATTTTTTAATAAATATATTATTTCAGATCGGGTCGGATTCATATTCTATCTAAAAAATTCGGATCAGATCGGGTGAAAAATATATATTTTTCGAGTCGAGTCAAATTCGAATGGAAAATGTACAATTTTCAAATCAGGTAGGATTGACAAAAAAAAAATCCAACCCGATCCCTAATTGTAAACTTCACTATCCATTGCTTTTCGATGCGGCACTCATCTTCCCTACTTTATTCACCATTTGGTCCACATTACGGTAGAACATGGTAATAATTTTCAGATTAAAATAGGAATACAAGTTCATCCTATTCAATACAGTTCAAACGGTTATGAGATCAGATTTTATTATATCCTATTGAATATGTTAATATCCAACACAGACGACGGTCAATTTTTTAACAAAAAAATGATGAGTTTAGAATATATAAATAGTCGGATGACTATTTTATAATTTTTAATAGTCAAGGGACTCAAGAAATTAACATCTTATAGTTGATAAACTATTTTGTAACTTTTAATAGTCGATGAGTCAACAAAATATAATTTTATAATTGATAAAATATTTTATAATTTTTAATAGTTGAGGAACTAAATAAAATATTACCCTATATAGGGGACCATTTATGTATTTTACTGTTCTTACATTTGGTTATTTCTTAGAAACTTACCCATGTCACTTGCGGCAAATTCAAAAGCTTTTAGCTTAATATATGGTTCGTTCTTAGAGAATAAGTCATGGCACCTTACTTGAAGATGGTAAATGAGACGAGAGAGATTATAAATTATTTGAGATTAATTTAATTAAAATTTAATTAATTTTTAATTGAATATATTTGACTCAAATTCTTAACGAGTTACTTAATATTAGACTCGAAAAGCTCGTGAACAACTTAAAAATAATATATTAAATTTTTAGATTTTTTAAATTAAACTATTATTAATATTAAAATCCATATGTTTTTTTAAAAAATTATATATAATATAATCTTTCATGTATTTAATGTTTAGATTTGACTTCGTGTTTGAGTTTCAATTGAGATAAATTTAAGAATATTTTAAATTTATTTTTTTTAAATTCAATTTTATATTTTTCAAATGGAATTAAATTTAATTTTACACTTTTTCAAACTTAAGTCGTCCATACGGCTTGCCTTATACCGTACATCAAATGCAAAAGCAACTAGCTTTTAGTGTGAGGACATGGGAATGAAGATTATCAAATTTCAAAACGCAAAAAGCAAAACGCGTTAGTTTCATGTGGAATTCAAAATTAATATATATAAACAACACATTTGTTGTAAATAGGGATAGATATAAGATTCGAATTTGATAGGTTCTGATTTGATCTGACCTGATCAAATCATATTTTGTTTTAAAAAATTCTGGTTTAGGTTAGTTTTTTTTAGAGATAGTGTTCGGGTCTGGTTCAGATTTAGGATGAAAAATACTTGATCCGAGCGGCCAGAAAAAAAATATAATTTTAACTTTATATTTAGGAATAATTGTAATAATACCCCTCTATATATTATTTTTTTTCAATTAAATCCATATTTCCATTGAATAAGAATAATATTTTTTAATAAATATATTATTTCGGATCAAATCGGGTTCGAATTTTATCTTAAAAATTTGAATCTAATCGGATGGAGATTGTATATTTTTCGAATCGACTCAAATTCAAGCAATAATTGTAAACTTCACTATCCATTGCTTTTCGATGCGTCACGCATCTTCTTTCTTTTGGGACCCCCAAATATCCTAAATATCCACCATTTGGTCCGCATTACGTTAGGTGAGCTGCTTTTAGTTAATCCCGTTAATCACCTATCCTATGTTCTCCTTCCCTACTTTGCTTTAAACAAAATTTAGATTAACCACAATCAATTAGTCGACATTAATTTTTTAAAATAAAATAAAAATATGTTATTAATATAATAAATTGAACATGGTAATAATTTTGAGATAAAAATAGGAATACAAGTTCATCCTATTCCAAATAAGCCTCATCCTCCACAATGGCCGGCTTCTTGGATTTGCAGAAATTCATTGCAAAGTACCAGATGATTGTAAGAACCGTGACTATAGAACTCACCAAGAACACATTTCCGGTAGCCACTAACATGATATACACCAGAAACCCAGAAGGAATCAAGCACATCACGGTCAGACCAGGCAACTTCATGGGCACTCTGAATGGCCTTTTGATTGTTGGCGATTTTCTCCTCAACCAAAGGAATGATGCGAATTCGAGTAGCATGCCTAAACTGTATAAGAAATTAACCGACGAAATCAAGTCCGAAAAGTCCATGTACGAAACCGCGACGGTTATCGACGTCGACACCAGAATTCCCACCCAAGGCGTGTTGAACCACTTGGATCTCACAGAGAAACACCGTGGCAAAAATCCTAAATCAGCCATTCCTAGAAGCTGGTAAACGCAGCTGCTCAATTGTGCTTCGTACAGTCCAATGATTGATAAAACAGCACCGATTTCAATGAACACTTTTAACCATTTTCCTGCAATGATTTGAGCTGCATCAGCGAAATACCCATCAACCCAGTTTTCCTGGTCTAGTGGTATAGCTCCGGTTGCAGCTAAAAGAGGCACTAAATAAGCTAAACAAGTGAGCAATCCAGCTGAGAAAAGGGCTTTGGGGAATGTCTTTTGTGGTTGTTCCACTTCCCCTGCTAAGGTACTGGCATTGTCCCAGAAATTTAGGTTCCAAAAAAGGGTATTGAAGAACAGTGACCAATCTTTTGTTACTCCTTTCTGTCCTAAACTAATCCATCTGCTCGGATCGATCTTTGGAATCGAAAACAAAGCTAATAATACGAATGGCAGAAGTGAAACTACCCCTAAACATACTGCTGTGTACCCGACTATGACCAGACCTGTGTAGTTCAAGAAAGAAAGGAACAATGTCGACAACAGTATCGCAACATACCGAGGCAACCCGGAGGAGAGAATCGGGAAAACTAACTTGATGTAGTCGACGCAAAGAACAGGGTACGATGCTAAGTTGATCACTCCACTTAGGAACTTCCAGGACCCCATGAGTGAACCCCAGAATGGTCCGAAAGCCTCGTGAGCCCAGATAACGTAGCCTCCGTTACCGGGGAAGGCGGTGGCGAGCTCGGCCGTGATCAAGGCCTCGGGTATGCTCCATATGAAAGGGAAAACAAGGAAACCGAGTATGGCCCAGAGAGGACCAGCGGCACCCACAGCTGCCTCCTCGCCGTATGCTCCACCGGATACCTCGAAGTAGATGAGGAAGATGAGGGGGATGATGGATAGCTTGCCGGAATTGTTGGTGGCGGTGACTGCGGTGGTTGTTGGAAGAGTTTCTTCCTGATGGTGGTGGTCTAGGAGGTAGTCTTCTGTGGAGTCTTCGGTCATGATAGATGGCTTCTTTTTTTTGGTTAGTTTGAGGGATCGATTTGATATTGGAATCTTAAATGTTCGCGACTTTTATCCTTCTACGGCTCCACCAACCATTCAAGCAGATCCAAGGTGGTTGAAATTACAATCAACCGATCATTAACAAAGCAAAACAATGTCGGATTAAATATACAAATAGTATCCCGATTATATTAGGTTAACAGGTTAAACAAAGAGTTGATTTATAAAATATAATTTAAATAATTTTATGAAAGAATTTTATCATATCTCAGTTAACAAATTAACTTCAACTCAGATGATTGTCAATTCTTTAACAAGAAAAGACAAATTCGATACATATAAATAATCGAGTTATCATTTTATAATTTTTAATAACAGACACTAAACAAAGCAGTGCCCTCTAATCAGAGGATGAATTTATAACTCTTAATAATTAATGGACTTAAAAAATACCATCCTATAATTAAATGACCATTTGTGTGCTTTACCCAAAAATCTAGCGTTTATTTGTTGGTATATATAAAAATTAGTCTCATGGTATACGCATTCTGCACGATAAAAATAAATAAATATTTAAGCAATGCCATATTCTTAAGGAATAATTGGTAGAGTTAATTGCATAAAAAATCTTTAAATTATAATTTTTTATTTTAAATTAAATTTTTAATAGAAATATTTTTTAGTTAATTATTTTTTTAATAAAGTTACCTTCACTTATAAAACTTCGCATATGAGTAATTTTAAAAATAATTTTATTATTAGCTTCTTATTTATTTTATATTTTATTTGATATAATAAAATTGATAAAATAAATAAATATCTAAAAACTAATAATTTTATAACCACCTTAAATTATTCAGAAAATATTTAAATATCAAATAAATTATGATAATATCAAATAAATAAATATAAATATAAATAAAAAATTATATTAAAATTTCTTAACAATCTCTCAAGATTAAAAAAAAAAGTTCTGTCATTTTCTGAAGGAAAAAAATCAGGAAAGAAAGGAAATGGAAAGCCCAAATAAAGGAAAGAAAAAGAATTCTTCTGATAACAACAGTGACCCTAAGCTGCCATCGATCAAGATTCACCTCCCGTCCTCTCCTCGCCACTCGACCTACGCCGCCTCTTCCCCCACCCCCGTCGCTGGTGCACGCCGTAAGATCGGCGTGGCCGTCGATCTATCTGAAGAATCGGCTTACGCCGTTCGTTGGACCGTTCAGAACTACCTCCGACCAGGCGATGCTGTCATCCTCCTCCACGTGTCACCGACCTCTGTACTCTACGGAGCTGATTGGGGCCCAGTTGCCCAGGAACAACAAAGCCCACGAACGCCAGAGACCAAGAAGCAACTGGAAGACGATTTCGATGCCTTAACGGCTTCAAAGGCGGCGGATTTGGCCAAACCCTTGAAGGAAGCTGGGATTCCCTTTAAGATTCATATAGTGAAAGATCATGATATGAGGGAAAGATTGTGCATTGAGCTGGAGAGGTTGGGGTTGAGTGCTGTTGTAATGGGGAGTAGAGGGTATGGAGCTGAGTTAAGAGGGAATGATGGGAAATTGGGAAGTGTCACCGATTACTGTGTGCATCATTGTGTTTGTCCTGTTGTTGTTGTTAGGTATCCTGACGAGAAAGATGACGGGAATATTCAGCCAGTGACGACAACTAAGGAGGCTAAGGTGGAGGGAAAAGGTGGCAAAAGTTAATCCTTTTGGAATTCATTTTTTGCTGTTTGATTGGAAATGTGGGGACTTTGTATTTTTGTTTCAATGCTTAATTTGGATGGCATGAGTAGTTTTATTTTATTTTTATTGCTGATGTGTTTTTATAATATGAACTGATAATTAGGATAGTAGCAAAGTTGTGTCATATGATCCGAATTCGGAATAGCCTATCCCATATACTGCCCTGGTCTTTTTGAATGGCTGAAATTTTGTTTTCTTGCTGGTGTTTAGATATCTAATTCGGATGACTTTAGCATTTCTCTCTCGGGTAAGTGTTTTTATTTTGTTACATGGTGATAAGGACAGAGTAGTATAATGTTACCACTCATAGCAATTTGCTTTCAAGGATGATAAGATATTTGAGGTGGCGGAGGTTGGTCTTTTCGTGGTATTAATGACTAGTTATTCTTGGTATCAATCTGACTTTAATAGTATCTTTATGTGGATAGCTGAAAATGCTGTTTTCGTTCAAGTTAGCTGAAAATTAGGGCATGATAGTAGAATATGATACATATAACTCATTCCAAAGTTGGTAAAGTTTTAGTTTCTCGTTCTTGTAGATAATATATTGTTTAGTTTACTTTTTAGTATTAGATATTTAGAAATGGGAGGATCTGTTGTTGGATGGGATTAGTTTTGTCCCCTTGAATTTTCTTGCTGATTGGGAGCTAATTGAAAAGTATAGGGGTGATGGACAACAGAACTGCTTGTAGAGTGTAGTGCTTATCATACATGTCACTACCAACTTGGTATAAAATAACGAGGGACAAGTTGATAAATATCATAAAGATATGTGATATCAGCTGTTTCCATTTACCTGAAGTAACTTGGATGTATGTGCTTGATGGGAATAGTTTTCCCTGCCTTGAGTTTTCTTATGGATGTTATGTTGTAAAATTTGGCAGTTAATTGATGTGTGGACAAGTTATGCACAATGGAAATGATTATATGATGAGGATGACATGTCGTAATGTGGTGTGCTTGATGTTAGAAGCTAAACTTATAATAGAGGTTGCTCTACAACGTTTTGAAACTTTCAGAAAGAGAATGTTCCATTTAAATATTTGTTAGAACATGCTTCTGCTGTTGTATATGTCGCTTTACAATATAACTTAAATATATGCATAGATTCGAGGAAGGCTCTTGCATATTGGTGGAAGATGTTTTATACAACAAATATATCATTGCCATTTCCCCCCTCTGTTTCATTTAGGCTATTGCTTGTGTAACAAGTATGGTGGAAAGAATAAGAAGACGGGAAAAGAAAGAGATATGTCTTCACCGTTACCTGGTGGAAACATTTTGAATTAATATACCTGAGATTGCCTTGTTATGAAATTCATATGTTTTAGTAGCAAAGTTTCTTCAGTTTTTTTTCATGGACTTTGTTTCAAGTTGCTGACTTATTGAACTTACTACCAAATCCTGCAAATTAACATTAGTGTTTGATGATTATTTTATCTCAGATGCTTAGCGACTCCTTAGTAATTGCAGCTTTATCCTATTGGTAGCAGGTTTGTATCTTGGTGCTGCAATTATCTCCACTAATATATATTTTCCAGTCCTTCATAACCTGTTTATGATCTGATTTTTTTTCCCGTCTTGCTTTTCTTATGTGGTAGATAGTAAAGAAGGCTATGAGTCGCTCAGGATTAGCTCATATGAAGGATCAAGTTAAAATGGATCCCTAGGATTCGCTCTTTCTACTTTCATCTCCGCTTTGTTGGACTTTTTATCGGTCAAGTTATCGTATGGTCGATGAGTTTCTAGATTTCCTTTTATGGCACTCGAGATCGCGATTTACTGATCCGTGATGATATACAATACGATAACCCCCGTGTCAACATTTGCTCTTAGTTTTATGTGATATTATGTTCGTTTTGATGTCATAGTGCTGGACAGAAACATGAAAACATCTCATGAGCTTCACCTTGAATTTAAGGGCATTTCTTTTATGTATAAATCCGGGATTTTTTTTTTTGGTGTGTGTGTGTGTGCAAAGGACATTGCAGTTTGAGTTGGAAGATGGAAGTGATTGTGTAGATATGATCCGAATCTTACGGTCAGAAAACGCTTCTACAACCGTAATTTAAGCCCTTGAGTTAAAGGTAGTTCTGTTGTGCAACGGGGTGCAACGGGAAACCTAAGGTTAATTTATGACAAGTTTTAACAGTTACAATTAATAATAATTTCAATTATAATCGAGAATATTATATTGTCGTGTGTTTTATTCTAAAATCTTATAATGTCTACTCTAAAAATATATATAATTGGTAATAATTTTAGTTACAGGCGAGAATGTTACATAGTTTTTTTACGATAACATTTTAAGTTGTAATCAGAATAATTATGTAATTTATATGATTTGTTATAGAAAACGTAATATTTTTTGTTTCAACTTAAAATATTATCCATTTTATTTCGAAAAAGCTACACGGTTGATAAAATTTTCGATTATAGTTCATTATATATTTTTTAAAATTTTATATTAATCGGTTGTATTTTAGAGATGCTCTCAGTTAACTGTAAATATGAAAACCGAAAAGATAGATCATAATAAACAAATCAGGTTTAGTCAAAGCAAGCAGCCAGATCACAGGAAAAAGAAAACAACGCCAAAGAAAATTACAATCGGTGACGTACGTAATGCATGATTTTTGACTTTTAGATAGTTTACGTGCCATCATGATCGTTGACATGAAATATAAAAAATATCTACGTGTTGTAAATTGAATTCATACATATAATTCACACTGCTGAGTTTAATCCAGGCAAGGGCGTGGCTGAGGGTGCGCAAGGTGCGCGACGGCGCATGGTCTCAAAAAATAGGGGTTTCGAAATCAAGTATATCTATTAGTTGTTGTTATTAAGAAGTCTTAAAAAATAGGGGTCTCAAAAAATAAGGGCTCTGAAATCGAGTATATCTATCAGTTGTTGCCATTAAAAGATCCTAAAAAATAGAGGCCCCTATTTTTAAGAGCCTAAAATCGAGTATATCTATTAGTTGTTGTCATTAAGAAGCCAAAAAAATAGGAGCCAAAAAGTAAGTTCGAGATCTAAGGGCCCCTTTATAAGAATTTACACAGGACCTCCAACAACCTAGCCACGGCCTTAAATCGAGGATTAGCATTTCCATTACCGGATGCATTCGAAAAGCAAAATTTATGGATGGCTATGTTTGCTGGCAATTCATTCATACCTAGACCAGGGATTGATATAAGATTTTATGATATAAACGGACCCAAAGTTTTATATTAAAATATTAGCTGACCCTTTTCCCATATGTAATGGGGTAAGGGAAGGTAGGATAGTAGGTTGCCCCTAACACCGGGTTGAGAGCAGCTTCCGTGGTAGACCTCTGGCAGTCAAAATTTGCCCACCATAGGATTCGATCCCACGACCACAAGATTAAGAGCCTTGTGCTCTATCAACTGAGCTGGACGGGATTAAAATTGTGGTCCATTTAATAGAACATACGAAGATTAGAATTTTGAGCCCACGAGATGGCTTTAGCATTGGTCAACAAAAGTCTCCTTGAGAGAGCTGAGGTATCAAAATTGAAATTGTGATATTCTGATGGAAAAAGTTTGATATAAGGAATGGGGTTTCCATGTTTCAGTTTCACATCTCATCAATGGCGGAATTTATCTTGCTTCTGCTTTGTTCCTTTTTATGGGCATATTTAACAGTATCCATTGCAGTGGAAAGCTTAAATACCAGTATTTCGATTCGAGACGGCGATACCTTGGTTTCGGCTGGTGGAGTTTTCGAACTGGGATTCTTTAGAACAGGTTCCAGCAGCAGAAGGTACTTGGGGATATGGTATACGAATTCGGTCACATCGGTTCCATGGGTGGCTAATAGGGAAGTGCCTCTCAATGATACGTCAGGCGTCGTAGAAGTTACAAACCAGGGGACCCTTGTCCTTCTAGATGGTAATCGCAGCATCATTTGGTCCTCCAATGTATCGAGGCCTGTTCGGAATCCGGTCGTGCAGCTATTGGACTCGGGAAATCTTGTTGTAAAAGATGAGCTAGATAGTAATCCAGGAAACTTCATTTGGCAAAGTTTTGATTATCCAGGAAATACATTCATTGCAGGGATGAAGATTGGTAGGGACTTGAGAACTGGCCTCGATCGGTACTTATCGTCTTGGAAAACTCATGATGATCCTTCTGCAGGAAAGTTCACGTATCAGTTCGAGCTCGGTGGATTTCCGGAGATTGTTGTTAGAGAGGGTTCGACTATTAGATTCCGGTCTGGACCTTACAACGGTGAGCGGTTGAGTGGGTTACTTGAGATGAAAGAAAACCCCATGTATACTTATGATTTTGTATTTAATGACAATGAGGTATATCTAACATTCATTCCTCGTAATAACTCGATTCTTTTAAGGGGAGTGCTAAGTAGTGAGAACGGAGCTATAGAGCCCTTTTCATGGATCGACCCGAATCGAGGTTGGATTCGAAATCTTCCACTCTATGTAGATAACTGTGACAGATATGCCTTATGTGGTGCAAATGGCATATGTGACAACAACAGGTCTCCCGTATGTAGTTGCATGAGAGGTTTCGTACCGAGAAGCTCGAGCGAATGGGAAGCAACACCGGGGACGGGAGGTTGTGTGAGAAAAACACAGTTAAACTGTTCAGGAGATTATGGATTTATACAGGTCTCTGCAGTAAAGGTGCCTGAAACAAAACATTCATGGTATAATTACAGTTTGAACTTAGAGGAGTGCAAGAACATCTGCTTGGCGAATTGCTCGTGCACGGCTTATGCGAATTTGAACATTACAAACGGAGGAAGCGGGTGCTTGCTCTGGTTTAATGACCTTATCGATACACGATACATAACCGATAGTGGTCAAGATATCTATGTGAAGGTTGCTGCATCAGAACTAGGTACGAAATATGCCGATCAAGCCTTGAATTTCGATACAAACTGACCTATTGATGAACATGACTCTCTGATTTGCCTATTCATGTAGATCAAAATGTGATCGAAAGAAACAAAGCACGATCCAATGCAAACATAACAATAATTGCAGCTACATCATCTTCAGGAGTGCTGATTGCTGGCCTAACCCTGGTCGTGTTTCTAAGAAGGAAGAAAAATCGGAAAAAGGGTTGTTATCTTTTTCATTTCTCGTTCTAATTCGAGTCCATATCTAACATACTCGATTAATACAGATCTCGAGCATGCTTGATTTTGCATTAATAGGTCGCTATGTTATATTTTACTCAACTTGTTTCCTCACAGGATTGATGACACCCCCTTCAGATGGCGGTGCTTATGATTATCAAACTCACGAGGAAGATCTAGAGTTACCGGTATTCGATTTAAGAAGTATCATTCGTGCAACGAGTAACTTCTCGATCAAGAACATACTCGGAGAAGGAGGTTTCGGATGTGTCTACAAGGTAACAATATGATCAAATGCCACTCATGACTACTGTTTTCTTCCACTAGATGTTTTAAGGTGTACTGTAATCAGGAAAGTTGCTTGACGAGTGTCGTGTTTTAGGGAAAATGAAGAGTTCGAATAACATATTTCTGAAATGAACATTCACTAACATGATAATATGTTTTTTTAGGGTGTTTTGAAGAATGGACAAGAAATTGCAGTTAAGAGGCTTTCGAAAAGTTCGAACCAAGGACTCGATGAGTTCACAAACGAAGTTAAACATATTTCAAAGCTTCAGCACAGGAATTTAGTGAAGCTCCTTGGATGCTGCATTCAAGCAGATGAAAAGATGTTGATCTATGAATACATGCCTAACAAGAGCCTGGACTTCTTTATTTTCGGTACGTCTTCGATCATCCGAACCAGAAAATCGAGTCTGTTTAACATTAATCTATTCCGTTATCATTCTACCAATCTCCTCTGTGCTCAGAGAGCTGACAAACAATAAATTGGCTTGACTTGTTTGAAAGACCAAGCCCGAAGCATGTTGCTAGATTGGCCGATGTGCAAGCACATCGTCGACGGGATTGCTCGAGGCCTGCTTTATCTTCATCAGGATTCAAGACAGAGAATAATACATAGAGATTTGAAAGCCGGTAATGTTCTATTAGACAATGAAATGAATGCCAGAATTTCTGACTTCGGCTTGGCTAGAAGTTTTGGAGAAAAAGAAACCATAGCAAACACAAAGAGAGTGGTGGGAACATTGTAAGTAATGAACTCAAACTGTGTGATATATACATCTGCAATATGCAAATTAGCTCTCGAACCATACCAGATCGAAACTTGTAAACTTGTGTTCTTATTTTCGATCTTGTTTTCCCCCACAGTGGTTACATGTCTCCGGAGTATGCAATCGATGGACTTTACTCGATTAAATCCGATGTTTTCAGCTTCGGTGTCTTGGTTCTAGAGATTGTGAGTGGGAAGAAGAATAGAGGGTTCTCTCATCCTGATCATCAACACAACCTTCTTGGACATGTAAGTCTTTTAGTCTTCTTATATCAATATCAGAGATTTATATGCTACGGTAGTTAAGCACAGTCGATATCGACAATGAGCTATATTTTCACAGGCATGGAGACTATTCTGTGATGGGAATTCCATGGAGCTGGCTGCTGATGGAATTAAAGAAACCTGCAACCGATTCGAAGTACTAAGATTGATTCATGTCGGCCTATTATGCGTGCAACGAAGTCTTGTAGACAGGCCAAGCATGTCGGATGTTGTTCTGATGCTAAGTAGTGAAGTTCCATTGCAACAGCCTAAACAACCAGGGTTTTTCACTGAGAGAGATCTGGTTGAAGCTGCTAATTCTTCAGCTTGTTCTAATGATTTTGCAATCACAGTGGTTGAGGCAAGATAAAAATGATGTTTGTCAACCTTTTGAACTGTGCTAGAATTCTCATTGATCCCATTTCTCATTTAGTTTATCAGATATGCCATTATCTGATACAAGTATATTCAATTTCTTCTAATTTTGTCCTTGTATTTGGAGAATTCTTTTAAGAATTCTCCCATATCCTTATAATTCAGTGCAACATTAGCACAGAAAGTCCTTGTGCTTTACCTTAGTAAACTATAAGGATCAAATATATAATTATACAAATTTTTTAAATATCACGACTACTACTTTGTCAAATGTTAATGACAAGTGCTTGATCAGCAACGTCTAAAGAGTTAATTGACTTTATTGACAAAATTGAAAGATTAATGATCAAAATAGAATATTTCCATAGTTAAGTGGTCATTGTTGTAATTTACTTTAAGTATATCAAATATCTTCAAACCTTATTTTTCCCTTAAATTTCGTCACTTGAGAAAAATATCACAATCTAATCTTCTTCTCTGACACTTCCAATGGCGACTTTGTTAAACCCTTCTTCTCTCCTTCTACCTTCAAAACCCTTTCTTTCAGCTCGTCCCCAGCTCACTCCACCGCCGACTCTCCGAGTAAACTCACTGATTCAGTACTTTCCTTCATCCTCAACTGGTCGTCATCGTGTCATCAAAGCTGCAGCACGTGACAGTGACTACTCGCCCAAGAGGAGCAGCAGCAATGAGCCCAGGGAAACGATAATGTTACCTGGATGTGATTATAACCATTGGCTTATTGTTATGGAGTTCCCTAAAGACCCTGCTCCTACAAGAGAACAGATGATTGAGACTTATATTAACACCCTAGCTACTGTCCTTGGCAGGTGACACTTTCTTCTTCCTGGGTAGTATTTTTCTAGTAGAAAATAATGAAAATATGAAATTTTTATGCAACTTTGGCTTCTTTTTTTGGGTTTGTTTTCGTTTTGTTGGACGATTGTCAAATTTGGTGAGATTTTATGGGTTTTGCTCGTTTTTGGTATAGAAATGCTGCTAAATTCAACTTTTCCCCTTTCTCTGTATGTTTGTTTCCCGAGAAATGTTTAATTAATGGGGCAGCTTAGTTTTTTCCCCTTAGTTCGTTATTGGAACATGTAAAAAGGATTCCTTTGTTAAATATATTTTCTTTGACGTCTAAGAGCAAGAGTTCTCATGAACTTAGGGAAGGTCGTCGATCACTTCTTTATATGCAGTGTCTTGATTGATTGATTCCCATTGAGTTTGAGGTGAAGGGTTTATTATTATGGTAACATATCCAATTGTCTGAGCTTGAAGATGATGAACAAAGATGGAGCCTTGGATTGAATGAAAGAAACAAGATTGAACATTGCATTGTTCATAAATATTCTGAATTATCATAATCAGTAGTTTCCAATGAAGTTAAAAAGCAGACTGATAAGGAAAAAAGTTATGCAATTCATCTGGCTTGTTATAATGATTTTCAGACAAAATTATAACAGTGTGTCCTTAGAAATTGAGGCCACTTAGGACAGAATATCTTTGTGTTAGGCTTGTAATGTACCTGTTTACCTGAATTTGTCAGCTCAGATTGTGAGAACCTCAAAAGGTTCTTGACAGAGTGAGTTAATGTCAAGAACTTTGTATCTTAACTAGTTAGAATGCTCACGATTCGTATGTCGTAGCATTCTTTTGGGTTGTCGGCAGTCTTTTTCCAGGCTAGATATCATGGATCAGCATTTCTTAGTTATCAAAATTGAGATGCCTTCTTTGTGCATTTTTTAAATAATTAAGAACCTATGTTACCTGATTAATGTTTAGTAAATCAATATACAAAAATCGCCATTTAGTGAATGTATGAAAATCGAGTTATTGTAATGAAGAAATCTCAGATGAATCCCCCCCCCCAATCTTTATTGCAGCATGGAAGAAGCGAAGAAGAACATGTATGCTTTTAGCACCACTACGTATACCGGTTTCCAATGCACTGTATCGGAAGAAACCTCGGAGAAGTTCAAGGGTAAGAAGATTTTCATTGCAACTCATTTGTTTAAACCTATGTTACTTGAAATACCCGTGTTTGAAATCTACGTCTGATGCATGGTCGAAGAACCCTCCATATACATGAAAAGGTTCAGAAAGATTGAGCATACCAATGTTGAGCACATATCCGTATATGACACTCACATTCGAACCTGAATCACATAGGTTTAAATGATGTTGTTATCTATGACTTCGAGAATGAATTTTATTGTTTTGGATGCAGGATTGCCCGGAGTTCTTTGGGTGCTGCCTGATTCCTACATAGATGTCAAAAACAAAGATTATGGAGGTTGGTTTGCCTATTATCTTTAATTATGCGAAGTTTTTGTTTCAATATGATAATATAATATACGGTTTGGTGTACTTTTAGGTGATAAATATATCAATGGGGAAATAATACCCTGCAAATACCCTACTTATCAACCAAAGGCAAGAAAAGATTCAAAATATGTAAGCAAAAAATACGAAAGACGAAAAGACGGTCCTCCTGCCGGACAGTTCAGACCAAAGCAAGCGGCAAGTCCATCGGAACCATCATCTTGACAAGGTATCAGAATATCTACGTTGTTCTGACTCTTCATGTTTTTTCTCAAAGTACTACTCATGCCCAACCCATATCCGGATATGACTCCAAAATATAGCCATCTAATGACTCTCCAAATGCATTGAAAACGGAAGGAAAAAGTTAAACATACTCGTGTTAGTCGTATACTCTTATCCGATGCTCGTGTTGCTAGAAACAGCTTTGCATGCTCCTTTTGGCCATGTTGGTCTCAAAGTTTTGTTTTCATCATACAACTTGATTTTCTTTTCTTTTTGTTGACAGTTCATGAATGGTTCGTGGGCAGATTAGCACTTGGCAAGTACAAGTCCTATTATGCATGTTTTGGAAACCCATGCTCGAGGGTTACTACATATCCGTTCTATAAATTTAGGTCATTTGTATTAGTTCTGTTATCACATGAATACATGAGTTGGAACCTTATTTAGGTAATAAACAATATATTAACCTTATTATTATTATTATTATTATTATTTTTGCATGAATTTTAAATCTCAACGTTTTATTTTGAGATAAATTTTCTCTTGTTTAGATGAAAATTATTAGTGAATTAATATTCAATGCTTGTTGTTGATGTTTCAAGTCTTATGTATCCAAAATGATGATGTTGTATGTGTTATGTTATCGTTTATGTACATATGATATACATCACATCATCACTCATGTATATATAGTTTATGTCACGTTGTTATTTTGAACATGTAATATATGTCACAACATTACTTTTAACACGTGATGCGTGATATATTATCACTTAGAATATATGGTATGTATACCATCACTTATTTACATGTGATGTGTGTCCTTTTCTATCATTATACATATGTTTTTAATAATATTGATTTTGTGGGCAGTGGTGTTATATTCTACTACAGAAAGAGGTCATGAAAAAAAAAAGTCAAGCGTGTGGACAGAACTGCCGACACGTGGGCCAATGAAGTACGTTATTACGGTTTTGCCCTTACCCATCTCTTTCACACAAGTCGCATACAATTGGTACCCTGCTCGTAACGAAATCATTACCCACACCCCCTTTCACATATTAAAAAGGGTAAGCTAGTCCCTAATATATTGTTTTTTTTTTCATTTTAATATATATATATATATTTAAATTATACTAAAAGTTTAGTTTTTTTTAATTTGGTATTCATTGTTAAAAACTTAATGATATCCAAGACGCGTGGAATATCATAAAAGGAAAAATAATTTCATGTTATCGCTGCCACTAAATTTTTAATAGTGAGATATCAAATTGAAATATAAAGTAAATGTTATATGTGATTTAAAAAATAAATAAAGTTTAGATATTAAAACGAAATAAAGATGATAGCTTATCTCCTTTTCCCAAGTGGTAGAAAGGTAAATAAAGAATATGTTTTGTCCCTTTTCATCATAATATTATTTTTATTGTCTTCCCGGTTCTCAAGGTTTCTCCTTGACTAATTTGGATTGATCGGAATTACACATCTAGTTTTGGTGTATGTGTTTACTGACGGAGATTTTCTACATACACAGTAACTCGAAGATCTTCTTAAAAGATATTTAGCTACTTACCATTTGAATCAACTCGTTGATATCATAATGTTTTTTTTCTTTTTTAAGTGTATTGACAATTTTGGCAATGTATAAAATTACCAATGTTAAATGAAATATAATAAGTTATAGGATTAGTCTGCTACGCTCTACAAGTACTGATAAGTATCACTGAAGATGAACACTATAAATTTAATTTATAAAATTTTAAATTCTAAATAACTCCACTTATAATTATAAATTAGTTAAAAATCTAAAAAAAATTATTTAAAATAAAATTTTAATTATATTATTTTTCATTACATTTTTTGGTTTAAATGCATTATTGTCACATAAAGTACGTCATTTGTATTAAGTTGATTCTTAAAGTATTTTTTAAGATGTTTTACTCACTGAAGTTTAAATCGTTAATTCATTTGCCCCAAACCATGAACTCTGTTAGAAATAGCAAGGGTAACTTACATATTTAGTCACTCAATTATTTTTACGATTCTGTTTTGGTCACCCAATTATTCTCTCTCTCAAAATCATCATTAAATTTAAATTTTAGTTTGATTTTGATCACATAAATCAATTCAATTTTTTTTTGAATTTACTAACTTTTTTTAACTTGTTCATTATATATTTTTTTTGTTTACAGTAACCTCTAAACTTAATTTCTTTTATCATTTTGATGATATGTCACATGACACAATCTTAAAATTTTATATCATTAAAATAACTAAATATCAGAAAAGTTACAAAGTTTAGAGAATATTGTGACAAAAAAGTTTCAAATTTCAAGTTGAGAAAAGCTACTAAAGTGTAAGAAAAAATGTTGCGTTATCCCTAATTTATGTTACATATGTATGGATACTGGAACTCTAATTAGAAGATACATGAATGAAAGCTTACACAACGTAAACCCAATAATTACTATAAACTTGAAAGAGTCGGTGGTTTCACTTAAAAACATTGACGGCTGCAAGGGGGCGTGACAACAAATTTTTGGAAGAATAATAAATTAATTAATTAAAAGTAAAAATATATAATTTTAACCAACATGAGTTGGTTCAAGTGGTAAGCAATTTGATATCATTTAAGCAAGGCATCGAGTTCGAGTCTTTATGTATGCAGAAAATCTCTGTTGGTAGATTAAATCACCAAGCTAAATGTGTGACACGAATCGGTTTGGATTAATCAAGGCAAAGCCTTTGAACCGGAAGAACAAAATTTTTTTTAATGAATTAAGGTATCAATGTCAAAGTATAGGTACCATGAACAAAGGGACTTATTTTTTTTCTTCATTAAAAATGGTTCATTGTGTCTCTTGTTTGTCATCTTTTTATGGGATATATATATTTTTCTTTAATTTAATTTTGATTGTACATATTTATCTAAAATTTTAATTAATATTTGAATGAAATATTTAGTCTAAAAATTGACTTTGAAGAGAAAGAAAATATTAGCTCGGTTGGGTTAAAATATTTAGGGGTTGACTATCTGTGTGTCGAGTAAAAAATATGATATAAATGAATTCTTATTTATTACAAAATTTAAAAATAAATCGAATTAATTTAGGTGACCAAAACAAAACAAAAACTTTAGTGATGATGTTGAGAGAAAAATAATTGTGTGACCAAAACAGAATCGTGAAAATAGTTGAGTGACTAAATATGTAATTTACCCTTGGTATTTCCAATGGTTTGGGCCAAATGAGGTAACGATTTAAACTTTTAGATGGTAAAATATCCGAAAAATACTTTAGGAGGTAATTCGGTACAAATGACATACTTTAGGTGGCAATGATGCATTTAAGCCAAAAATGATTATGAAAAATATTGTAATTAAAATTTTATTTTAAATAATTTATCTTTATATTTTTAATTAATTTATAATTATACGTTGAGTATTTTAAAATTTTATAGATTAAATTAATAATGTTCAATACTCGAAAAGAAAAAAAAGAACAAGGGTCAAAATAATCATTTTAATAAACATTAGAATAAAAAAAAGAAATATTGATATTGATATTGATTGATCTTTCCCGTCCATGTAACAATTTGATAGTGGACCCATTTTTTTATTAGGATAAAAGTAAGTGGAATTTTTATATATTTCAATATTTTTTATGATTGTTTTTAGTTTAATTTTTAATAAAAATACATTTATATGACCTATTAAATCTAACCAAAATATTTTCCATTTTCATGAAATTACAATATTATTTTTCAAAACTTGCGCATGCCAATTAACAGTTCCTGTGCAACAAACTAAATAATTATGCACATAAAAACAACCCAAATAATGCAAATAATTTTAGACTACATCATACCCAATGGACCACATCATATTTAGGGTAAAGTATAGTAATGGTCACTGAACATTTCAGAAGCTTGCATTTAGGTCCCCCAACATTTAAAACTTGCAATACAGTCCCCCAACATTTATTCCGTTTGCAATATGGTCCCCCAACTTAAACCACAGTTAGAAAATTAGGATAAATTATATAAATGGTCATTGAACTTTTCAGTCACTTGAATTTAGGTCCCCCAACTTTTAAAACTTGCAAAACAATCATCAATTTCATTCTAAACCCCAATTTCCAAAGTAATTCAATTTTATTCTAAACCCTAAATTCCAAAATACTTAAATTAAATTCAATTATGTCAAAGTTATTATTATTTAATTTCATCTTATTTCATGTGATACGTATTTTTTATATAAATATAATAGTATAATTCTTATCTGTTGAAGAAATTTTTTAATTAAAAAAAGTAGTTAGGATATAAAAGAGGTTGAAAATAATTCGAATTTTAAATTTATAAAATGTTATTTTGACGTATAAATAAAAGTGTAAACTACTCGGTTGACAACTTAACTATCTAGCCCTTTTTACTTTTGTCATCGATCTTTTAAATTTATCAATCATACCACATAATTATTTAACTGTTTCAACTAAGCCACTAGTCGTTACCAATTGATAAAAATGATGATGTGGCAGTTAAAAGGAATTGACATTATTATACATTCAGTCTTTATTATTTATATAATCAATTTGGTCCTAAATTAAATAAAATTTAATAAATTAATCATTTAATTAGGATCTGACATGTGTTAGCACATGATCATGACACGTGTCATTGGTGACACGTGTTACCACCTAATTATTTATATATGCTATCAATTTGGTCCTAAATTAAATAAAATTTAATAAATTAATCATTTAATCAGGATCTGACATGTGTTAACACATGATCATGATATGTGTCATTGGTGACACATGTCACCTCCTAATTAGAAGAAAATTAAGTTACAAAGAAGTAAAATTTGGGTCTTGGGCAAACTCAAACCTGAGTCACGCAAATGAAAGATATAGGGTGGAGCCACTAAGCTAACACCATCGTTTGTGTTAAGAGATATACAATAATACATATACTAATAGTATGACCAATGCCAGAAAAAAAAGAATATAATGTAAAATGGAAATAATGAGATTTGAACTTCGGCAAAAAATTTGAAAGCAATAAATGATGGGAAAATATTATATTTTTTACAATAAAAAATATTATATTTGATAAATTGTTTGATAGATTTAATATATTTTTTAAATATTAGTTGATACAATATTTTAAAAGAATAAATTTAAGATTTATATATTTTTAAACTAAATTTAATAATTATATTTTTCATATTTATAATTCATGATTATATATATAATCTTAAGTTGAGTATTTCTAATATAATTAATAATTTTAATTTCTTATTAAAAATAAAATATTCAAAAAATATAAATGATTCATACATTAATATATGAATATATTTTTTATTTATACATCTAAATATAAATATACATTTATATAAATATATTTTTATTCGTTGTGTCTGTGCCTTGAACTCTTTCTTCAAGCCTATATTACCTTAAATTGAAGTATTTTAGAATTTAATTGAAGTATTTTAGAATTTAGGGTTTAGAATAAAATTGAATTACTTTGGAAATTGGGGTTTAGAATGAAATTGATGACTGTTTTGCAAGTTTTAAAAGTTGGGGGACCGAAATTCAAGTGACTGAAAAGTTCAATGACCGTTTATATAATTTATCCTAATTTTCTAACTGTGGTTTAAGTTGGGGGACTATATTGCAAACGGAACAAATGTTGGGGGACTGTATTGCAAGTTTTAAATATTGGGGGACCTAAATGCAAGTTTCAAAAATGTTCAGTGACCATTACTATACTTTACCCTCATATTTATTATAAGCTTACCACAATAAGCAAGCCAAAACGTAGACGTATCACAAAATCAAAAATATCAATCAAAGCTAGGATTCAACTAATGCCATAATATAAAATTTCAATTTTATATGATAATTCCTAGTTTAGTTTTTCTCTATTAATTTTATCAATATCAATTTTAATATTTGATACACTATCATTGAAATATTTTTTTTTCTAATCAATATAAAATTTAAAATTTTGGTTCGAGAAGAAATGAAGTGGATTTTGAGAACGAGAGTTAGGATTGGGTCAGGTTTAGAGTAAAAAGTTAATTTGATGCAAATAGAAGTCGTTAATTTGATCTAAAATTACAATGAAAGTCTTACAACCATAAGCGTAAACTAAATATATGCTCAGTGGCGGAACCACGTGGGGGCGGAAGGGAGACATGGCTCATCTAAATTTTTATGGTTTAATTATATTTTAAGAACTTAAAAATTTTGAAACCATTAAAATTAAGTCATATCCCTCCTAAAATTTTCTGGTTTAATTATTTTTCAAGACGTTATCAATTTTAAAGTTAAATGAAATTAAGTATTGTCTCTAACATTTTTTATTTAATTACATTTTAGGATATGCCAATTCTGAAATTAATGAAATTAAGCTTCAATCCTCTATTTTTTTGGTTTAATTATCTTTTAGAACCTTGTTAGTTTCAAAGATAAGCAACTTACCCCTTCCATAATTTCATCATAGTTCCGCCCTTGTATATAATCATGACATTTTCCTATAACCATTACACAATAAACTAATTGCTTGACATCATAAAACGGAAAAGTTAAAATCCATCCAAAAACTCAAACAAAAGATTGGTACAAACATATGAGATTGTATCAACAAATGAACCACAACAGGAGATGAATCTATTGAAAGATCACCGACAAACGTAAATTAGAATTGAATGTCGTGAGACAACTATGTCCGAACGCAAACTGTGTATTTAAATCCAATTAGATGATCTAAAGTAAAAAAAATTAACATAATAACAAATAAACGTCATCTTGATATAACTACTACGATAATGTTTCTCTCTCTCTATATATATATATTACCTCTTTATCTTGTAAAATAAAATTAGAAAAAAATGTGTCGTGTCAGTCGGAAATGAATTTGACCTCAAAAGTTTAAAATAAATACAGACGAAGGAAACATCATTAAACACAATATCAAGTAGTGAAAATCTTTATTTTTGGAGCCGATATGATCAAAAAGCCGACTCAACCCATCTCGTGCTTATACTTAATTATGGTTATATACCAAGGACAAAAGTGTCATCTCTCCATAATCATACTTTTCGACCTCTCCTTCCATCTTCTCTAACAGGCTTCAACACCCGTTTCCTCCAACTACCTTCCCATTTTCCCTTTTTCACTTACTTTTCTCCCATTTCTTTTTTCCATCCTTCCATGCACAACTCGAGTATATCATCCATGGCAGTTTCCAGAAGTACTGTCATAAAAACCAGAGCATATTCAACAAAACAACTTTATTTCCTCATAATAGTGTCCTTCCTTTTAATCTCTTCCTCCTCCTCCTCTTCTTCTTCTTCGTCATCTTCGATCCATGATCTCCTTGTTTCAAGAGGCTTACCAGCAGGTCTGCTTCCGAAAGAAGTGAAATCTTACACACTCTCCGACAATGGAACCCTGGAGGTTTTCTTGGGGGAACCGTGCCTGACAAAGTACGAGAATAGGGTGTTCTTCGACAGTGTGGTGAGGGCTAACCTGAGCTATGGAAGCTTGAGCGGTGTTGTCGGGTTAAGCCAAGAAGAACTCTTCCTCTGGTTGCCTGTTAAAGACATCATCGTTTTTGACCCCAAATCTGGGCTTATCTTGTTTGACATTGGTGTTGCTCATAAACAACTCTCTTTGTCTCTCTTTGAAGATCCTCCTCTCTGTAAACCAAAAGGTAAAACAATATTTACCTTTTCTTTCTTACTCTTAATATTTAGGTTAAACTACATATTTAATCATTCAATTATTCTTGTATTTTTATTTTAGTCACCTATATTTTTCAAAATCTTATATAATATTACTTTTTGATTCTGTTATACCACACAAGTATTATCATTAATTTTATAATTTAGATTATCAAAATAGAATAAAAATGTAATATTATTTAAAACGTAATAAGTAGTTTACCTTAATTTTTATATAAAAATAATTAAATATGAATTCAAAATAAATTACTAAATCTGTTGAAATCAGTCTATTGTATGATTTTTTTAATAAATGTGTTCTCTCTTTTTATTTGATTTTTTATTTAAAGGACTAATAAATAAAATTTTGAGTTTATTTGTTTTTTTTTTCAGGAATAATGAAGAATAATGCGAGGAAGGAGAAAGGGTTTGAGGCTATGAGATAGTAGGACAAGATTCCAATAGTGGTGGTGTCCTTTAGTTTTAGTTTTAAATATATATGTATATTTTAAAATATATATAATAGTTAATTAGTTTTTTCCCTAATTATATAAAAAATAAAAATAGTTTTAGGATTTGTAATTAAAGAAATGACTCGTTTGAATCTTATTTCCCATCAAAATTGAATTTCAAGTAGTGGTTTCGGTGTTTTAAAGAGATAAATTTTATTTAAATAATTCGAATTTAAAATATAATTTTTGAAAGTTTGCACGAGAGGAAAGCCTTTTTCCAAGGCGAAATTTATGTTGGTTCGGATACCTATAAGCAGACTTATCTTTTATGTATTTTTTAGTATATATTATAATAATATATATTAAAAACAATATACAAATTCAACTAAATTCAAAAAAAATACTGTAAATGTGCCACTAATGTACTCTATATTAACCTCACTATGACACTATCAATATATACAAAAGCATAGTGATCTAATAAAGCCTTATGATTATAGACCGACTTTATTGTTTTACGCGAGAAAGGTGGGTCCAATGTCATAATTTTTTTATTTTGTGAAAAGAATAAAAACGATAGTAGATTTAAGTGATACATAATTTGATATCATCTAAATATATTTTGAATTCGAGTCTTTATATATGTAGAAGATTTTTATTAAAAAATTTATTCATCAAAATCAGATATATGAATTATGTCGGTCTACACTAATTAGGATGAAACTATAAAAACCGAGAAAAAACATAGTTTAAGCAACCTCACAAGCACCTAGATTGTAGGTACATGCTCTTTTTTCCATTTGATTTGGCATTATCACGAAGCATTGCCATGTCTCCTTGGGATCCCTCCCATTTTTGGAATTAATACACCTTTTATTTTGTGGGCGCCATTTCCCTTTTTCTTTTTCTTTTTTTTTAATTATAAATTCATACTCCAATCTTATTTTGCAATAGATATTTTGATGTTTTGATTTACACCATATTAGTATTTAGTGTTCTAAAAAATCAAAGCCTTAAATTTGATTCTAAGTCTGATTTGATTCTTGATATCGATATATATATAAAGTTTTAACTTGATTGATATTTTTAATCCGAAATTTGATTTGATTCTTGATAAAAATTATGTTCCACAATCTGATTATTTTTTTATGTTAATATAAACCCATAGTTTATTAAAAAATAAAATATATAAAATTACAATAAATATTTATAATCATAAACGTAAATTAAAAATATAATTAGTACACATTCTTATAACCATTGACACAAAAAACTAGTCATTTGAGATCATATGATACAAATATCGTATAAGGAAAAATATTAAAAAATTCATCTAAAAAACTCGAACAAAAGATAAATATGAATAAATTTGACTACATCGACAAACGAATCACAATAGAATATCAAACTATTGGAATATCACTAAAAATCGTAAATCAAAAAATAAAAATCGCATATCTAAATCTAATTTGAGAGTCTAAAGTAGAAAATATCACAATAATAATAAATTCAGTTATACTCAAATTAGGCTAAGAATTTATTCAGTCAAATTCAAATAATAAAATTGTACATCCTACCGATATTTTTTTTCGTAGGAATAAGCCACAACAAAAACTCACATCTAGAGATGGATTGAGGGGGTGTTTGGGGTGTGATCGTACCTCATAAAATTTTTAAATTCTCTTATATAAGAGATATTTTCTTTATGTTTTATATGAAATATTTGATTTTACATTTCCTGAGATTTTATAATTTTACTCTCTTTAAACTTTTAATATAATTTTTTATCTTCGTACCCTTATACAAATTTTTGTGTCCGTCCTGCCCACATCCAACTAAGCTTAGAGCATGAATTCACTAAAGACAATAGTCTAATATCAGTTCCCCATCTAACCAACATTAATTAAACCAATTTAGCTACTAAATTCAGAAACCATATTATTATTATTATTATTATTATTATTATTATTATTATGGGGCATTTCCATTTGAATTTTCCATTCAAGTGTCGTTTATCCATGTCTTTCTTCTCAGTATGGGAATCTGGTCTCGGCCCCTTCCGTCATTGGTGGGTCGGTTTGTCCTTTCATATGGATCAGCTTGTGAAATGGCTAGCTAGGATGGGTATATATTATATATTAGAGATGTAAGTTGGATTTTTTATTAACTTTTTTTTTTTAAAGAGGGTACTTTATATTATAATGAGTAACAAAGTACATTATCTCAAGATCCTTTAAAAAACCTCCCTAATCCTAAATAGAGGAAAAAGAGTGTACCTTGAGATGGTAATGTTCAAATAACCATACCAATCTTACAAAATTCAGTCCATACCCCAATCGAACAACGATTCACACTCCAGCTCATAAATAAACAACACAGACAACCAAATACCTATGCTGGAAACTAAAAAGAAAGTATACATAAGCACCAACACCACAGGGGACTAAACACAAAACAGCAGCCTCCTATCGCAACACACCTGGGAAAAAGACCACAGCAGCAGCACTACACAGCTCCATGAAATCAATAGCACCACGACTATGCCTCATTTAAATCCTTATGCATATGACAGAAAGAGCAAGCCACTCCACAGGAAAAAGAATACAGACCTCAAACAAAGACACATAATAGAAATTTTCAAATATGAAAATCTTGGAAATAAGTGAAACCCCTGTTTCGTCTTAATAAAGTGAGAAAAAACTAGAAAGCAGTCTAATTTATTAAACTAGAAATCAGTAATCACAAACGCCTGAAGTGATTGACTGCGGACTTCGCACAAAATCTTGAACGACCGGAATCAACGATGGCCATAAAGCATTCGTCTAAACCCCAATCTGAATCAAAGCTATATTGAAAATTTGATCCACAGAAACAACAATACCCCAATCTGAATCAAAATTTGATTAACTTGATTTGATCTAAAAAAACATATATTTTTTTTATCTGAATCTGATATAATACGAGAGGTATATATTATTCATTCGGTTTGAGGAGTATTTTTTTATCTGAACCCGATTCTATTCGATTTTGAAGTAAAAACTCACATTCTGTTTAACCTAATATAAATATATAAAAAATTATTTGGTAAAATGAGGGCTTAATTATAAAAATTATAGAAAAAGAGTATTATTGTAATTATTTTTGAATTTTAAAAAAATTACTTTGGGTAGGACCAGATTAAAGATTTTTATCCTAAACTTAATCTGATTTGACTCAAACTCTTCACTTAATCATATCTGATTTGAACACATTTTTTTAAAATTTCGATATTATTTGATCAAAATCAATCGATTTTAAATTTAATTACCATATATATATATATATATATATATATATATATATATATATATATAATTTGAATAAGAAATATAGTTCAATCATGTTTTTTTATCTATCATTTCTCGTTAATTTAATTATTTCTTTTTAGAAAATATCAATTCACTATCGAGCTAAAAATTGATATAATAATCTTCAAAATTGTTCCTGATTTGAAAAATGGATATTAGATTAATTTCACTTTTTTCAAAGAAGGTCGCACAACTAATAATTTGGATAAAAGTTAATATTTAAAATAATTTTTTTTTCAAATTTTATATTTAATCTTAATTCTATTTAAATAAAATAGGAAAAAAAGTCTAGACCATATATTCCTTTTAAGGCTAAATAAATAACGGAAGAAACGTGTAGGCTAAAGTTAAAACAGTGACTGTTATGTTGGAAGCTGAACAAAATCCCACATCGTGAAGAAAAGACTAAGGTGAATGTTATTTAAAAGAGAACCGGGAGATACTTGGGCACGACCTTACTTGAACAGGATCTGTTCTATAGGCTCGTACCTCTGTATCCTTGAGTTCTAAGGAGACAGGATTCCAAGTCTGGTTGATGAACCGAGGTTGTGTGATCAGAGCGTGATTACTGGTTTGGGATGCCCACTGTTGGCTTACCTCGACCGCAGAGGATCGTTATCAGCTCGCGTCGTCTAGCTGGGATGGTCACGCAGCTGTCTGACAGACTCCGATTACCCTTTTTAAACCTGAAACTATTACTATTGCAGGGTCTGATGTAATCGTTGAAAGCATCATGGGCTAATACTCGAATATTATTTTCAGCCGTTAAGCTTTATGTTTCAATTAGCTTAAAATCAGTTAATTACTGAGTAGGTAGCTTCGGAAGTTTCAACCGCCGCCTCCGGCAGAGCCGAACCGATTGCTCAGGTGTTGTTCGGTGGCGTTCCAAGCCTGGAGGAGGCTGAAGAAGCAACTGCTCATCTGAAAGATGCACTGGACGAGTAAAGTTCATTCCTTTCAGATTTTTTTAAAAATCGTTTTAGAAATTCGATTCCTTATGAATTCTTCAAAGCCCTTCTGATTAATTTTCAGTAGCTCTTATGGTGTACTGTATGAACAATTGATTGCCTTTTTCATTTTATATTTGGTTTTAGGAACTTTGAATAAACAAATTCTGATCAAACAGAAATTCTGGTAATTATTGCTTTATAGGATAGAAATGTTAAACTAAAAGAGTTTTGCATACTATTGCTGCTATATACTATTTTAGGATCAATTCTATGTACTGCTAATGGATCAGATGAAGTTGAATTACTTGTGTTATGATTGTGTATATGGATATGTTAAAATCATGTTACTATTTTATTGGATCTGTTACAGAATCTTTTGGTTATGATTCCATTTTTATTTTCAGGGTTTACCTGTCATCTCCAAATTACGGTGGCACTACTCCGGAGTCCGGTGTTCCATCGCTTTCGAACTCTGAGGGGACTAAAGATTGTGTTGCTTAATTGTCGGAGCCATTTCGGTTCCACAACCTGCTATTCATGCATTCAAGTTGCTCAATCAGAATCCTGCAGTTCAGGTTGTGGTCATATCTTACCCTCCACTTGATTTTATGATCTTCATTACAGTCATTTACATTGTTGTTAGTACCACATTCTCTGATTCTCCCTCAGCTTATTCCGTTTACTCGGGTTTTGGTGCCAGTGTTCGGAAGGGTATAGGCTGCAGATACTTGATGTTATGAGTATAAATAACTGTAATTAAATGGACATAATATGTTTGATGGTTTTGGTTTTCCTCCCAGTCTGTTGTTGCTTCCTTTGCGGCCGATCCGAATATATGGAATGCTGTCCTGAACAATTCAGCTTATATGGATTTCATCAAGTCTCAGCCGATCAGTGAGAAGTTTTGCTCCATTGTTTACCATTATTTGACGCATCTCTTGCTATTCGCTTAATTTTTAAACATAATGTGTTGCAGATGACAAGTTTGAATATCAGGAATCTCCCCGAATTTCCGAATCTTCAGTAAAGCTAGAGGACTACAAAGACAGCGACGGTGGAGATCCATTCTCGGATTTTCTACAGAAAATCAAGACTAGCATGGCTGAGATGGTGAGTAAAGCGACAAGTTTCCTCCATGGCCTCTTCAGCTTTCACACAGTGGAAAAGGCGAAAGTAAATTCCAGTTCGAACAATATCAATAAGACAATCGGAGCCAGCTTGATGGGGTTGGCAGTTATGGTCATTATGGTAGTTCTTGTGAAACGGGGCTGATATTACAAACTCAAATACTTCTGCTGGTTTTTATACCCTTACGGATGAATGATGATGATGAACATTACATGATTTTCATTAAGTTCTACTGTTTGCTTGTGTCTGACCCGGTCGGCTGTGAACAAAGTTTTCCAACCATACCTTGATCAGTGTGTGGTTGTTTTCATTGATGACATCTTAGTGTATTCAAAGACAATGGAGGAGCATGTTGCCCATCTTCGTGTGATTCTTCAAAACATTGCGAGACAAGAAGCTTTATGCTAAGTTCTCTAAGTGCGAGTTTTGGCTAACTGAAGTGGCATTCCTTGGACATGTGGTTTCTGCAGAAGGGATTCAGGTAGATCCTCAGAAAATAAAAGCTATATTGGATTTGGATGTTCCATGAAATGTTTATGAAATGCGGAGTTTCTTAGGTTTGGCAGTATATTATCGAAGGTTCGTAAAGGACTTTTCGATGAATTCCTCCCCTTTGACCAATCTATTAAAGAAATATATGCCTTTTTCATGGATGGATAAATGTCAAAAGAGTTTTGAAAATCTAAAGAAAGTTCTTATGGAGACTCTAGTGCAACCAGAACTAGGCAAGGATTATAAAATTTATAGTGACACTTCCCTTAGTGGTTTGGGATGTGTATTAATAAAAGATGAAAAAGTAGTCCCCTATGCTTCAAGACAAATTAAGCCCCATGAAAAGAACTATTCGACGCATGATCTTGAATTAGCAGCGATGTTTTTACATTGAAAATTTGGCGCCACTATTATTTGGTGAGCTTTGCTACATTTTCACATATCACAAAAGTTTGAAGTATTTATTGACGCAAAAGGAGTTTAATTTGAGACAAATGAGATGGATTGAGTTACTCAAAGACTATGATGAGATCATAGATTATAACCCCGGGAAAGCCAATGTAGTAGTTGATGCTCTTAGTCGGAAGACTTCTGCCACTTTGCGTATGTTAAATGCCCAAATTATGTTAAAGGACAATGGTGTGCTTATGGCTTAATTAAAGTTAAAATCCTGGTTGGAGAAAATAGGAAAATGTGAAATCAAGAACTGTGAAGAAAAGTCTAATGGATGTTTATACTCCAGAGACCGAGTTTGTGTTCTCAATGATGACGAGTTGAAAGGAGATATATTTTTTGAAGCACATTGTAGTTCATTAACTATACACCTAGGAGGGAACAATAAGTATTAAGATTTGAAAGAGCGTTTCTGGTGGCCAGGCATGAAGAGAGACATTACAGAATTTGTCTCAAAGTGTCTTAATTGTCAACAAGTAAAAGCTGAACATCAAGTGTGCCTTTAGGACTATTGAAACCGATCTCTATTCCTCAATGGAAGTGGGAAAAAGTTACGATGGATTTCGTAACGGGGTTACCTTTGACACCCAACAAAAAGGATTCAATTTGGGTTATTGTGGATAGATTGACTAAAACAACTCACTTCATTCCTGTTCGATTGGATTTTTCGATAGACAAGTATGCGAAATTATATCTCAATGAGATAGTTCGACTGCATGGAGTATAAGTTTCAATAATATCTTATAGAGATCCAAAATTTACTTCAAGATTTTGGAAATCTTTACAAGGAGTTTTGGTACTCGATTGAACTTTAGTACTGTTTTTTATCCTCAAACCGATGGTCAATCAGAGCGGATGATTCAGGTGCTGGAAGATATGTTAAGAGCATGCACTATTGAATTTCATGAATTGTGGGAAAAGTATTTGCCGCTTGCGGAATTTGCATATAATAATATTTATCAATCAAGCATTAAAATGGCACCGTATGAAGCATTGCATGGAAGAAATTGTAGAACACCACTTAATTGGTATGAATTGAAAGATTGGGAAGTTAATGGCCCAGACTTGATTAAAGAAGTTGAAGAAAAGGTTCAGGTAATCCAGCACAACCTTAAAGTGGCATCAGACAGACAAAAGTCATATGCGGATTTAAAGAGGAAAGAAATTGAATTTCAAGTAGGCGACAAAGTTTTCCACAAAGTATCACCTTAGAAGAAATTACTTCGTTTTGGACGTAAAGGAAAGCTCAGTCCTAGATTCATTGGACCCTATGAAATCTTGAAAAGAGAGTTGGACCAGTGGCACATCAGTTAACATTGCCACCAGAGATGGAAAAGATCCAAAATGTCTTCCAAGTGTCTATGCTTCGGAGATATCGATTAGATCCTGCGCACATCATAACTCCTAACAAGATAGAAGTTCAATCTGACCTGACCTACAAGGAAGAACCGATGCATATTCTAACTTATGAAATCAAGCAACCAAGGAACAAGACGATTACATTAGTTAGAGTTCTCTGGAGAAACCATAAGGTAGAAGAGGCTACTTGAGAACGTGAAGAATATATGAGGAGACAATATCCCCACTTCTTTGTGCAGTAAAAATTCGAGGACGAATTTTTTTAAGGGGGAGATTTGTAACACCCCAAATATCGGGTCAGTGACCAAAATGTAAGAATTCAAAACTTAGTGGTTTAATTGAAATAACTTGAAAAGTTCAAGGATTTATTTTGTAAATTTTGTTTAGGACTTAATAGCAAAGTTGGAATATTAGAAGGGCATTATGGTCTTTTTAAAGGAAGGATTTTTATCTTCCCTTTTTAAGGGATATAAAACACGTGGATTAAAGGGAGAAAGGAAAAAAGAAAAGTCTGGAACCATTGTTAGCTTCTTCCTCGTTGCCGTGAGCTCCATTTTAAAGGTGAGTTGATTTCAAGTTGTTTGTTCCTTGAATTTTTAAGTTGGTTCTTGTTCTTTGGGTGATATATAAGCTTAAGGAAAGCTCATGTTTGATTAAAACCAAAAGATGAGTGGAATAATGATGAATATATATAATGGGTTTTTAAGGGAATTGTTTATATGATTTAATTTTTGGATTTGTATTGATAAATTTGACTTGTCAAGGGTCTAATTAAGGAGTTAGAAGGATAATAAATGAATAATAACATGTTTGAAAATATGGTATGATTTTGAGATTCAAGTGTTCTAGTGAGATTTTGAATATTTAGGAGTATTAAGTTGGGATAAGTTGGTTTTCATGAATGAAGTTGAGTTTAAAGGCTTAAAGGGAGATAAAATTAGGAGATTTAGGTAAGTTTTGGTTAAAGTTTGAAATAAAAATGGTAATTTCTGGGCAGGGGTATCGGTACTGGAAGAACAATACCGATACTTCAAGGCAAAATTAGTTTGAGTTCGAGGATAAATATTGGTACTGATCGAGGGAGGTACCGATACTGAAAGGGGAGTATCGATACCAAGAGTAAGGTATCGATACCATTATGAAGTTTGAAATTCCAAAATATCAAAATGGTATCGGTACCGAAGTGGGTATCGATACCATAGAAGGGAAGTATCGGTACTGTAGGAGAAGTACCGATACTAGTGTGCTTGGAATGATGAATTAAGTGTTCTTTCAGCTTAAGTTATTATGTTTGGTTATAAGCGATATGAATTGCGATATTCATTTTCGATTGTTCTTGTGTAGATATCGAACAAATACAAATTCCAGACGATGTTATAAGTTATCGATCAAAATTGATAAAGATTTTGTTAGAACTTACGTGAGGCAAAGGTGAGTGTAACTCACTTGTTTTATATTAGATTTGAGGGTGGCTTGCGATAAGCCAACCTCAGAGTTTTCGATAAAAAACCTTTCTATTTCTTTTATGTTCTATTTTTACAATGTTTTATTCAAGTTATTATACTTAATATATGTTTTGATGTTTATGGGTACATGATTATGAAAATGTGACATGTGAATATGTACATACGAAATTACTCGATGTGAAAATGTCTATGCGAACAAGATATACTTTGAATGACGAAATAATGAATAATTATGTGGTTAAAAGCCCAAGGTATGTGTATGAGGATTAGAGGTATAGTTGGCATGCCAAGAGTCGAGGGTTCTATGTGGTCATTCGGGACAAAACTATGTGGTCCTTCGGGATAAAACTATGTGGTCATTCGGGACAAATATGTGGCACTTCGGTGCAAATTATGTGAGTTGTGGTGACAACATTAGTGCACAACCTTAATGTACTCAAATACCTAGAGTTCTCAGTAGTATAATTGGGCATTTGAAAACAAAGTTATATAAATCGAATAATGTATAAAAGAATACATTCTTGTTATGAAAAGAAATTTGAATTTATTACGAAATGTCTATATGAAATGTTTCACACGTAGGTTTGAAGAAAATAGAAGATTAAAGCTTGAAGAGGACAACATACTCCCGCAAAGATCAGATCAGAACAATTTAAATATAGGTTTCTTGTAAATTTGTAAACTGTTGGCATGTACTACAAGTTTAAATTGAAATGCTATGATCTATTTTGTAAAATTATACTTTTGTATTTATGTAAATTATTAAGGTTTATTTAAATATGAATGCAAGTTTTTATTATTTACTTTAATGCAAGGGTTCCACCATTTAATTTGAATAAAAGTTTAAATATTTCCCTACTTGTTAATAGTCATTGATTTGAAAAGTTAATGTGACACCTCGGACTCGTATTTGGGTCGGGTACGGGTTAGGGGTGTTACATAAATGATGACCAAAAAATCCATAACTTGGATTTTGTTCAAGGTAAGTTGGATAACATGAATTTGGTTGGTAAGAATTAGAACCATGAGATGATTCACTAATTTCATTATCATTTGTAGTTGAACTATATGATGATGAAACTGCAAATGAATCATAAAAGTGTTCTCCCATCCTCATATGAGTTCTATCATCATCATCTCTTCTATTTTGTGATTCATTTGTTCTATACAAACCTAAATTATCATCGTAAGGATATCTGGACGTACCTTGATCTTCATGAAATGCATTAGCATAAATGTGTTCATATTCTGGTTGGTACGTACCTTAATTATCACCAACATGATCATCACAACCACCATCATCATCATCGTCGTCATCATTATCATCATCATAACTTGATGTCGATAGTTGAACATTTTCTTCATTAGATAGAGTAGGTGAACTGTTCATATCTTCACCTTGAGTTTCTTCATCAGTTTCATTAAGTAACTCCTCATGTAACCATGAGAAATTTTGTTCACTATCAAGTGTAGCATTCTATTTTTCTTCAATCGATTCCTTTAGTAGGTTATATTCTTCAAAAATATTTTCAAGATTAATCAGATTAAAACCCATTTCTAATTATTGTGCACTTTTCCTTTGCATGTGTCTCAGCTTCAACCTCATATTATAATGGACATAAACTAATTTTTGAAACTTTTTATGCTTGAGTCTATTTCTCTTCTTTGTATGGATCAAACTAAAAGTACTCCAATTGCGCTCAAAATTTGAATATGAAGTTGTTTGACTAAAAACTTTAACATCGATGCGTTGAAGTTGCGGTGCACAATTTTCATAATTAATTCACCATTCAGCTACAAAAACATAAATATTAAGATATAATTCATAAAGTATTTATACCAATATCTTTATTATCTACAAAACTATAGATGATAAATTCTTTTTGTTTACCAGGGTTAGTCTTCAAAATTGCAGCTTAAGCTAATGGTGTTCCAAAAGAATCCATTTTGTCTCGATATAGCAACAACTAAAAATTAAATGAAATTAGTTGTTTAAACATGATAATTTATGAGTTTTTTCAAATAATTTAAGTATATAAAATACATACCTGGTTCATTGCAAGAATTTGATCATTCAAGTTGGGTTCTATCCTCAGTATGACATTTCTAACTCCATTCATAGTTTCACGAATCACTTCACTTGTGTAATTGCCTCCGTATAGAAATTGTGAATTTAGAAAATATTCTACATAAAAAATAGCATAAAAAATATCTAAACAAGATATCACAATTTAAATTTAATTACCATATATATATAGATATATAATTTTAATAAGAAATATAGATTGATCGTGTTCTTTTACTTATCATTTGTCGTTAATTTAATTATTTCTTTTTAAAAAATATCAATTCACTATCGAGCTAACAATTGATGTAATAATCTTCAAATTTGATCCTGATTTGAAAAATGGATAATAGGTTAATTTTCACTTTTTTTCAAAGCAGGTCGCTCAAATAATAATTAAGTTATATTTAAGATAAAGTTTTTTTTTTACAAATTTTATATTTAACCATAATTTTATCTAGAAAAAAAGTCTAGACCATATATTCCTTTAAGGCTAAATAAATAAAGGAAGAATCGTGTAGGCTAAAGTTAAAACAGTGACTGTTATGTTGGAAGCTGAACAAAATCCCACACCGTGAAGAAAAGACCAAAGCGAATGATATTTAAAAGAGAACCGGGAGCCAAATGGGTACGACCTTACTTGAACAGGATCTGTTCTATAGGCTCGTACCTCTGTATCCTTGAGTTCTAAGGAGACAGGATTCCAAGTCTGGTTGATGAACCGAGGCTGTGTGATCAGAGCGTGATTACTGGTCTGGGTTGCTCACTGTTGGCCTACCACGACCGCAGAGGATCGTTCTCAGCTCGCATCGTCTAGCTGGGATGGTCACGCAGCTGTCTGACAGACTCCGATTCCCCTTTTTTTTTAACCCTGAAACTATTGCAGGATTTGATGTAATCGTTGAAAGCATCATGGGCTAATAGTCGAATATTATTTTCTTTCATGAGTGAAGATCCAATTACAAAAAATGTGTATAATTAAACCATAGAATCAAAACCTCGTTTGAAAATACTTTCTACACCTATATTTTTATTTAAATAAGGTATATATATGATTTATTAATTATAAATTATTTATAAATAATCATAAAATAAATCATTCATAGAGTCTTTAGGAATTAATTTGTTCCAAACTATTCATTTTCTTACAATTTAAATATATTTACCCCATATTTCTAAAATACCATATGCAATTATTGTATTAAAGTTTTTAAGATGATCTTTTTAATGACAATTAAATTATAAATCGGTCTATGAACGTGTTATCCAGATTACTCAATTTGGCTGCTGCTCGAGGCATGTTTGGCTACTATCCTAAGAGCAAAAAGATCAGTCTTACACACTTATCCTTTGCTGATGATTTGTTGATTTTTTTGCAAAGGTAATGTTGATTCAATTGTTGGCATCATTAGCGTATTAGATCAATTCTATGAAATGTCCGACCTCAAGCTTAATGCATGTAAAACGAAATTTTTTGCTGCTGGAATCTCATCAAGAACTTTAGATGCTATTAAGAAAATTTCTGGTTATAATTATGGAACCTTGCCTCTGAGGTACTTAGGAGTTCCATTAGTCACTCGAAAACTCTCCGAAAAAGACTGTGATATTTTAATTGAGAAAAGCAAAGCTAGGCTTCATCATTGGGCAGGAAAAAATTTGAGCTATGCAGGCAGACTGGAACTCATCAGATCAGTTCTGTTTAGTGTTACGAATTATTGGTGTAGACAGTTAATGCTACCCCAATCCATCTTAAACAAGATTGATCAACTTTGCTCCCGCTTTTTCTGGAAAGGAGAAGATAAAGCCGCTTCCGGAGCTAGGATAAGTTGGGATAAAGTCTGTCATTCAAAATCAGAAGGTGGGCTCGGACTGATTAATTTAAAATCCTGGAATAAAGCTTATCTTATGCACCTCATTAGAAAAATTCTCTCGGGTGAAGATTCTTTATGGGTTGCTTGGTTTAAAGAATATGTTTTGAAGGAGACCGACTTTTGGCAGCTGCAAATTCGTCCCAATGCAAGCTGGAGCTTTAACAGATTACTCAAATTAAGGGAAAAAAGCTTATCCTATCATTTCAACCGGTGCCAAATAGATTAGAGACATATGGGAGGAGGTTCGGATTAAGGGGGAAAAAGTTGCATGACAGAGATTGATTTGGTATCCACTTCACATTATGAAACATAGCTTGATAGCATGGATGGCTCACTTGGATAGACTTCCTACAAGAGTCAGACTTCGAAGAATGGGCATCACTACCGAAGGTAACTGTGTTTTATGCATTAATGCTTTGGAAACAAGAGATCATTTGTTCTTCCACTGCCCAATGGCTACATCCTTAAGGGATTCTATAATGAACCTTAATGGGTTGAGAAGATCTACTTCGTCATGGGGTGACATGGAAACATGGAAATGTGGTGCTTGGAAAGATAAATCACTTCTCACAACAATATTGAAGCTTGCTTGGTGTGCTTATATTTATACTCCGTGGGAGGAAAGGAATCGAAGAATGTTTCGAGGTAGCTCTAGACCAACCGAGGATCTTCTCAAAGTCATTAAGGAAAGCGAGGAATACAATTAAAAGGAAAAAATATTAATAGACTTGATAGTGTTAATCTCACTCTTTGTAATCCTAGGGGTATTGTCTAACCGATCATTTCTATTGTATAGTTGTATATAAACTTTTGTTGGTGATTGGTTTGTAGCATAACTCTGTTTCTCTGGGTAATAAAATTTGAATTATCCAAAAATAAATTATAAATCGAAAATGCAACTTATCGTACATGAGGGCGGTGGGACAGGTCGTCGGTGTCGGAATTGCGAACGCCACCATACGTGATGGTGTTCACGTGTCTCCATCTTTTTCATTTTACACCTAGTTTCATTAATCACTTCACTTGTGGAATTGCTTCCGTATAGAAATTGTGAATTTAGAAAATATTCTACATAAAAAATAGCATAAAAAATATCTAAACAAGATATCACAATTTAAATTTAATTACCATATATATATAGATATATAATTTTAATAAGAAATATAGATTGATCGTGTTCTTTTATTTATCATTTGTCGTTAATTTAATTATTTCTTTTTAAAAAAATATCAATTCACAATCGAGCTAACAATTGATGTAATAATCTTTAAATTTGATCCTGATTTGAAAAATGGATAATAGATTAATTTTCACTTTTTTTCAAAGCAGGTCGCTCAAATAATAATTAAGTTATATTTAAGATAAAGTTTTTTTTTACAAATTTTATATTTAACCATAATTTTATCTAGAAAAAAAGTCTAGACCATATATTCCTTTAAGGCTAAATAAATAAAGGAAGAAACGTGTAGGCTAAAGTTAAAACAGTGACTGTTATGTTGGAAGCTTAACAAAATCCCACACCGTGAAGAAAAGACCAAAGCGAATGGTATTTAAAAGAGAACCGGGAGCTAAATGGGCACGACCTTACTTGAACAGGATCTGTTCTATAGGCTCGTACCTCTGTATCCTTGAGTTCTAAGGAGACAGGATTCCAAGTCTGGTTGATGAACCGAGGCTGTGTGATCAGAGCGTGATTACTGGTCTGGGTTGCTTACTGTTGGCTTATCTCGACCGCAGAGGATCGTTCTCAGCTCGCACCGTCTAGCTGGGATGGTCACGCAGCTGTCTGACAGACTACGATTACCCTTTTTTAAACCTGAAACTATTGCAGGATGGGCTAATACTCGAATAATATTTTCAGCCGTTAAGCTTTATGTTTCAATTAGCTTAAAATCAGTTAATTACTGAGTAGTTGGTCAGTTATGAGTTGGTTAGATTATCATTATATAAAGAGTGGAAGTCTGTAAAAGAATGAATCTTGGTAGTTTGGAGATGGTGGATGACCGGGAATCTGCTGCTGCTGTTGAACAAGAGGTGGTTTCGGAAGTATCAATCACCACTGCCGGTAGAGCCGAACCGATTGCTCGGGGGTTGTTCGGTGGCGTTCCAAGCCTGGAGGAGACTCAAGAAGCCACTGCCGATCTGAAAGATGCACTGAACAAGTAAAGTAGATTCCTTTCAGATTTTTTTAAAAATCATTTTGGAAATTTGATTCTTTATGAATTCTTTAAAGCCCTTTTTGATGGATTTTCAGTAGTTCTTATGGTGTACTATATGAACAGTTGATTGCCTTCTTCATTTTAGAGTTTAAGTACTGATGTTATGATTGCATGCATGTGAAAATCATGTAACTATTTTACTGGATCTGTTACATAACTTTTGATTATTATTCCATTTTTTTATTTCAGGGTTTACGGTGGAGGCACTGCTCTGGAGTCCGGTGTTCGGTCGCTTTCGAACTCCGAGGGGACCAAAGATTGTGTTGCTTACGATGTTGCAGCCATTCGTGCATTAAAGTTACTCAATGAGAATACTGCAGTTCAGGTTGTGGTCATGTCTTTTATACTTCATACTAGGATGTTTTATTTACTTCTCTTACATGTAATTACATGACATAATATGTTTGATGGTTCTGGTTTTCCTCCCAGTCTAGTGTTGCTTCCATTGCTGCCGATCCGAATGTATGGAAAGCTGTACTGAACAATTCAGATGTTAGGGATTACATCAAGTCTAAGCAGACCAGTGAGAAGTTTTGCTCCTTTGTTTTATTGTTGCTTCCCTTATTTGATGCATCTTTTTACTAATTTTGATACATAATGTGTTGCAGATGACAAGTTTGAATATCAGGCATCTCCCCGGAGTTCCATATCTTCGGAGGATTATAAAGACAGCGATGGTGGAGATCCGTTTTCGGATTTTATCCAGAAAATCAAGACTAGCGTGGTTGAGATGGTGAGTAAAGTGACAAATTTATTCCATGGCCTCTTCAGCTTTCCTACGGCGGAAAAGGCGGAAGAAAATTTCGGATCGAACAATATCGATGAGACAATTGGAGCCACCTTGATGGCATTGGCAGTTCTTGTTATTATGGTAGTTCTTGTGAAACGAGGGTAGGTTATTCATAGCACTCTTTGAAGTAAATTTGCTGATGTTACAAACTCAAACTTCTGCTGGTTTTTATACCCTTATGGATGAATGATGATGATGAACATTACATGATTTTCATTAAGTTGGGAGGATCACTCCCATAATATATATGTATTATACTTAATTTAGATTAATCAATTAATAGATCGAATTACATATAAATAATTATATAAAAAATCAGTAGCTTTTATTAATAAAAAAGGAACAAGGACTTATTTGGTTAAGAAAAAGGTATGAAGGCATACTTAAAAAAATGTAATACTGTGAGGGTTTTTTTCTTCATTTGGTATATTAGTCTAATTTCAATAGGTCAAATTCGTTTATTTTTATGTATAAATTGAAGATTCAATCCATATACTCCGATTTAATCGAGTTCACTTTTTATATTTTAATCATGACTCATATTATACATAGGCACTACAAAATCAACTACTTACCAGGATTTTAAAAAACGGTCCGGGACAGCGATTTCGTCCGCGATATAGCCGCAAACACGTAAACCCGAAATAACCGAAAACTCGACCGCAACCGCAATTTGAAACCCTGCTACTTACACACAATGTAAAGACAAATAACAAATTTGATTTGACAAAATTTACAGTTATTATATGGATCATGACTATTAGTTGGTCTAACATGATGAAACATTAAGTTTTGTAAGTAAAATTTATGAGTTTGAATCTTAATATCGTAAGTGGAAAAATTAGATTAAGAGAGTCATTCTTATAATGAGTCTCTACAAGATTCAACATAGATCAACTGGTCAATAAATCAGAAAGCATGGTGTCAGAAAGCACGGTGATAGAACCCCTGGTCGAGAGCAATCGCCTCCAAGAACCAACCTATTTGTCTCCGGTACGCGTCTTTTCTTTTCCATCTATATCCATCGTACTTTTCATGTATGCGCACGTTATTTTATGGGTTGTTTTGGTATTGTTTATGTGTTTAGCTTTTGGGTGGTTGCCTGGGAAACTGCAGGAAAATGGAAGGAAGAAAGTATTTCTTTTAATTGGTTTTTTTAATGGGAAAGTTAAAGAAAATCTTGATATATTAAGTGGTCATGAAATGAAACCATGAAAGTATTGATATTGTCTATCCCTTTAATTCATTCAAAGAAGTAATTCATCAATCTTGAATAGATTAAGTATTAATAATTTAGGTTTGATATCACTCCTCTCCCTGTTTTGGGTTTTGTAATTTGATTTCTGCAAACATATTCGTTTGCATGTGTTGACCAGTTCATATTATGATGTAAGCTAATATGAATTTGTTTTTTCAGGGCTTAACAAACGCACTCCTCGGAGAAACTTCGAGAAGCCTTTTCATTTCCCAGTGTTTTGATATTCTTTGATCGTTCTTTTTTCCTAGTATTGCTTGGGCTTTGTTTCTTTAAGCTTACAGTTGGAAGTTGAAAAGATGAAGCAAAAAGAAAAAATAATGGTCCGGACTGGTATGTTTTCTGAGTAACTAGGAAACCAGTTCATAGGTGGAGGTAGGTACCGGGGTCTAGTAGGGCGAGTTGGTTTCAGAAATCATACCATTCTTGGTCATTCTGTTTTTTTTTCTTTAGCTTTTTACCTTCCAATTGTAAGCTTAAAGAAACAAACTCCAAGCAATGCAAGAAACACAGAACAATCAAAGAGTTGGCCTTCGGTTTTATGAGGATTCATATGGAGAAGATGAAGCTGAGGAGAGGGGAGTTTCCCAGTATCTTTTCTTGTATGCATTGTTTAGCTTTATGCTTCAATTAGTTTAAAATCAGTTAAGTTTCTGAGAGTAGTTGGTCAGCTATGAGTTGGTTAGGTTATTATTGTATAAAGAGTGGAAGTCTGTAAAAGAATGAATCTTGGTAGTTGGGAGATGGTGGATGACCGGGTATTTGCTGCTGGTGTTGAACAAGAGGAGGCTTCGGAAGTATTAACTGCTGCCTCCGGTAGGGCCGAATCGATTGCTCGGGTGTTGTTAGGTGGCATTCCAAGCCTGGAGGAGACTCAAGAAGCCACTGCCTATCTGAAAGATGCACTGGACAAGTAAAGTTGATCCCTTTCAGATTTTGTTTTTCAAAATCGTTTTAGAAGTTTGATTCTTTATGAATTCTTTAAAGGTCTTTTAATGAATTTTCAGTAGTTCTTATGGATATGAACAGTTGATTGCCTTCTTCATTTTAGGGTTTAGGTACTTATGATTGTATGTATGTGAACATCATGTAACATAATCTTTTGATTATGATTCCATTTGTATTTCAGGGTTTACGGTGGCAGCACTGCAGTTGAGGTTGTGGTCATGTCTTCTATACTTCAGAGTTCATATATGGTATTTGTTAACGATTGGACTAGCTTATGTATAAGTTATAATGTTTTAAAGTATAATGCCTGAATTTCAATTTTATCTTAAGTTTTGGGACCTACTCCATATAAAGTAGTACTTATAAGGCTAATATAAAAAAGTAGTCCCTACACAATTACACTTCATTCAAGTAATCCCTTATTCTCTTTTCAACCAAATAATCTCCATGTTTTTATATTCAAGATAGCTCTAAATTTTAACTAAATTTTTTAAAAAACTTTATTACATTTATTTATATTTCATGACAAATTATTAGTGTGGTAGAATGACATAGTCAATGGTAAATTTCAATCTTAGTTCCTCTAAAATTTGATGTTATAAATTGAAGCAATGCTAAACTGTATTTTGACCCCTCAAAATGATAATTTTCCAGTTTAATTCCTTTAAAGTTTTTATAATTATAAACTCAGTGGTACTAAAAATGACCAAATTAGAATACAAAGATTTAGTCTACAACTTTTTCATAGTATAGGGACTAACGAAAGCATTTTTAGCGAGGTGTATTACATCATATTCCTCTCCATTATGAGTAAGTTTACAAGTAGATAATCATATTTCAAGAAATAATAATTATTTTATAATCATATTTCAAGAAGTAATAATTATTTTATTTATCGATTGTAACAATTAGATTACTTTGATAGTAAATGTGTAGCATACATTAATTTTTTAGTTACATTTGAGTGATTGGATTATTACAGAGGATAAATAAAGTGATTATTTCCATTGGTATTTGATGATAAAATGACATGATTGTAATATTCGATAAATAAAATGACTTGATCGTGATTTTATAAATTTATGGGTAGACTACGTGTTTAGTACTTAAACTATCAGTTTTGGTCCGTTTTAATATTTAAACTTTCATTTTTCTCAAAATCATACTTAACGGACAGGTTCGCCAACCGTCGCGTCTATAGTCATCTGTCGCCGCATCTGTTGGCCGGTGAAGTACAAACTTTTTTTCCGCATCTTTTTGACCCTCTAGATGTGATTTTGGCATCTGTTTCATTGAGGAACACCTCAATTTCCCCAAATTGACGATGGACTCTTTGATTTCTTCAGCCTCCGATCTCTATGGTCCACCATCCGATGGGCCTAAAACTAGACTATATTGGTCGACTTGTCATTCTCTTGTGGTTCATCGTTCGAATTGGTCGTTCGTCCACCAAAAACTATGCCAAGTTAGCCCGTCCATTAAATTTTTAACTGTGGGGTACTAAAATAAAACAAATACTAAACATTATGTATGATTTTAAAAAAAATGAAAGTTTAGGTACTAAAACACACAAAAACCGATAGTTTATATATTAAACGATGTAATTTACCCTAAATTTATTCCTAATACAATGACAAATGGTATAATATACCCTTTCTAATATCATTGTATGTATGCCCAAATTTGTAACTTCATCAATCCCTTCGCTTTTTTAAGTCGATCGTAAATTTGCCCTTTTTTTAGGGTAAAGTACAAAAATGATCTCTCAACTATAAGATGTTATTTGTTGAGTCATCTAACTATTAAAGTTACAAAATGATCTCTCAACTATATGATGCTATTTTGTTGAGTCATCGACTATTAAAAGTTATAAAATGGTCACCTAATTATTCATATGTTTCAAATTTGTCATTTTTCGTTAAAATATGACAATAATTTGAGTCGGGCGTTAACCAGTTGATTGATATATGATAAAATCATATTTTAATGATGTCTACTGACACATTCGTTGCTTTTAAACACTGGCTCGATGATATAATGTTTCAAAAATTGGCTTGACAACTTAATGTAAACAAAGAGTCGATCCATAAAAAAAAAGCTCAAATGATTTTGGGATCAGATCTTATCATGTCACAATCAATATGTTAACCTCCAGCTTAGACGATCATCAGTTTTTCAAAGAAAATGATGAGTTTAGAACATATAAATAGACGTGTGACCATTTTGTAACTTTCAATAGTCGAATGACTCAACAAAACAATATCTTATAGTTGTGAGATCATTTTATAACATTTAATAATCGATTAACTTAATAAAGCAGCGTCCTATAATTGAGGGTCCTTTGTGTAATTTACCCTTTTTTTAACACCGTAAAAGAGGTTTTAAAATCGTGCGTTTCTCCCATCCCCCACTAATATCTCCACGATGGCTTTGAGGGCGGCGGCGACGAGAGCGCTGGTGGCTGGGTCAGCTCCTCCGGGATTGAGGCGAATATTCTCGACAGCTTCGGCTAATTCCTTTGTTCCGCCACCAATTGCCGCGATGGGGAACGGTGACGGAACCCCTGGTCGAGAGCAATCGCCTCCAAGCACCAACCTCTTTTTCTCCGGTAGCGTTTCTTCTTTTCCATCTATATCTATCGTACTTTTCATGTTTGGTCATGTTATTTTATTGTTTTGGTATTGCTTATGTGTTTAGTTTTTGGGTGGTTGCTGGGAAACTTCAGGAAAATGGAACAAAATAATGTTTCTTTTATTGGGTTTGACTTGCCGGTCCTGTTCCTTTCTTGGTTGTTAATAGAATTGTTTATTTATCAATTTATTAGGTTATTATGCTGGTTTAATTGCTGGAAAATGCGGGAAAGTTGAAGAAAATTTTGATATTTGCTATGGTTTGATTAAGTGGTCATGAAATGAAACCATTAAAGTATTGATATTGTCTATCCCTTTAATTCATTCAAAGAAGTAATTCGTCAATCTTGAATAGATTAAGCATTAATAATTTAGGTTTGATATCACTCGTCTCCCTGTTTTGGTTTTGTAATTTGATTTCTGCAAACACATTCGTTTGCATGTGCTGACCAGTTCATATTATGAGGTAAGCTAACATGAATTTGTTTTTTCAGGGCTTAACAAACGCACTCCTACGGAGAAACTTCGAGAAGCCTTTTCTCAGTTCGGCCGAGTAGTTGATGGTTTGTCTCCCTCACCTCAAAGAATTTTGGAAGTCTTCTTTATGAGATTAATAACCATTGGTCTTTTTTCTTTCTCTGCATCCAGAGTGGTGACCGATCGAGTATCGGGTTATTCCAAAGGGTTTGGTTTTGTAAGGTATGCCACCATAGAGGAAGCTGAGAAAGGCAGAGTGGGAATGGATGGCAAGGTTAGCTCCATCTACTTCCTTGAAATGCTTATTTCGTTAAGTTTAGGTGTTCATTCGTTCATCATCCATTTCCGGACCTCTTTGTTTCGGATTGAAAAGTGTTTTAAGGTTATAATTTCAATCGAAAGGGTAATGATTGCCCCTGAAGAGAGCTGATAATTTTTATGGAGTTGTACCCTTGAAAGGTTTTTCAGATATAAATATGTTAAATACTTTTACAGAACTGTACCGGGTTAGATCACTGATGATTGAATCATGATCTGTTACTATTTCTTTCAGTTTTATGATAAGATGATGTATTTCGGAATGTAATTCGTCTGCATATTGTCTCTTCCCCTGATTGTGTTAACAAATTTCCTTTGGATCATTTGCAGTTCCTCGACGGTTGGGTTATATTCGCAGAGTATGCTAGACCTCGGCCGGAACGAGCACCACCTCAGAATATGTCTAATTCAAATGGCTATAATTCCTATGGCTGTGAATGAGTTCGATCCCGAATTTCTTATGATTTGTTGTTGTTGTAATATTATCTTACACGTTATCCAAAATGTTATATTATTTTGTTTAGTTTGTTAAGTATGAATGTAAAATTACTTTATATGTTATTGGGAATGTTATTTTTTTTTAATAAAAACGTAAAATTATAGTGTTTGTTTAAGAGAGCATAAAATTATTTGAAAGTAAAATTTATGATAAAGCACAACATTGATACTCTTGTGTATATATTTTAAAAAAATTGTAATGTCAAAATTTGATATCAATATTTAATCATGGGTACTTTATTTAAGTAAGAGCATCAATATTTTAAAATAAAATTTAAATATTTTAAAAATATATAAAAAAAATATATTGATATTAAATTTAACAAATTTTCAAAAAATAATATGTATGTATTTATTTCCTTTGGTATTGTCGTATAAGTCCTTTACCAAAAAACTGAAGTTGAAGAAATTCGGATCATTGCTGGACATTCAGGGAAAAGTCCTATCTAAAGTTGAGAGAAGAAGAAGAGACCGAACGCTGAAGAAATTCAATTTGAATAAATCAGATCTCTTATTATCTGAATTATCAGGTACATCTATTTCAGATTATGTCTTAAAGCAAAGGTGGGCTGAAGCTTTTGTTGAAGCGCATGAGACGGTGTCTAGATAGGCAACTTGGATTAATGGTTGTTAGTCTTGAAATGGTGGCTTTTAAGAAGCTATTGTCGATAGCAATGCATTGACGTTTTTTAGAGTATTGTTGGGGTTTTTAGGTGATTGCTTTCGGTTTTTGAGAACAACTTAGTTTTTGTTTTTTTGTTCGAGTGGATAAGGGGGTCTGGATCGATTGTTGTTCGTTCTAGAGCTGTTGGAATTGCAGATTGGAGTTTTGATCGATCTACTCGTGGCCTGTGTAGCTCCCTTGTTTTTCACGTTTTTTGTTCGAAGTTCGAGATCGTTATATTATTAAGCTGTTATTGTTGAGTTGTGCTTTGGTGCCTTTACGTAGGAGGTTATGTGGTAAGATGTATTGCTGCTCTTCATTATGTGTTCTTCTCTGTTGGTTACCAACTCTGTTTGTAGCTATTTTAACAACAACAGGTTAGATGCGTCTTTGTAGTCTCTTGTAGCTCAGGCAGTGTTGCTTTCTCAGGAGCTAGTCTTAGGCTTTCTGCTCTTTCCACCTCATGGTTCACTATTTTTCCTCTAAATAGGTATAGGGAGATTTAGGAGAGTTGGGTTCATTTTCATGCTTTACTATTTTAGGAGCAAAAGTCATTTGCATTTTAGTCATTTCAAGCCAGAAATTGAAGAAAGATATTAGTGTTGCAAGTAACTTGAGCCGGAGGTTGAACCCTTCAATAATGGGTGAGAGGTGGAGACTGGAGTGAGTCAGAACATACACCAATCACACTACTGACTTCTCCACAACTTTTTTGTATTTTCGTAGTATTTAAAGTATTAGTCATTGATATTTTATTTTAAAAAAGACCTTTAATATAAGATATAATAATCATTTTATCCCTTATTTTTCGAGATATTTTAGTCTTCAATATTTTATTTTAGGTTAAAAAATGTTCTTACTTTAGAGCATTAATTATATATCAACTAATAATGACCAAAATGATAATTTTGATAAATATTAAGAGCCATTTTTAATATTACTCCTTTTGATAATGTACCAAGGCAGCATTTGAACACGTTTAAAAAGGAGGAGGAAGTGACAAAGGCAGCCAGTTATTTTCTCAGAGAGAAAAGGAAATGGTGGGATCAAGTTGAGTGGCTATAATTAAAGGGCCCAAAAATATCAACATTGTTGTTGTAAAATGTGGGCATGGGTGGACTGAGAAGATATTAGGAGATATGTTCGTACCTTTGAAATTTTTTAATTATTTATATAATTTAAATATTTTATTTATATTTTTACTGATAATTTAATTTTATATATTCTAAAATTTTAATATAATTTCTTAACAATAACAACAAAATCCTATTTTTAATTGTATATATCCTAAAATTTTATTTGTAGTCATTTCATATAAAAATTTTATATTATTACTATATATTAATCTTAAAAAATACTTCTAAATTCGTAATTCTCGGACGTGGACGGTGAGAGAGTGACTGACCCTTCCAGTGAAGGTCCACACCAATCACACTACTCCAATTGTGACTTCATCCACAACTTTGTTTGTGATTTTCATAAGGTATAATGTCAAAATTAACTCTCAATATTTATTAAAATAATTATTTTACCTTTTATTTTATTTTTAGAGCATTTTAGTCATTGACGTTTTATTTTAGAGCAAAAAGATTTCTAATATAAGATAGAATAATCATTTTGTCTCTTATTTTTCGAGACATTTAGCCCCCAATGTTTTATTTTATGTTAAAAAATGTTTTTTAGAGTGTTAGTCGTATGTCAACTAATATTGGCCAAAATGATAAATTTCTTAAATATTAGGGGCTATTTTTAACATTATGCCTTTTGATAATGTACGAAGGCAGCATTTTAGCACGTTTAAAAAGGAGGAGGAAGTGACAAAAGGCAACCAGTTATTTTCTCAGAGAGAAAAGGAAATAGTGGGATCAAGTTGAGTGGCTAGAATTAAAGGGCCAAAAATATCAACATTGTTGTTGTAAAATGTGGGCATGGGTGGACTGAGAAGATATTAGGAGATATGTTCGTACATTTGAATTTTTTTTTATTTATATAATTTAAATATTTTATTTATATTTTTTACTGATAATTTAATTTTATATCTTCTAAAATTTTAATATAATTTCTTAACAACAACAACAAAACCTTATTCTCATATGTAAGGGAATAATGAGAGCAACGTCAAGTTGAGAGTGATGAATTGAAAGTGATGAACAATATATGTTATTGGGTAAATTATATAAATTGTCACTAATGTTTGAGTATGTTTTCGTTTTCCTCATTGAAATTTTAAAAATAATAAATTTGTTATTAACATTATCGATTTATAACAAGTTGATCGCTCGACCGTTAACAGCCGTTACTAGAGTAATAGAATACTGATGTGGCACGTTATTCTGACTTTTTTTTATAATATTTGGCTGCGTGAGATCATTTTGGATGCAAAAGATATGTAATGTAAACATGAGTTCGAGAATGCTAGAAAATTACAATGTAATACTATTAATAATAAAATGATATTAAAAGAGTAGAACACGCTGTTCATGGGAAGATTTCCCTAAAAAAAAGTTCAAAATTTTTCAGTTGGCAGTCAAGATTTTAATTACATATGCAATTCCAATCCTATGCAGAGCACATGCATAACGTAGTTCAAAAATTTAAGTGAAAAAAGATGAAGAAAGTTTAAGAATTTGAGAAGGGTGGGATTGGAGAAAAAGAAAACGGTGAGTTGAAGAAGAATAATAAGGAGAGAAGGGGGTGATGACCAATCAAAATGATCTTACATGGTCAAATATTACCAAAAAAAAATCATAATTATGTGTCACATCAATATTCTATTATTCCAGTAACAACAGTTAACGATCGAGTGACCAATTTGTTATAAATCGATAATATTAGTGATCGATTTTTTCTAAATCAATAATATTAGTGATCGATTTTTTCTAAATCAATAACATTCGTAATTCCCCAACGGCAGGTTGAGAGTGATGAATTGAAAGTGATGAACAATATATGTTATGGGGTAAATTATATAAATTGTCACTAATATTTGAGTATGCTTTCATTTTCCTCATTGAATTCTCAAAAATAATAAATTTATTACTAACATTATCGATTTATAACAAGTTGATCGATCGACCGTTAACAGCCGTTACTGGAGTAATAGAATGCTGACGTGGCACGTTATTCTGACTTTTTTTGATAATATTTGGCTAGTAAGATCATTTTGACCGGTCCTCACCCCTTCTTCTTCAACTCACCATTTTTCTTATTTCTCTCTAATCCCATCCTTCTCAAATTCTTAAACTTTCTTCATTTTCTCATATTATCATTCTATTATCATTCTCATATTATCATCCAAGGTTCTTATGATTCCAACTAGAGTGGCCTAAACTCAAACTTCAACCATACAAGTGTTGCGGAAGACGGCTATCGAATAGAGCAAAATCACAACTGATAATTTGAGAAAATAAAAATGAAAATAAAAGAGACACAAAATTTACGTGGAAAACCCCTAAATAATATAGGGTAAAAACCATGAGCAACGATAGAAGAATTTCACTATGAGAAAATAGAAATTACAACTTCTCTCGATCTACCAAGGAGAAAACAATGATAATTCTCTCTTGATAAAAAAGAGAAAACAACTCTCAATAAACTCTCGAAATTCTCTAGTATTGGAAGAAAAACTAGAATGCTTTGGGATGATTTTGAAGCTAAATGAGCTAGGGTATTTATAGTTGAAGCTTAAGGACTAATCTTATAAATACCCTAAAGTCTAGGGACTAAAAATTTGTAATTTTCCCTTTCATTTTTCAACAAATTCTGCTGTGAAATATTGACTTTGAAAATGCACAATTCGGTGCATTTGTTCCCCCCCCCCCAATTTTCGGTGTTTTTGCACCTATTTTCAACAATCTCCCACTTGAAGATTTGATTGCAACAATCATATCTTCACACCATTCTTTCTACCTTGTACCATCATGTTACTTACGTCTCTGACAGACCACAAGAGGATCGACACCAAGTAAATTTATCAACATTGATCGCCTTCGTCATGAAATCTGTTATGTTGTCTTTGGTATGGATCTTCTGCATATACACCGTCCATTCTTCCACCTTTTCACGAATGAAATGGCACTGAACTCGTATGTGTTTTGTCCTTGAATGAAATGCTGGATTCCTTGCTAAATGCAAGGCGCTTTGACTGTCACAAAACAGAGAGACATACTCTTGATTGTGCCCAAGCTCCTCCAATAGCATCTTCAACCAAATTGCTTCTTTACTTGCTTGTTTAGCTGCAACATATTCTACCTCTGTTGTGGATGTAGCCACAACTGACTGCAATTTTGAAACCCAACTTACAGCTCCACCAGCAATTTTGAACACATATCCTGTAGTAGATTTGCTTTTATCCAAATCCCCTGCATAGTCAGAATCTATATACCCATTGATTAGTAAGTTTGATCCTCCGAAACATAATGCAACATTTGAGGTCCCTTTGATGTATCTCAGGATCATCTTTACTGTATTTCAATGCTCTTTGCCTGGATTCGCCATGTACTGACTAACAACTCCCACTGCTTGTGTAATGTCTGGTCTTGTGCATATCATAGCGAACATTAAACTTCCCACTGCTGATGCATACGGTACTCGAGACATCTCCATCCTCTCTTCTTCACTGCTCGGACTCATACTGGAGGATAATTTGAAGTTAATAGGAAGAGGGGTAGAAATTGGCTTACAATCTTGCATGCTGAATCGTGACAAGATCTTCTTCAAGTAATTCTTTTGTGAAAGCCAAATCTTCCTATTACTTCTGTCTCGGTGAATTTGCATCCCTAGAATCTTGTTTGCTAATCCCAAGTCCTTCATTTCAAATTCCCTAGCCAGTTGTGCCTTCAATTCTTCAATATTATCTTTGTTGGGTCCTGCAACCAACATGTCATCCACATACAACAACAATATAACAAAATCGTTATCGCCAAACCTCTTGAAATAAGCACAAGGGTCTGTATTAAGTCTGTTGTATCTAAGGCACATAATGAAGGAATCAAATCTCTTATACCAACACCTCGGCGCATGCTTTAGACCGTACAGAGATTTGTTCAACCTGCAAACCAAGTTCTTATTTTTTTCTTCAAAACCTTCAGGCTGGAGCATGTAAATTTTTTCTTCAAGATTTCCATGAAGAAAAACTGTTTTAACATCTAGCTGCTCTAGATGTAAATTCAATGTAGCACATATTGCCAAAATTACTCGAACTGTTGTTAGTCGAACCACAAGAGAAAATATTTCATTGAAATCAATACCTTCTTTTGAGCATATCCTTTAACCACCAGTCTTGCACGATACCTCTCAAATTGATCGTCACCATTTCGCTTGATTTTGAAGACCCATTATTACCAATTGGCTTCCTTCCTTGTGGTAGTGGCACAAGGTCCCATGTATTATGTTTATGAAGGGCTTCAATTTCTTCTTGCATCGCCATCATCCACAGTGAAGCATATGAGCTGTTTATTGCCTCCTGGTATGTTGATGGCTCACCGTCCTTTGTTAAAAGGTAGTATGCAATATTACCTTTTATAACATAATCTGAGTGCCAATTTTGACGTCTTCTCACATGATCTGATTGACGAGTTGTTGGAGCTTCAGAACTCTCTGGTTCTTGTTCATCATGTGTTGGTTCTGCTTCAGAAGAATCTCCTTGTTCAAACTCCTTTTCTACGTGTATCTGTGTAGTCTCTGACTTTTCAGTGCTACTATATTCTTCTTTTCCTTGTAGCTTATCTTCTACAAAGATAACATCCCTGCTAATGATCACTTTGCGGGCAGTGGGATCCCACAAGCGATGCCCCTTTACTCCATCAGCATACCCCAAGAATTTGCATTTCCTGGATTTTGGATCCAACTTTGAAATTTCTTGGGAGTTATACATCACGTACACAATACTTCCAAATACATGGAGGTTTGAATAATTAGCTGGTTTATCAGTCCACATCTCCATTGGTGTCTTCAGCTCTATTGCAGTTGATGAAGCTCGATTCACCAAATAACAGGCGGTATTAACTGCTTCTGCCAAGAATGATTTTTCTAGGCCTGTATCCCTCAACATTGCTCTTGTTCTTTCTAACAAGGTTCTGTTCATCCGCTCTGCCACTCTATTTTATTGAGGAGTGTTCGCCACTGTGAACTATCTTTTGATGCATTCTTTCTTGCAAAAGTCATCAAATTATCACTTGTATATTCTCCTCCATTATCTGTTCTGAAACACTTGATCTTATTTCCAGAATCAAGTTCCACCCGCGCTTTGAAGTTTTTGAAAGTGGAAAACACATATGACTTCTTCTTAATAAGGTACACCCTCCTGGAGTAGTCATTAATAAATGAGATAAAATATTTTACTCCACCTAGGAATGTAACTGGTGCTTGCCATACGTCAGAGTGAACCAATTCTAGAACTCATTTGCCTCTAGAATTTGATGTGTTGAATTTCAACCGATGCTGCTTACTTGTTATGCAATGCTCACATAAAGGAAGTGATACATTTGTTAAGCCTGGAAGCAGCTTTTGCTCCAAAAGGACTTTCATTCCTTGTTCTGACATGTGTCAAAGTTTCTGATGCCATAGCATTGCAGAATCTGAACTACATGAGGCAACAGAGGCTTCTGCTTCTAGAAAAGTTTCTACCTTTAACATGTACAAGTTTGCTGCTATCTTTTCGCCTTTCAGCACCACAAGCACTCCACGGAACACCTTCATGATTCCTTTCCGTATTTTAATCTTGCTTGCATTATTATCCAACAATCTGTAGGGTAATAAATTTTTCTTCAGGCCTTTCACGTACCGCACATCTCGAACAACTTTAATTATTCCATCATACATCTTCAATTTGATGGTTCCCACGCCAATGATCTCTAAGGCATGATCATTGCAACTATACACAGATCCTCCTGAGACAAGTTCATAATGATGGAACCATTCTCTTCTTGAGGTCATGTGATATGTCGCTCCTGAATCAATGAGCCATATATCTGCAAATCTTTTTCTGTCTTCCACGGTGGTTGACGTTTCACAACATAGAACATCTTCATCATCTGAAGTGTTTGCGGTATTGCCTTGTGGATTGAAGTTTTTATTTAGACTCAAACAATCCTTATTCAAATGACCTTTCTTCCCATAGTTGTAACACTTTAAATTCTTCTTGCTCATCGACTTCGATCTACCATATTTGTGTCTGCTGCTTTGGGCACGTTCTGTTGATCTCCATTTTATCGTTGTCATCGTTGTCAATGCTTCTACATATTGCAGATTTACTTGTCTGTCTTCCTTGTTCTTGCACCAATTTTCTTCTTGTAGAACAACAAACTACAACGTCATCAAAGACTAGACTGGTGACATTACTGTTTATCAAGTTGATGATGAGTTGATCATACGAATCTGGTAGACTTTGAAGTAGAAGTTAAGCACATTCTTATTCTCCTATTTTACAGCTTAAGGATGTAAGCTGAGAAAATAAAGTGTTCAATGTATTTAAGTACTCCATCACTGAAGTAGATTCTGGAATACGGAGAGTGTACAATTTTCTCTAAGGAAAATTTTATTGTGCAGCGATGTGGCCTCGTATAGTTTGGTGAGATGATCCCATATCTCCTTAGCTGTCTTCTTCTCCTCGATGCTTGACAATACTTCATCTGCTAATGCTAGATGAAAGTTTGCCATATCATTCTCGTCCATTTCAATCCATTTGTTGTCATATGTGAAATCGACCTGCATTTCGCTGATAGGTGCTAGACAACTGTCTTTTCTCAGGATGACCTTCATCTTTAATTTCCACAATGAGAAATTTCTGCCATTGAACTTTTCAATATCAAATTTCGTTGCTATAGCTTCTAGATAGCTCCCACTATTTCACTATCGTGAATAGTTCTCTAGAACCTTCAAAGAATGGGTAATATCTTCTTATTTTCTTATGTTGGAGGATCCACCTTTTGGTGGCAACCACAAAGACAATAAGCAGTTATTACACACTCAAATCTGGCTCGGATACCAATTGTTGCGGAAGACGGCTATCGAATAGAGTAAAATCACAACTGATAATTTGAGAAAATAAAAATGAAGATAAAAGAGACACAAAATTTACGTGGAAAACCCCTAAATAATATAGGGTAAAAACCACAGGCAATGGTAGAAGAATTTCACTATGAGAAAATAGGAATTACAACTTCTCTCGATCTACCAGGGAGAAAACAATGATAATTCTCTCTTGATAAAAAGGAGAAAACAACTCTCAAGAAACTCTCTAAATTCTCTAGTATTGGAAGAAAGCTAGAATGCTTTGTGATGGTTTTGAAGCTAAATAAGCTAGGGAAGCTTAAGGACTAATCTTATAAATACCCTAAAGTCTAGGGACTAAAAATTTGTAATTTTCCCTTTCATTTTTCAACAAATTATGCTGTGAAATCTTGACTTTAAAATGCACAATTTGGTGCATTTGTTTTTTTCCCCAATTTTCGGTGCTTTTGCACCTATTTTCAACAACAAGTCTTTAGGCAATTCTTTCTTAAGTCTCGATCTAGACTTATTATTACAACATTCAACGGAGAATGACTCGAATCGATACGACACTTCGTCGGCACAAAAAGAGGCGATCAAAGTCTTGCCCACTGTGGAAGTCGATGAGATGTCGCAATGTTCCGTGTGTTTGGATGATCTCAAGGCCGACATGGATGCAAAAGAAATGTCATGTAAACATAAGTTCGAGAATGCTATAAAATTACATTGTAATACTATTAATTATAAAATGATATTAAAAGAGTCAAACACGTTGTTCATAGGAAGATTTCCCTAAAAAGAGTTAAAATTTTTCAGTTGGCAGTCAAGATTTTGATTACATGTGGAATTCCAATCCGATGCAGAGCACATGAATAACGTGGTTCAAAGTAATATCCAATTGTAGTGAAAAAAATGAAGAAAGCTTGAGATTTTGAGAATGGTGGGATTGGAGAAAAATGAAAAAAGAAAAATGGTGAGTTGAAGAAGGAGAATAAGGAGAGAAGGGGGTGAGTGTTAGATTCGGCTTGAAATTAAGTTGGCAAGTTGGAAATTTCATCTTGGTTGGTGACCAACTTATTGGAAATTTCATCGTGGTTGGTGGCCAAATTTTGAATATGGGAATTTCATATTTGGTGGCTAACTTGTACACATTGGAAAATTCATTGGTACGTGGCTAACTTATTTTTCATGTTTGATCCCTAAAATATTAGGTTATTTATAAGTTTAGTCCTTAAAACTCAACTATAATAGGCCTAAGTATTTCATTAGAAATCATCCCAAAAATGTTATCTTTTCCTCTTATACTCTTATATTCTTCATTCTCCCACTTTGGAATTATAAAGAATTCCATTTGTTGTAATATTGGCGATATAGTGAAGTTATCATCCGGTGTGGTGCCTGAGGAGTAGACGATATTCTCGTCGAACCTCGTTAATTTGGTGTGTTCTCTCCTTTATTGTTTTTTATTCGGTTTTCCATTGTGTTTCAATATTCAATAGTTTGACAGGTTTATCCGCTGTGCAACCTTTGGTGGTTTGATCTTGACATTTTAGGTAAATTTTAAAACTACGTTCGTGTGGGAAATAACCCGATTTCCCCAACAATTGGTATGAGAGCTTCGGTTGAGGTTATCCTGGTGGTTCCGTTGCTGAAAAGATATAGTTTATGATATTGAATATTGTTCGTTAGAATCAAAATGCCAAAATATGGATCAGTTGAGACATCAAGCTCTTCATCTGGACCGGTGAGGAGGGTGATGTCAAATGTAAATTTCTCGGTGGAGTTGTTCGATGGATCCAGTCATTTTGGCATGTGGCAAGGCGAGGTGTTAGATGTTTTATTCCAACAAGGCCTAGACATCACCATTGAGGAAGAAAAGCCCGAATCTATGGAGAAGAAAGAATGGGGAACAATCAATCGTTTGGCGTGCAACACGATTCGATCTTATCTTTCCAGGGAGCAAAAGTATGGCTACAAGAACGAGACTTCTGAAAGTAAGATGTGAAAAGCATTGGAGGAAAAATTCCTAAAGAAAAGCTCTCAGAATCGTCTCCACATGAAGAAAAGATTGTTCAGATTTGATTATCAACCAGGCACCAATATGAATGAACACATCATTGCGTTCAATGAGCTAGTGGTAGACTTATTAGGCATGGATGAAACCTTCAAAAATGAAGATTTAGCCTTGATGTTGTCATCTCTTCCTGATGAATTTGAGCACCTTGAGACAACTTTACTTCATGGTAAGGATAATGTTACCCTTAAAGATGTAACTACTGCTTTGTATAGTTATGAACTCAGGAAGAAAACCAAGAAGGAGAGCAAGTACGAAGCAGCGGGGGCCATGGTGGCAAGAGGCCGCTAAAAAAAGTCAAAAGCCAAAGTAGAGAGGGAGATCAAAGTCGAAGTCCAGACTAGGAAAAGATGAATGTGCATTTTGTCATGAGAAAGACCATTGGAAGAAAGATTGTCCAAAACTGAAGAAGAAAGGAAAGACTGCTCCAGATGCATGTGTTGCAGAGCATGATGTAAATGACTCTAACATATCATTGGTTGCTTCATCAACAACATTCCATTCAGATAAATGGATATTAGATTCGGGTTGCACCTATTATATGTCCCCTAATTGGGAGTGGTTCTCCGATTTAGTAGAACTAAATACATAAGTTGTTTATATGGGCAATGACAATGCCTGTAAAACTGTTGGGATAGGTTCAATTCAATTGAAGAATCAAGATGGATCAACCAGAGTTCTGACGGATGTCCGATACATGCCCAGTTTGAAGAAAAATCTTATCTCGTTGGGAGCCTTGGAATCCAAAGGCTCAGTAGTCACTATGAGAGATGGAGTTTTAAAAGTCACATATGGCGCACTTGTGATGATGAAGGGCATCAGGGAAAATAATTTGTATTACTATCAAGGTAGTACGATTATTGGAGCAGTTGCAGCAACTTCCGGAGGTGATGATTTGGACGCAACCCAGTTGTGGCATATGCGGTTGGGACATGTTGGAGAAAAATCCTTGCAAATTCTGGCAAATAAAGGATTGTTGAAAGGTGCAAAGGCTTGCAAATTGAACTTTTGCGAGCATTGTGTTATGGGAAAGCATAAGAGAGTGAAGTTTGGCACCACTATACATAATACAAAAGATATTGTGGATTATATTCACTCAGATGTATGGGGTCCTTCAAAGACATCGTCTTTGGGAGAAAACCATTATTTTGTAACTTTTGTATATGACTTTTCCAGAAGAGTTTGGGTGTATCCGATGAAGTCTAAAGATGAAGTGCTTCAAATTTTCCTAAAATGGAAAAATATGATCGAGAACCAGACTGGTAGAAAGATCAAACGTCTTAGGACGGACAATGGAGGGGAATATAAAAGTGACCCATTCTTTGATGTTTGCCACGAGTATGGTATTGTTTGACACTTCACTGTTAGAAATACACCACAATAGAACGGGGTGGCAGAGCGTATGAATCGAACATTATTGGAGAAAGTTCGATGTATGTTGTCTAATGCTGGGTTAGGCAAGGCATTTTAGGCTGAGGCTGTGACATATGTTGGTCATCTCATCAATCGTCTGCCGTCATCAGCGATAGGAGGAAAAACACCATTGGAGGTATGGTATGGAAAACCTATTACTGATTATGATTCCTTACATCTATTTGGATCCACTGCTTATTATCATGTGAAGGAATCCAAGCTTGATCCGAAAGCAAAGAAGGCTCTCTTTATGGGAATCACCCATGGAGTGAAGGGATTCCGCCTTTGGTGTTTAGACACCAAGAAGATAATTTGTAGCAGAAATGTTACCTTTGATGAATATGCCCTAATAAAGAAGTTAACAAATGAAGTTGTCCAGACAAGTAGTACTCCGCAACAGGTGGAGCATACTCCAAAACAGGTGGAGTTTCAGCATACGATGATCCCAGAAGTTGATGCAGCTGATTTTTCAACTCAAATAGAAGAATTAAAAGATGAAGAGGTTCAAACCCAAGGACCATTGGAGACACCAGAACCACTTGCAGTTACAAGGCCAAGGAGAGAAATTCGTAGACCTGCTCGATTTATTGATATGGTGGCCTATGCTCTTCCAGTTGTTGATGATGATATCCCTATCACTTACCAAGACGCAGTACAAAGCTTGGAAATTGATAATTGAAAAAGTGCCATGAATGAAGAAATGCAATCTCTCCAAAAGAACAACACTTGGAAACTGACACAATTACCGAAAGGTAAAAGAGCAATTGGATGAAAGTGGGTATTTACAAAGAAAGATGGATCTCATAGCAAGAAAGATGTTCGCTACAAGGCACAGTTGGTAGCTAAAGGCTACGCTCAAAAGGAGGGAATCAACTACAATGAAGTATTTTCCCCTGTTGTGAAGCACTCCTCCATTAGAATATTATTGGCCTTGGTAGCACAGTTGAATTTGGAGCTAGCTCAACTTGATGTAAAGATGACTTTCTTCCACGGTGATTTAGAAGAGGAGATCTATATGACTCAGCCAGAAGGATACAAAGATGGTGGTCGTGAGAAATGAGTTTGTAAGCTGAACAAATCGCTATATGGATTGAACCAATCTCCGAGGCAGTGGTGCAAGCGATTTGATAGCTTTATGAGGAGGCAAAAGTATACTAGAAGCAAATATGATCATTGCGTGTATTTGCAAAAGCTCAAAGATGGATCTTTCATTTATCTTCTCTTGTACGTTGACGATATGTTGATCGCTTCGAAGAGTCAAAATGAGATAAACAAATTAAAGGCTCAGTTGAATCAAGAGTTTGAGATGAAAGATCTAGGTGAAGCCAAGAAGATTCTTGGTATAGAGATAAGCAGAGATAGACAAAGAGGGAAGCTTTGTTTAACACAGAACCAGTATTTGAGAAAGGTATTACAATGTTTTGGCATGAATGAAAATACCAAACATGTAAGTATCCCACTGGCTTCTCATTTGAAACTTAGTTCTCAATTATCCTAAAACTAACGAAGAACGAGAGTATATGCAAAAGTTCCATATGCTAATGCAGTTGGGAGCTTGATGTATGCAATGGTGTGTACGCGTCCTGACATTTCACAAGCAGTTGGAGTTGTGAGCAGGTACATGCATGATCCTGGAGAAGGACATTGGCAAGCTGTGAAATGGATTCTATGGTATCTCCAACAAACCGTGGATGTTGGTTTAGTTTTTGAACTAGATGAAGCACTTGGTCAGTGTGTGGTTGGATATGTTGATTCCGATTATGCTGGTGATTTGGATAACGTCAATCAACTACTGGGTATTTGTTTACTCTTGCTAAAGCTCTACTAAGTTGGAAGTCTACATTGCAATCTATGGTAGCTTGTCTACTATAAAGGCAGAATACATGGTAGTTTCAGAGGCTGTAAAGGAAGCAATTTGGCTTAACGGGTTGATGGAAGACTTGGGAGTTGTTCAAAGTCACATTAGTCTTATTGTGATAGTTAAATCACTATTCACTTAGTGAAAAATCAAGTCTACCATTCAAGGACTAAGCATATCGACGTGAGGTATCACTTTGTGTGGGAGATCTTTGAAGAAGGAAATATTCTACTTCAGAAAATTGCGACATCAGAAAATCCTGCAGATATGATGACCAAGGTGGTAACATAATCAAGTTCAATCATTGTTTGAACTTGATTAACATCTTGAAAGTATGAACCTCTTCGGGTGTGTGGCTTGTGAGCGCAATTAGAGGCACTACAAATTTGGGGAGTTGAAGAAGTTCAGTAGGCTTGGTAATTTCAAGCCAAGGTGGAGATTTGTTAGATTTGACTTGAAATTAACTTGGCAAGTTAGAAATTTCATCTTGGTTGGTGACCAACTTATTGGAAATTTCATCTTGGTTGGTGGCCAAACTTTGAATATGGGAATTTCATATTTGGTGGCTAACTTGTACACATTGGAAAATTCTTTGGTAGGTGGCCAACTTATTTTTCATGTTTGATCCCTAAAATATTAGGTTATTTATAAGTTTAGTCCTTAAAACTCAACTATAAATAGGCCTAAGTATTTCATTAGAAATCATCCCAAAACAAGTTCTCTATTCCTCTTGTATTCTTCATTCTCCCACTTTGGGAATTCTAAAGAATTCCATTTGTTGTAATATTGGTGATATAATGAAGTTATCATCCGGTGTGGTGCCCGAGGAGTAGACGATATTCTCGTCGAACCTCGTAAATTTGGTGTATTCTCTCCTTTATTGTTTTTTATTCGGTTTTTCCATTGTGTTTCAATATTCAATAGTTTGACAGGTTTATCCGATGTGCAACCTTTGGTGGTTTGATCTTGACATTTTAGGTAAATTTTAAAACTACGTTCGTGTGGGAAATAACCCGATTTCCCCAACAGTGAGGACCGGCCAAAATGATCTTACATGGTCAAATATTACCAAAAAAGCAGAATTACGTGTCACATTAATATTAATTTATTCCAGTAACGATGATTAACAGTCGAGTGACCAATTTGTTATAAATTTAAGATTTAAACTAAATTATAAAATCTCTAATTATGAGGGGCAAAATGATAATTTTTTCAAAGAAGTCAAATACGAACCGTCGAGATCTTGGTTCATATGTTACTACTAATTATGATTTTTTATTATTTTGGATCAATATTACCAAATTGTAAATAAGGTAAAAGTTTAGGGATTAAAATATAGTTTTACCAAAAATAGTTATGGATATTTGAAGTTTTAGTTCATTTGTAACTAATAGTTATGTATCTTATAGAATCGATCAGCACTATTAGTTTTCTCTCGTTGATAAGTCGTTCATTTCTTTTTCTTTTTGTCTTTGTTGATCGGTAGCGACACCAACTTTAATATTAGTTGTTGACCCTCGATATTCTTTATTGTCATTTTTTTTTCATTTGTAATAAGTCTACCTTTTTGACATTTTGACTATCTCCCTATACGTAAGAAACAACTAGAAGAAAAGGAGAGTTGGGTTTATTTCAAGCAAGAAATTAAGGAGATATATTACAGAAAAAATAAGATTCGGAGTGGAATAAACTACACATTTAGTATCTCAATTATTACTTTTATTTTATTTTGATCACTCAACTATTATTTTTTCATCATACATTACAATTTCTCCGATTGACCCTTATTATACCTTTGTAAATATTCATTCACTACCAATTTCTTCACTTACCAAGATTTCCTTCAGAAGACTCCCACAAGACAAGTCCACAAAATGTTATACCTCCGAAGATACTCCTTATTCACTAACAACTCTTCCGCCTACCAAAATCACCTTTGAAGGGTCGCACGCCCGACTGTAAACTCTTAACATGACTGTTGACAAACTCAAGAGATCTATCAAGGTCAAATCTGATGGCCACATTTATACACTCTATTAGTCTATGAATAACAATCATGATCCATGTTTGACATCAACACGTACGAAGGGTCAATGTACAAACTCATATATCAGACAAGATGAAGTATTTCTCTTCTCTTTTCTTCATTAGTTCACTCTGAAACCTTTCTTCTTCCTCTCTCCATTCACCATCAATATCACCAGCTGTAACTCTACGTCCATGTTAAAAAGAATGAACTACTTACAGCCACCATAACCTCGTTACCATCAACAACCCTTAATGTATAGTTTATTCTAAATTTGACCCTTAATTATTTTAACGGTGTTAGACAAATGGGTCAAAATCGTCGAGGGTATAAAACTTCCATAATCATATTTAACCAAAAACCATCAAGGGCTAAAATGAAAATCGAGTCATACTTTAGGGTCAAATTATCTATTAAGTTTTATTTTTCAATCCTATAAATCTACATCCCCATAGAGTAATTCACCTCTTTTGTGTGGACAGTTTCTTTCGGTGAAATTTCTCCCTTTTGTTTGTGACTTTGACAACATAGAAAACCATCTTTCTAACACGTTCAAAAATAAGAGAAAGAGGAGTGGCAGCAGCAATATCAGCCATTATTTTGAAAGAGAAACAAGTTGCGGTGGCCTGAGTGGCTAGAAGCAAATAAGCTGAGGAGATAATGACATTTCATGGATGGAACGACCGGTGGTTGGGACATTTCTGTGAACTTTTAAATTTTAAACTTAAAATTCAAACAATTAAATCAATTTAACGTAAATAACACGAATAATTTAATACCACCATACGTTTTCTATCCAAGTTCAAGCCACAAATCCCATATATTATTAAATTTGTCGAACACACACTATAAAACACTTCAAGGCTCTTATTCATAAAACCCAAAGCTTGGCTCGGTTCCTAAGCTTGGACAGCTTCTATCATACGATCGTGCCCGACGTTCCCTAAAGTGTTATCCTTTACAAAAATAAGAGCTCTTTGAATTACACCGATTATCTGAAGAAATGTCTTCTCAAATTTATTCGTCAATGCCTCCTTCTTCAACCCATCAATCCATGTCCAACCACAATCGTCCTATAGCCAACTTTCATCCCTGCGTCTGGGGCAACATTTTCCTTTCATGTCCATCTAAAACGGTAAACAATTTAGATCAGTGATGAATTGAGGAGGCGGCCGAGAGTAGTCGTCCCCTGAAAACCTTATGTTCGTCCTTGATTTAGATGGTGAATTCCCCAACATATTAATCTTTTTTTTTGTACGTTAAATTGTGCAGGACTTTAGTGATATTCCACAAAAACATGGAGAATTGAAGGAAGAAGTGAGGAGGATGGTTAAGGAAGCCATGCATGATGAGTTACTGCACAAATTACGTTTGATTGATACAATCGAACGGTTAGGAGTGAGTTACCATTTCGAAAGAGAGATAGAGAAAGCATTGCACAATATTTTTGAACAAGACTGGGAACTGGACCAAACTCATCTCGAGGTTACTTCTCTTCGGTTTCGATTGCTCAGAGAGAATGGGTTTAATGTTCCGAGTGGTGAGTCCGCTCTTCCCTAGTACTTTATACGTAATTTTGGATAGGCATAACGTAGATTTGAACATTTGATTAAATAGTCATTTTGGTCTTTAGTTTTAAGAATATTTTAGCTTCCAACATTTCATTTAAAGACAAAAGGCCATAACATTTAATTAAGGGTAAACTGCTCATTTAGTACCAGAACTATCAGTTTTGATCCATTTTAATACTTAAACTATCAGTTTTAATTCGTTTTAGTATCCAAACTTCCATTTTTTAAAATATACATAACGTTTAGTTTTTGTTTCATTTTAGTACACGCCATTAAAACCTTAACAGACGAGCTCACCGCCCGATGCGTGTACAGTCGTCGGTCATCGCATCCATCGGCTGATGAAGCTAAACTTTTCAGTCTGCACCATTTCGACCCCCTGAACACAATTCTGATCTCCATTTTATTGAAAACACCTCAATCTCCTTAAATTGACGACGAACTCTTCAATTTTTTCATCCTCTAATCTCCACGGTCCACCATCCGATGGGCTTAAAACTGGACTATATTGGTCGACTAATCATTCTCTCATGGTCCACCGTTCAGATTAGTCATCCTTCCACTGGAGCTATACCACATCAGCCCGTCCGTTAAGTTTTTAACAACTGGGTACTAAAATGAAACAAAAACTAAACGTTAGGTATAGTTCTGAAAAAAATGAAAGTTTATTACTAAAACAGACCAAAACTAATAATTTAGGTACTAAATGCGTAATTTACCCTTTAATTAAATATTGACTTTGGCCCTTATTAATTTTTTGAGCAATTTGATCCTCAACATTTCATTTTAAGTAAAAAAATGTCCCTAATATTCTACTAAATAGTCACTTTGGAATTTTTTTGGAACATTTGACACTCAACGTTTCATTTTGGGACAAAAAGACTCGTCCATGGATAGGAGTCATTAATCAACAAACTGTCAATGCTCTAAAATAGAGGCCCGTTAGGGCCGAAATGCTTCAAAAAAAAAAAAAGAACTAAAGTGATTATTTATTTAAACGTTTGCAATCTTTTTACTCTAAAACAAAACATTCCAATAAAAGAATATGAGTCAAAACGTTAGAAACGTTTTTCAACATTATACCTTTCGGATATTACCAATACCTACTTGGATTGAGCAGAGATATTCAACAAGTTCAAAGATGGAGAAGGAAACTTCAAAAACTCTTTAACAAGTGATGTGAAAGGCTTGCTAGAATTATACGAAGCTGCACATTTACGTGTACATGGTGAGGATATACTCGAAGAAGCCCTTGTTTTCACCATCAGTCATCTACAGTCAGCCAAAGCTGCAGGCAGTATCGAATATCCCCTTTCGGCCTTAGTCTCCAATGCTCTAAACCGACCCATCTCCAAGTGCTTGCCGAGGTTGGAGGCTAGGCGATTCATACCCATTTATCAACAAGATGCTTCACATGACAAAACGCTGTTGAAGTTTGCAGAGTTGGATTTCAACTTGTTGCAAGATTTACACAAGGAGGAGCTAAGCAACATCTCCAGGCAATATATTACTCATTCAAATACTAAAATTTAACCCAAATTATCAGGACAAATAATTCACTAATAACGAGTTTTATTTCAGGTGGTGGAAAGATTTAGATGTCGAAACAAAGCTTCCATTTATACGAAATAGATCGGTGGAAGGTTACTTTTGGATATTGGGAGTGTACTTTGAGCCTCAATACTCTTACGCTAGAGAGATATTAACAAAAATACTACTCATGATATCAATTATGGATGACATATACGATGCATATGGCACATATGAAGAACTTGAACTCCTTACGATTGCAATTCAGAGGTCAACAACTTATATATTTACACATGAATATATATAACCGTTATGACGATTTGATTTAATGTGGCAATCTAATGATCAAGCTTCCGATTTTCAGGTGGGATGCTGATTGTTTAGATCAACTTCCGGAATACATGAAATTCTTCTACAAGCCAATGTTAGATTTTTATGGAGAACTGGAGGAAGCGATGGCAAAGCAAGGAAAATCATATCGTTTCCAATACGCGAAAGACACGGTAAACTCTTCATCAGATACGAGTATATATGTAATACGAGTATACTTAATACTTTAGAAAAGTTTAAAGGTAATAGAACGAACAACTAATGATGTTTTTTTATTGCATAGTTTAAGCAATTATCAGAATCTTATTTTGTGGAAAACAAATGGTACCAAGAGAAGTATGTACCAACGATGGAGGAGTACATGAGGAACGCACTTGTAACTGCAGGATATGTCCTCTTGACAATAGCGTCTTTTATTGGAATGGAAGATTCAGTGACACCTGAGATTTTTAAATGGGCTTTTAGCAACCCGAAAATCGTCTCTGCTTCGTCCGTCGTTTGCCGTCTCATGGACGATATCGCTTCACATAAGGTACATTCTGTTTTTCGAATTTGGTTAGAGGTAATTTCAGTAACTTATATATAAATTCATGTAGTTTGAGCAAGAGAGAGGACACGTTCAATCGGCCGTTGAATGTTACATGAGACAACATGGAGTTTCAGAAGAAGAGGCATGCAGTGAACTGAAGAAGCAAGTGGAGAATGCTTGGAAAGATATAAACTACGAGATCATATTTAGTGAGACGACAAAGGTTATTCCGATGCCGGTTCTCAGACGAAGCCTCAATCTTACGAGGGTCATCGAGTTTCTTTACAAGGATGGAGATGACCAGTACACACATGTTGGGAAAGTTACAAAAGATGGGGTTGCTTCATTGCTCATTGATCCGGTATCAGTTTCACCTTGATGAAATTAAGAATTTTCCTGATTTATGTGACGTAATAAGGTGTTATTAGGATCTTGGCAGTTCTATAATTTGTAGCATATGCTTCATCTTGTATTTAAGGTGTTTTTATAAACAAACTAATATTAAATAATTTTATTATTTAAAAAAATCAATACATGAGACATAATACATAAAAAACACGAGAAATTCGAGCTAAACTGAAGCACTCAATCAAGCCCGTAGCTGAACATAGGTAGGAGGGGTACCTCTCCAGAGTTCATAATTAAAAACTCCAAATTTAATTGAAAAAAATGCTCTTATAAGTTAGGAACTGTGCAAGCAACTAAAAATTAGAGATTTTTCTTTACATCACTCACTTCTTTTAACCAAGTCCATTTCAATCTCTACTTTTCAAGTTCAATCCCATTATTGGTGACTTCTTATTCTCTCAACTTATTTCTTAAATTCCGATTCAATCTCATGAATTTCCTCATAAACGGTCTTCTCCACCTTCTATTTTCAATGGATGACATTTGCATCGAGTACTTTTAACTAAGGATATTTATCGAGCGAGTTAATCACAAACTTAACGTGACTCAAAAATTGTTTAACTCGTGCTCGACTTGATTCGATTCTCGTTAAGCTCAATAAAATTTTGTTTGTATCATGCTCGTTAAAAAAATTCATTGCTCAACTCGACTCGTTGCTCGTTAAGGTCACCGGAACTTTTACCTTGTTTTTTTAAAAATATATGTAAAATCTAGTAATACTATATAGCTATAAATATAAATATGAATTAACAATTTGAACAAAAGGATGATCAAAATATTGTGCGAATGGATTCAAAAATTTAAACTCAAAGTAATAATACATAGATACACCAAATTAATACATAACAATAGTTTTTTTTTTGGAAAAAAAGAAGTTTAACAATATATAATCAATCCTATAAATAAGATAATCAATATCTCAAAACATTATAAAAAATTAACAAGTTGCTCGCGAACTTATCGAGTAGAGTTAGACCTTGCTCGACTCGACTCTTTAAGGTATCGAGTCGAGTGTTTACCAAATTTTAACCGAGTCAAATTCGACTTGCTCACGAGCTGCTCAACTCAATTAGTACCCTTACTCTTAACTATGTTGGCGACAGTTACATCTACTAAAAGAAATTTTTCAAAATTAAAATTGTTGAAAACTTACATGAGGTCGTCAATGTCACAAGAAAGGTAAAACAATCTAGCTAATTTATGTATTAAAAAAATATGTTAGACCAAATTGATGTAGAAACTATTATTAGTGATTTTACATATAGAAATACTCGTAGAAATTATTTTGTGTGAGTAATTTAGTATTTAATAAAATTTCTTGATGTTCTTCATTTGAAATTTGATTATTTATTAGATAATTTTTTAAACATAATAAAAAATACAATTTACAGGAAAATTAATTTATTTTTACTCATTTTTATTTTTTTCCAACACTTATTATTAGAAACTTAATTTTTAGATTCGCTCTACCAAAATCTTAAAAACCGGATTGCACTCAACTTGAGAAAAGGTTGCCAACCAAAACTGTCACACCCTGAAATTGGGGTAAATAATTTTTAGAGACCAAATTGTATGATTCTCAAAATTTTATAATAATTTTTGAAATTCCTGAAAGTTCAAAGACCCAAGCATGAGATTGTCCCTCCCTTTTAGTGATGTTAATGGGAAAAAATTATAATAAATAAGTGTTTGGTGGGATTGAAACCGTGTCCTATAATAATGGAGCCATTCTGTTGTCAACTAGTATAGGGTACTATTCAATACTAAATTATTAAAATTATTTTATAAACTATAGATGGCAGTAACTAATCATCTTCTCCATTGGGGGAAAACAAAACCAGTACCCAAAAACCATGAAACTTCACCCTCGTTCGTCACCGGCAAGTTCATCTCCGGTCAGTCATCGCGTGCACCGTGTATATCAGTGAGATCATTGTCATTTCGCAACCCAATCCCAACCTTCCTCTTATCATGAAACGTTATAGTTAGCCATGGAAGAGGTCTCGAAAGTTCATCGAAATTCAAGCCTCCTTCTCGTTTTTTTTCACCGATTCGATATCAATCGGATGGTCGTGGCTCCCATCACCAGTGCCATTGAAATCAGCTCCTCGTCGCGCCTCGACGTAGTGGTCATCGATGATCTGCCGATAATTCCTTGCAAATGGATGGATGAGTATTCTGTTAGAGAAGAAAATATGAAAAGGGAAAAAGGGTGAAATCACCAAGTTAGTCATCCATGAATTGTAAGAACTTAACCTTGTTCATAAGTATTTACATAATTTTATCTTTAGTTAATAGTTTAAATTAATTTGATTTAGTCTCTGATTTTAGAAATTAAATAGTATAGTGGATTCACAAGATTTTTAATTTTAATAATTGGGTCCCCAAATTATTAATTAGATCCTAACAAGTTATTTTTATGACGAGGAAAATTACTGAAGTCGTATTTGTACGATAGATTGTCCGTTAGAAAAAGATTGGAAGCTAGAAATCAAGTTGGTGAGCTGGAATTCAAGAGTAATATTTTGGGTTTTGTTGACGTCCTGAATCCGATTTTGAAGTCCGTTTCGCCAAATTCGAACCCGGTAAGCTATTTTTTCACTGATTAATCAACCGATTCGATCTGTTTTTCGAAATTAAGCTCCGTTTTTGATGAAATTTATGTTGTTATGTATTTGAGGAATTATTGGAAGTTATATTAAAGATCGAAGGCGTTCAAATGGAATTTATATGGTCAATCAGTATGGCACGAAAATCGAGGTAATACTTTTCTACCTCTTTATGCTTTATAGAACATGTTGAAAATGGAAAAATGCATGGATGTATATGATTGGACTATTATGCTTGTTTGTTTATGGATGGATTTGAATCGAATTTGTTTTAAGCGATAAATTATGAGAATACTTCGATTATGTAAAATTATGAAAATACTCTTATTTTGTAAAAAGACAAGAATTGACCATGGAAGTTGGATAAGAAGTTGTAAAGACATATTGATCTGATGAAAATACTGATGTGCATAGAAATACTAGTTTTGCTTAGGAAATTTGGATAACCAGTTTTTAACCCCAAGAGAGTTTGTGCAAGATACTAGAAGTATGTTAAGGAATCATTTCAAGATCAGAGAATGTTCGGGAAAGTAATTGACCATAGGATCTCTAAATTATAATTATTTACGTTAAGAGTTAATACCGAAATTATCTGGTTACAAAATTATGAAAATGCCCTTGAGAGGTAAAAAATAGTCCAAGTTTACTCTAAATGAGAAGGTAACCTGAGAATTTGTACTTAAATCGATAAATTACTGATTTAATGGTTAAAATCCTACTTTTGTATGGAAAATCCCTGATAATTCGTCAGTAGTATCTGAATGGACTTTTAACCTGGAAATCTCTGAGTTATGACTATTTGCTTGAAGAATAAATTAATCGAGAGTGCTCTTATGTCAGAATTGTTCGAAGGGAATGAAATAGATGATAAGTCTAAATTAAATAATAAGATCGGACTAAAGGAAATGATTGAAATACCTTGTATTTATAAAATGACCAAAATACCCTTGGAATGCAAATGACCCACGGATTTCATCAAGTCCAGAAAAGATTGGATATCCTCAAGCTATGAAATGACAAGAACAACATTAAGCACCAAAATGACTAAAATAACCTTATGACCAAGGATAAGTAAATGAATTGGATTCATTAAGGAATCCAAATAAACCTGAATGTTGCATTGCCTTTTAAAAGTTATGGAACACAGTTTAAGCCAGTCGACCAACATTAATGCTATGTCAGTACCTGAATGGCATAAATACAACTTGAATGTTTGTTCGACTCCTTAAATTGGGATTGATGATAATTATGAAAGTACTCAGCTCATCTCAACGCTAGAGCGCATTCGATATTAAGAAGTGGATATTTGTGAGATAAATCATCCACGAACACAAAATAATGATTTTAGTAAATGACCAAAGTGAACTAAATGGAAGTACAACATGTATCCGAAACGCTGAAGCATCTGAATTACTCGGAAAGACTCTGAAGTAACTGGGATATTGATTTGGCTACTAAATGAACCGAGTAACTTTAATGACTAAGAATTTAGTAAGTGATTAAATGAGTCTGAGAACTCCAATGATATTGCATGATGTATGATTACTATGGGTTATGAGCCAAGAATTAAATACGTTGACAACTCGTGATATTGTTGCCATGTGGATAGAAATAATAATTATTTGGATCCTCTATTGCTTCCTTTAGATGTATTCAGCGATGATTCTGAAGATGATATATAAACAAGAATTGTTGGTATTAAAGTGTGAATACCCTGGAAGGGCAATGAATTGACCAGTTGAAATACATCAGTTTTAGGAGTTGTTGATAGTTCGATCGATTGACATGGATGGTAAGTGCCTTGAATCTTCGTTTCTACTTTATCAGCTCAAATTACTCTGGTCATACTTGAACACTTTCCTTAGATATATGAATCATAGAGGGATTTGAAAGTATCAACCTTAAATGTCTAATTAGATTGGTTATTAATCGATTCTCTTCAATATGACCTCGTTCCTGGAATCCGATCAAATTTCATAGGTTTCGTGTTATCCATACTGATAACTACAATGGCCTTTGAAAATACTTGGATCCTCTAGTGTGTTCCCTATGTACTACATAATTGTTTTATTTGTTTTGAAATATGGTACATTGAAATCTATGATTTATTGTTTATTGATACACTGACTTACCGGTGATGGTTTATGGACTATGACTGATATATGATTATTGGTTTTCACTGATATATGATAACGATGATTACAGATTTATGGAAATTATGCTTGCTGCATAAATTGTATTTTGAAATACTAATTTTGGATGGATTGAATTACGGAGTATAGCTCTGATCAAGCTGGTAAACCTTACGGACCTAATGTGACTCTTGGGTAGGCTCAAGTGCCCCAAGATGCTCTATTAGGTTGGCTCCCTTTGTTGTGTGCTTAGGGTAAGCCCTACAAACTTACGGACTTAAGGATACAGGCCCAAAAGCCTATCCTTAGGTTGGCTTCCTTTTTTGCTATGTGCTTAAGGTAAGCCCTATGGACGCAGTTCTGGGAACTGCAGATGGTATACAAGAGAATGGTTTAAACTACGAGTTTCAAAAGTTAAACTTCATTATGATTTTATGAGATTTACTGAACTATCATTTGTTAAGTGTACATATTATGATTTTATTGTACTGTTGGAACACACTAGACATTCTATTCGATCTCCTGAAAATGTCATACTATGAATGCTTTCTATGACCTAAGATCTTCATGGCTTCTAATTGATGAATCACCAGTGGAACTCCAGATTATATCCTGCAAACCGGAATACATCTGTTTCAATAAGGAAATTATATGGCTTTCCAATTATTTGTATGTCATGTAGCATCAATTGGTAGTTTTGTATTACTAAGCTTTCCGAAGCTCACTCTATTACTCACAGTTGCAGGTTAAAATAATTATACCAGTGCAACTATCGATATCAGTAAGGGATTCATTCCGGCGTTGCTTGCAGAGTATGGTACATGTGATTAGGGGGCATGTAATTGTATTTTGTTTTATATACGAGTCTGAAAATCTGTTTTATTCTGCATATTGATAAATCATTTATGAGTTTACATGTTTTGATAAAAGTTTTAAATTTTCCGTTATTTTTACAGTGGGTCGCTCCGGTGGCCCTAATGTGACACTCCAGATCTGATCGAGTTATCCGCATCGGTCTGAGGGGGTTACAAAAACATACTTATTTATTTTACAAATGAGGACACAAAGAGAATAAAAGAATAAATTTCATTCAAGTATTGATATTTGAACTTTGAATTTTCTGTCACTTTTAAAACATGATTATGAATTTATTCAAATCTTAAATTTTTGAATCAAATCGAGATTGGATCAATCAACAATAGAGCGATGCCAATTTTTGCGGAATCACTTACAAGTGTATAAACATCTTTGTTCATGTAAAGAAGATTAATAACCCTCGCAAGGTTTATAACTCAACCAATAACCCTCGAGAATGATTAATAAGCTTTAAAATGAGAACTCAATGATATGTGATGTTTAAGCACAAGAAAATCATGATGTGATATTCTATATGACTTATGTATTTGTTTGACATTTGGAAAACATCAAGGACACTTAAATTACTTGTGTATAAAAATCATTTATCTTGTATGGTGGGTTATTTAGATATCCAATAGTTGTACTATGACACTTTAAGGATACTAGCTAGATATATGTTCTAATACTCTATGACTTAGACTCATCCGAATACTCGTAAATGTTATGCTAGTCGAGTGTACGTTCCTGATGCTATAGTGACCAGGTCTCACTCGAGGTACTTGATATTTATGGGGCCAATGGATGTATGTCCATGATGCTAACGTGATCCAAGTGTCATCCAAAGTATTAATGTTAGAAGGCTTGAGGGATGTAAGCTTCCAAGACTAAGTGACACTGAATTAAATAATAATGTTTGTTTGTTTGTTGTAGATTGTATTGCATTGATGATATTACTTCTCAACATATAGTTGTCAGCATGTTTAAATTATAAAATGCATGTAATATAATAGAGTTATTTATGTGGTATTAAACGTGTTAGCTCAACGTTCAGAATATGATTTCGTTCGCAAGTTCTTAAGTCGAGATTTGAGGAGCACCATCATCGAATTCAACTTCTAACCGCTTGTCTATTTAGAGTACTTCTTTATTTATTGTAATGGTCATATATACTCATTGATCTTACATCATATTTAAGTCGGTAACTTCATTTTTGCTACTAGGGTTTTATTATATGAAAGCTCTATATTTTTGTCAACTAAACTTATACTTGATCTTATGATTATGTAGCTATGATTTGGGTAAATGATCTAAAAGATGAATGGTTACCATGGATTTTCTTTTTCCACGATTAAGGGTATTGTTGTTGAAACTTCTACCCGAATTGAAGTGAAATTGTTGGGCTTGCAATAGGAGGTAATGATCCAATTGAATAGACAGTGGAACCAAGTTAGATAGTAGAGTGTTGATGGATTTGTCAATGAGAGATTTGGCTGCATAGGAACGATACCAGACTTGATCTTGCTCGGTTTGTGTCGATTTGAGATATGGTTGGTGGATAGGTGTAAGTTGAAGCTCTGACTGTTGGTTTCAGCTGGATGGATCAGCTCCTACATTTTCAGTGAGCCTTTTTATTGCTTTGTGTTCGAATTTTATTTTCTTTAGAGTAAGCATCTTGGCAGCATCAGATGTCTATGGTTATCAAGTCAAGTTCAACAGGTGAAGTTCACGGACCACTTAGCAAAACAAGGCTTGCTTCGATCAACGTTGTTTTAAAGCTTGGTGGGATTAACGGCCTATATTTTTATGATTATTGGATTATTCACAGGTCTGTGCATGAATTGGGTTACTCTTTGAACCAGGGGTGTTTTTCGTTGTTTTGTTTTCTTCTCCGGTTAGGGTGTACTCTCCACCTAGGTTTAGGGAGGTTTTTAATAAAGATCCTTGTTGATAATGCTCAACTAGGTTATCCCACCAGTATTAGAAATATGCTAAATTAGGTTATCCCACTAGTATTGGAAATATGCTCAAATTAGGTTATCCCACTAGTATTGAAAATGATGATTTTGCCCTCATTATTTAGCCTATAAATAGTGGGCAATTTCATTCGTTTTGAGATATCCCAAGCAAACATTTGCTTTGAAATACTCCTCTCTTTTGAGTGTTGTTTGAGTTGAGAGAAGAGTAATATCACCAAGTTCACTCCAGTTTTGGGTGTACGAATTCTTGGAGAGTTGTGTTAACCTCGGGGGGTTGTTCGTCCATTGTAGCAATTATACACATCGAGGCGAATTTGCTTCTAAGGCAGTGGATTACCACGACACGGTTATCATTTTGATTGATTATTTTATTTAATATTTTTTAGTTAGTGCTAACGCCTCATTTTGCAACAGTCTATTTTCCAACAATTTAGAAGCAAATTACTATATTGTTACTAAAATATGATGAAACTCAAGAATATGATATCTAACCCGAGTGAGGCATGGCCATTAGATCCGATTCAAAAGAGATGATGGTTCAGATGAAGTGATTGTCATGATAGATTTTAGGGTCCTAATTCAAAGAATGAAGTAACATGCATGGTGAGGATGAACAAGTCTATTTGGAAATTATGATTTTACCTGCGAGGTCAGATTATTTAGACTTGTTATCTATTAATTCGTGTGTTTTTAAATACATAAATTAGATTGCATGAGCCTTTAAGATAGTCTTTAAAACTTAGTGGATACTATGAAATGAGATAAAACCACTAGTAAAGACTAAGGTAAAACTACTAAGGATAAGATAGTAGTGCAAGTCTGAAATATATATGCTTAATAAGATATTATTGTGATTAAAAGTATCAAGCATAATTCTTTAAGAAGCCTTAAGAAAGAGAAAATCTATAAATAATTTATTGGAAAGTAGTGTGATGAGTATGAAAGTGCATGTCTAGGATTGGTTCTGTGAAGACTTGGCACTTAAGTGTGCCTAGTGCACCACCTCTCCTTCATAGAAACCTACCTGGTGCATTGTTCATTACTATGTTCACTATTCCAATTTATAAAATACTATGACAAGATAAAAACTCTTAAAACTTAGTGTAGAAGTTAAAAGAGTAGAGATTAATTTGGTTGAGTGGAATACCAAATTTAGTCACAGTAAATAAAATATGCGATGATCTCTTTAAGGCTAATATATTGAATATCATGAATGAAAATATGATAGACACTATTGCTACTAAGAGTGTGTTGTAGATATTAAATCTCTAAGTGATTTTCTTAAGTAGATGAAAGAAAAAAAGATTATCTATTTCATAATTTGTGCTAAAATATCTTGTTTTAAACTTGAGATCATTTTTCCTGATGTTTGGAAAAAATCGAAATTCATTTTGAATGAGAAAAAGTCATAAAGAATTTCATAATGGTTTATGTATTTTTGATTTGTAACTTCTCAAAACTTTAAGAATATAATTATGTGTAAACAAAACTTAAGTTTGTTAAAATATAGTTTTATGGCTAAAACTCATAACAAACTTTACTCTAGTATGATTGAGTATTTGTTTACACGTTTTACAAGACACTTATGGATATCCTAAAATGTTAGAAATGTGGGGTGTCTTAAAATGTCATAAACTCAAATAGAAAATATCCTATCCACTTCTTCTAGTATTCATGATAGATCTTCTCAAGAAATTGATTTCGAGCCTAGAAGAAGTAAAAGACTATTTGGGCCAAATTTTATCACTTCCTTTATTTCTGAGATAAATGATTTAGACTCTTTCTGATCATATTGCTTAAATATTATATGAGGATCCTAAAAAACTATAAGATCTATCAATGTTAGTTTCTATAAAAGCGCTATAAATGATGAACTAGAATCGATAATGTCTAATCATACTTAAGAATTAGTTGACTTGCCTAGAGGATTTAAACCAATCTGTAGCAAATGAATCTTCCGGAAGAAAATGAGACCAGATGGTTTGATCCAGTGGTACAAGGCAAGGCTAGTTGTCAAAGGGTTCACTCAAAAGTTTGTTTTAGACTACTTTGTTTCTTACTATCTCGTTATGAATATCTCAACGATCCGTGCATTATTTGCACTATCCTCCATTCATAAGTTGCGAATACATCAAATGGATGTTAAGACTGCATTTTTGAATGGGGATCTAGATGAGGAGATTTATATGGAGAAGCCAATAGGTTTTGAATTACTTGGTATGGAAGACAAAGTCTGTAGACTTAAAAAGTCACTTTATGGGCTTAAGCAGGCTCCTAAACAGTGGTATGAGAAATTCCATAATATTATTCTTAGTTTTGGTTTTGTTATGAATGGTTCGGATGCTTGCGTATATTCGAGGATGTTTGCTACTGATTGCATCATCATAAGTTTTGTATATTGATGACATGTTGATTTTCAATTCTAACATTGAGTCCATTAACAAAACAAACAGTTTATTGTCCACTAAATTTGAGATGATGGATCTGGGAGAAGTCAATGTAATCTTAGGAGTCAAAATTACCAAAACTAAAAAGGGGTTTTCCTTTAAGTCAAGCACACTATCTTGATAAAGTGTTAAAGAAATTTGACAGTTTTGATGTCGTCCTTGTTCAAACCTTTGTGACCCTAGCATATATCTCTTTAAGAATAAAGGAAGTAGCGTTTCCCAAAAAGAATATGCTATGTTAATTGGAATCTTAATGTTCTTAATGAACTATACTCAGCTTGATATTACTTATGTTGTGAGTAGACTAAGTAGATATACTCATAATCTGAGTGGTGAACACTGGACTGTTTTTAGATGCTTACTAAAGTATCTTAAGGGTACTTTAGATTGGAAACTTGAGTTTGTTGGCTATCCTATGGTACTGGAAGGATATTGGGTTTCTGATAATGATGAGGTAAGCTCGATGAGCGGGTATGTTTTTACTTTAGGTGGAGCAACAATCTCGTGGAAATCATCAAAGCAGACTTGTATTGCTCATTCTACCATGGAGTCAGAGTTTATAGCTCTTGACCTAGCTGGGTAAGAAGCAAGTGGCTCAGAAGCTTGTTAGCAGATATTCCGTATTGGGGAAGATCTACTCCTCCGATTTCTTTATTGTGTGTTTCACAAGTTGTGATATGTGTGGCTAAGAACCAATCTTAAAATGGTAAGAAGAGACATATTCACATAAGACATGAATTAGTTAGACACTTAATAAAGAATGGAGTGCTCTATTTAGAGTATGTGAAGTCAGAAAGGAACCTAGCAGATCCACTTACCAAAGGGTTAAGTAGGAAGCTGGTCCTAGATTCGTTGAGGGGGATGGGTCTAAAGCCTATTGGTTGAGGAATTCATGGTGGATACCCAACTTAGCTATCTAAGTTCCATGTGGTCAAACGAAACAATGGAAAGACTCATTGTGCACATTCCTACTTCATATCCCTATGATGAATAATGTGCATGCCCAGGATGAGCTTAATTGCTCTTAATAAATTCATAGCCCAGACTTTGGGTGGTCTTAGTGAGAAAGACTTGACGAATTTACCAATTTTTGGCTGAATATCTATTCTTAATAAGTTCATAACCCAGAGTTGAGTGGGTAGTTCTAATCGCGAAGGACTAGATGAACATACCGCTTGAGATTATGAGTTTTATTAAACTCTTAATGAATTCAAACCCAAGAGTTTGGGAGTTCCTAGTGAGAAGGACATATTGAATGGGACTTTCTAGTGAGAAAGACATATTGAATTCATCGAATTATGAGGTTGAATATTTATTCTTAATGATTTCTTATCCCAGAGTTTGGGTGGTTCATTTTTAATGAACTTGAAGAAAGCCACCATAACCTTTGTGAGGTTGAGCTATTATAAAAGCTCTTAATTATTTTATAGCTCAGTTTGAGTGGTTTATATTGAGATAAACTTGATGAAATAACCTATGTAAGTGAGAATGATTATCCACCTTATATGAAAAACGTTGGGTTGTTTTTCTAGTACACTTATTAGAATCCCGAGGAAAGAGGGCTAAACATATATACGCTTTTGTATATATTCTTTGTAGACACATTGAGGACTTTGGTGGATGAAGGGGTTAGTTTTGTGTTATGAGTTTACCCCAATCTTAGAAAGTTCAAGACTAGTTTCACTTATCTAAGAGAAGGATTGCTCATCATCACTATGTACTAGTTCCAGTTATGTTCGCTAGTGCTTAAGCAACTAATCTCGCTATTGCTCTTCTCGTGTTTTAACTTCATTGCTCTCATCTTTACGAAAGAATTCTTTCGCATTAGTGGGGGAATGTTGATAATGCTCAAATTAGGTTATCCCACTAGTATTAGAAATACGCTAAATTAGGTTATCCCACTAGTATTAGAAATATGCTCAAATTAGGGTATCCCACTAGTATTAGAAATGACGATTTTGCCCTCACTATTTAGCCTATAAATAGTGGGCAATTTCATTCATTTTGAGATATCCCAAGCAAACATTTGCTTTGAAACACTTCTCTCTTTTGAGTGTTGTTTGAGTTGAGAGAAGAGCAACATCACCAAGTTCACTCCAGTTTTCGGGTGTACAAATTCTTGGAGAGCTGTGTTAACCTTAGGGGGTTGTTCGTCCATTGTAGTGATTACACACATCGGAGCGAATTTGCTTCTAAGGCAGTTGATTACCACGACACGATTATCATTCTGATTGATTATTTTATTTAATATTTTCCAGTCAGTGCTAACGTCTCGTTTTGCAACAGTCTATTTTCCAACAATACTACCTTGGAATCTCATTTCCATTAAATGAATACTTTTTCTGCTGAGGAAAAAAATAGTCATTTTAGTGATTCTATGTGATATTTTTTTTGATAAATAATTTTGCGTGATACTTGAATCCTACAAATTCAGCCTTCGTCATATTAGGGTGTTACAATAACACAGACAATGTATTATTGAAATGTCTAGATTTATATAAAACACCTTAAATACAAGATCACACGTAAAAGTAACATAAAGTCACAAACATATGCTGCAGACTGGAGAACTGCCAAGATTCTAATAACAACTTGACACAATACATCACATAAATCAGGTAAATTCTTAATTTCCTCAAGGTGAAACTGATACCGGATCAATGAGCAATGAAGTAACCCCATCTTTTGTAACTTTCCCAACATGTGTGTACTGGTCATCTCCATCCTTGTAAAGAAACTCGATGACCCTCGTAAGATTGAGGCTTCGTCTGAGAACCGGCATTGGAATAACCTTCGTCGTCTCACTAAATATCATCTCGTAGTTTATATCTTTCCAAGCATTCTGCACTTGCTTCTTCAGTTCACTGCATGCCTCTTCTTCTGAAACTCCATGTTGTCTCATGTAACATTCAACGGCCGATGGAACGTGTCCTCTCTCTTGCTCAAACTACGTGTATTTATATATATAAGTCACTGAAATTACCTCTAACCAAATTCGAAAAAACAGAATGTACCTTATGTGAAGCAATATCGTCCATGAGACGGCAAACGACGGACGAAGCAGCGACGATTTTCGGGTTGCTAAAAGTCCAACTAAAAATCTCAGGTGTCACCGAATCTTCCATTCCAATAAAAGATGTTATTGTCAAGATGATATAGCCACTAGTTAAAAGTGCGTTCCTCATATACTCCTCCACCGTTGGTACATACTTCTCTTGGTACCATTTGCTTTCCACAAAATAAGATTCGGATAATTGTTTAAACTATGCAATAAAAAAAAGTCATTAGCTTGGGTAACATTAGAAGATGGGGAATGGGAGGGTGTGAAGAATTTACTGTGTCTTTCGCGTATTGGAAACGATATGATTTTCCTTGCTTTGTCATCGCTCCCTCCAATTCTTCATACAAATCTAACATTGTTTTGTAGAAGAATTTCATGTAATCCGGGAGTTGATCTAGACAATCAGCATCCCACCTGAAAATCTAAAATTTGATCACTAAATTGCCACATTAAATCAAGCCTTCTTGAAGATATAGAATATTATATATATTCATGTGTAAATGTACAAGTTGTTGACCTCTGAATTGCATCTGTAAGGAGTGGAAGTTCTTCAAAAGTGCCATATGCATCATATATGTCATCCATAATTGATGTCATGAGTTGTATTTTCGTAAATATCTCTCTAGCATAAGAGTATTGAGGTTCAAAGTACACTCCCAAGACCCAAAAGTAACATTCCACCGATCTATCACGTATAAATGGCAGTTTTGTCTCAACATCTAAATCTTTCCACCACCTGAAACAAAACCCGATATTAATGAATTATTTGTCCTTGTAATTTGGGTTGAATTTTAGTATTTGAATGAGTAATATATTGCCTAGAGATCTTGCTTAGCTCCTCCTTGTGTAAAATTTTCAGCAAGTTGAAATCCAACTCCGCAAACTTCAACAACGTTTTGTCATGTGAAGCATCGTGTTGATAAATGGTTATGAATCGCCTAGCCCCCAACCTCGTCAAGCCCTCGAAGTTAAAATTGTTGAAAACCTATGTGAGTTCGTCAATGTCATGAGAAAGCTAGAATGGTCTAGCCAAATGGTGCTAAATGGTACCAAGAGAAGTATGTACCAACCATGGAGGAGTACATGAGGAACGTACTTGTAACCGCAGGCTATATCCTCTTGACAATCGCATCTTTCATTGGAATGGAAGATTCAGTACTGACACCTGAGATCTTTAAATGGGCTTTTAGCAACCCGAAAATTGTTGCTGCTTCATCCGTCGTTTTCCGTCTGATGGACGATATCGCTTCACATAAGTTACTTTCTGTTTTTCGAATTCCGTTAGAGGTAATTTCGGTAACTTACATATATAAATACATCTAGTTTGAGCAAGAGAGAGGACCGTTCCTCGGCTGTTGAATGTTACATGAGACAATATAGAGTTTCAGAAGAAGAGGCATGAAGAAGCAAGTGGGGAATGGTTGGAAAGATATAAACTACGAGGTGATATTCAGTGAGACATGAACTCATCGAGCTGGAGGTTTCAAGTGAGAATCAAAGCTGCCAGGAGAAATGGGCATGAATGGGGTTGTCGATGGCAGGTCGATTGGGCCTAATCTATCGGAGACCGAAGACAGTGGTTCGGCTTGTAGAGGGGTCATTCTAAGATCTAAAATTACTGACATTAACAAGCAAATATTTGAATTAACTAATATGGCATTCTTCCGATATTATTAAAGTCTCGAACTTGAAATTTTGAGGATGTAATAATATTAAATACTCAATATGAAAACATTGTTGCTCTTGAAATTTGAAACACTTGGGAAAAGGTTACCAACCAAAACATACTTATTTAGCATAGAAATCAAACGAGGACACAAGGAGAATAAGAGAATAAGCTCCATACAAATATTGAGATTTCAACTCTGAATTTTTAGCTGTCAATTTTCAAAAGAGACTCTAAATTTATTTGAATCTTAAATTCTCGAATCAAACTGTGATCGGATCAATCAACAGCATAGTGATGCTAGTTTTTGCGGATTCACCAACATGTGTATAAGCATCTTCGTCCTTGTAAAGGAGATCAATAACCCTTGCAAGGTTTAAAACTCGATCAAGAGCCGACTTTGACACTGCCGTTGGTTTCAAGAACTCTTCATTTATATCCTTCCAAGCATTGTTTATTTGCTTGTAAAACTCATCGTATGCCACTTGTGCTGATGCCCCGTATTGATTTATGTAGCACTCCACGGCAGAAGGAGCATGTCCTCTCTCTTGCTCAAACTACAAAACGTATTAAATCGAACCGAAATCAACACAAAAATTACAGCTCATAAATTTTTGAAGAAAATGAAGAAAATAAATGTTATACCTGGTGACCAACAACATCATCCATCAGCCTACAAATAGTTTTTGAAGCTCGAAGAATCTTGGGGTCATTAAATGCCCAAATGAAAGTCTCTTTTGTTATGCTATCTTCCATGCCAACTAGGGCTGTAAAAAGCTGACCCGACCTGTAAAACTGACTGAAATCGACCCGAGTCAAAACTGTTTTTGACCTGCGCTGTGGCGATCCAAAACCGACTCGAGTCGGAACTGGTGTTGACCTGAACCCGAGTTGGACCTGGAAATTGTGGATCCGAACCCGACCTGCATCCGACCTGAGAACGACCTGAACCTGAATTATTAATTAGGTGTTAAATAATTAGTATGTCTCATTGCATATTATATGGTTCATAAATAGTAGTACATCTCATATTAATTTCATTTACATAATTAGTATTTTAGTTGCATGTTAGGTTAATTCACATTAATAGCCCATTTATTTTTGTTGTTATGAATAAGTAATAATAAAACCCAAAAATAAGTTCATTTGCAATAGTGCTAGTCCATTAACATTAATTTAGATAGGCCCAATACAAGTCCACTCTTTTATTACAAATATATATGCATTAGTGATAGTCCATTTACATTAGGGTTTATGATTTAGTGTTTAGTGTTTGTGATTTAAAGTTTATGGTTTATGATTTAGGGTTTCTATAAACTATATATTATATTACTTTATATAGTTTATCTATAGTGTTTCTATAAACTATATAAGTAATTTACTTTATATAGTTTATATATATATATATATATATACTATACATGGTTTATACATACATATTATATAAAATTATTTAATAAAATTATTTAAATGTAAATTATATAAAACATGATTAACTAGGTGTTAAATAATTAGTATGTCACATTCCATATTATATGGTTCATAAATAGTAGTACATGTCATATTAGTGTTTGTCCATTTATATAATTATATTAGGGTTTATGGTTTAGTGTTTAGTGTTTATGGTTTAAAGTTAGGGTGTATGGTTTATGATTTAGGGTTTAGGGTTTCTATAAACTATATATTTTATTACTTTATATAATTTATGCATAGTATTTCTATAAACTATATAAGTAATTTACTTTATATAGTATATATATATATATATATAAACTATATAAAGTAAATTACTTATATAGTTTATAGAAACACTATGCATATTACATTAATGTACATATCATACATGCATTAATAAATTATACATATATGCATACATATTATACATACATGCATGCATTAATAAATTATATATATACATATCATACATTCAAATTTATAGTCAAGATATTAAAAATTATAATCAATAAAATTCAAAATAATAGAATTCAGGCGCGATTGTTTCCCAAATTGTCAAATAAAATTCCCGTATTTGTTTTTAAAATTCAAAATAATAAAATTCAAAGTTGGTGACAGGGCTACAATTTTTAAAATTTTGCCCAAATTGCCAAATAATGGCGCGATTGTTTCCACACCAAAAATCATTCCCGCGTTTTCAAATCACAAAAGAATCACATTATTACATTAATATATACATACATATTATATAAAATTATTTAATAAAATTAATAAAATTATTTAAATGTAAATTATATAAAACATGATTAATTTAATCATTTTTATATTAATTTAAACCTCACATTTTAAATTTATTTCAATTTAGTCCCTTACCTATGTGTTGTTTAATTTATATTTTAAGATTTTATTTGTAATTTTACATTTCTTCAATTTTGTCATTAATTTTATTTTTTTTACAAAATTGATCCATGATTATTTATTTTTCTCTTATTTTACTCGAAATCATATACAATTACAACTTCCAATTCAACAATCACGAAAGATGAAAAAATAATTAATCCAAAAAAATAAAAACGACCTGACCTGAACTCAATTCGTATTCGATAAACATCCGACCTGAATTTTATCTGTCAATGATGTGACCCGATCTGAACGAGATCCGACTGAAGTCAACCCGAACCTGAATTAACCTGATATTTATCTGCTTCGGACCTGAATTGTTTTGACCTAAACTGAAATCGATCCGAACTGAAAATGACCCGACCTGAACCCGATCTGGATCTGGTGTCAAATCAACCTGAAAATAACCCGAACTGATTTGACCTGACCTGAACCCGATCTGGATCTGGTGTCAAATCAACCTAAATTGACTTGTATCCGATTTACCCGACCTGCCAAGATCCAACTGAAACCTGACCGATTACCTGTTTTTACAGCCCTAATGCCAACGAAAGATACAATTGTAAGCATCGGATAGCAGCAAGAAACATATGCAACAGACAAATACTCCACCAGTGTTGGCATGTATTTTTCATGGAGCCATTTGGCCTCAGTATAGTGGGCTTGACACGCTTGTTTCATCTATTAACAAACAAACAAATACCCAGTTAGCAAAACCATCTTAAATTAAGTAAAATTTCCAATACTAAAGAAAAAAAAGTTAGATTATATATACCGCTTCTATTGCGAGTTGGACACGATATGATTTTCTTTGCTCGGACATCAAATTATCCATATCTTTAAAAACATTTATGATTTCACTATACAATAATTTCATATAGCCCGGAAGTTGATCTATGCCGTTGATATCCCACCTACAATATGTCAGCAATTCAAACGTCTAACTCTCTCAATGATCCAATAACAAAACTTGTAATGATTTGATGTGAAGGTGGATATATTTTCTTGAGGGACCTGTGGATTGCTTCTGTAAAGAGTTCAAGTTCTTCTGGTGTGCCATATGCATCATAAGTATCGTCAATAATTGATGTGAGGGATGCTACTTTGGTCATAAAAGTTCTAGCAATGGAGTAATGGGGTTCAAAGTACACTCCATTTATCCACAAATAACACTCCACCAATCTATCTCGTGCAAACGGAAAATTGGTTGCTACATCTAAACCTTTCCACCACCTGAAATAAGGGGGGGAAAAGCATTATACTCAAAATATATGTTTATCTCTTGAATAAGGATCAAAACATTCAACACTATTGATTACCTGTTTATCTCCTTTAACTGTTGCTTGTGCAAATGTTGTACCATATTGAAATCCAACTTTGCGAATTTCATTAAGCTTTGGTCCTGGTTACCATATCCTTCATATATGGAAATGTAGCTCCTAGCAACCAATCTGGGTAAGCTCTTGCGTAGGGGTCGGTTTAGAGCATTAGCAATCTGTGTGGAGAGAGGATAGTCGGCCGTGGTTTCTGCCAACTTTAGATGAAATGTTGTGAAAGAAAGAGCTTCTTCAATACATTTTATCCGTGCAGTTGACAGTGTGCAGCTTCATACAATTCCAGCATGCCTTTCATATCACTGGTTAAGGATTCTTTGAACTTTCCATTCTTACCTTTGAACTTGTTGAATGTATCTACTCAATCAGCAAGCAAATTTTGAATTCCATAATTTCCATATTTATTACCCTTTGTATGAATATGGTTTTAAAAAGTTAAGGCATACCACAATGAACATCGAAGCCATGCTCTCTTAGTAAACGAAACCGAACAGCAGTAGTGCAGAGATCATCATCATCGTCAGTTTGATATATAATTTGCAGGGCATCTTCAATCTCTTTCCCGAAATGGTAAGCCACACCTAAGCGTTGGACCGCGTCAACTATGTGCACTTTTTGGGATGGTTTGTCCATGTGTTTCACCAACATTCTCCTCACTTGTTGCTTCAATTCTTGGTACTCTTGTTGAGTTCTGGCATCCATATCCTGTTGAAGCATGAAAAGCTTTCAGTTAAGTTCAAAGTACCCGTTCCCATGTGTCATACACATACTAAAAGAGGTATTCACAAGTAGGAACATACCATTTCAGAAGGAGGAGAGAGGAAAATTTCCCCCCAAAAGTTGGGAATATAATCGGCCAAATGGCGATTCTCCTTGGACATGTTAACAGCTTGAGATGGAACAAGATTTGCAGAAACTCGAGAAGACATTTCTTTAGTGTATGCTTAAAAGGCTCTTTTAAGTTTGGTGTGACTCAAATGCATCTATGAGTTGCTTGTATTTATAGGCATCCATCCATTATGTCCATCAACTCAATGAACATGATATTGTCGTTGAATAGTATAATCTCACGTTGATCTTGAATTGCACGTGACATTTTGTTCAATGTTGAGGTTATTCATTAAGATGTTAGACTTGTTTGCTTTGGGTCTATATGAAAAGCTTTTAAACTATTTATTGTGTTAGACTTGTTTGTTTGGGGTCTATATGAAAAAAGCTTACAAATTATTTGTTAGGTATGGCTCATAAATATACCAGTAAAGAGGACAGGAGATGGAGCGGAGTGAGCGAATGCAGCGAACATCAACTGTCCTTACAAAGAAAGTCTCGTTGTGGGGTTACGAATTATGTGGGTTGGGGGTGCGGGGGCGCAGCCCCGCGGTACGGTACAGGGTTAATTTTGTAATTATGTACCAGGGTTTTCTATTATAAATAGAGATGTAACCTAGACCTAAAATATCATTGAATAAAAAACTTCTAGCGCCGCCTAGGCACCGAGGACGTAAGCACATTGCCGAACCTCGTAAAATTCTCGTGTTCTTTTGTTTTCTTTACCCGTTTTCGTCAACATTATTTATTGTTGAGCTAATCGAGTTCGACTCTATTAAAGCTAGGTCAACATTCATAGAGAATGAATTCGATCCGAGTTTGAATTCAACTCGAGTTCTTAACGAGTCCAAGCAAACTACTTGATACTTGATAAGAGTATAACTACCTGTTTCTAACACGTTTAAAACATGGGAGAGAGAGAAGTGGATGCAGTGGCAGCAATGATAGTAGCCACTTATTTTCAAAGAGGACGAAGTGTCGGTGGTCTCATGTGGAAATCATTTTGTTCAATCTAAATATGTAGACGCGAATTTAGCATTGGATAGATACGTTTCGTCACTCTTGCTAGTGTTTAGTGCTAATATAATGTTGTAATTTCCCCATCCACTTATTTCTCATTAATGGATTAAACGTGAATGCAATATATGAATCTTTAAAGAATATCACTAAAATAATTACAAAAAAGCTAATCTTTAAAGAATATATGAAATATATGAATCTAGATTTGCTGTTGCGATTGGAAGATCAAGGAGATTATTGTCAGTGTAGGATAAGAACAAGTTTAGTGTTGTCAACACTTTTGTGAAATTTAATTTCATTCCTATTAAGGGGAAAATGGCAGCAGAATGAAGCAGAGTATACACTAGTAAATGTGTCCGCTCCTTGTGCTACAGAAGAACAAGCTTAATTTTTTTAAATAATTATTATATTATGTTAATATGTTATTCTTAATATAATCGGACAGAGTACAATTTTCCAGAGCACGCACGGAATTATGATTATTTATGAGAATATAATTTTTGGAATGTAATATTATCTTACACGTTATTGAAAATATTATATTATTTTGTTTAGTTTATTGAGTATGAATATAATATTATTTTATATATTACTGGAAATGTTATTTATATAATAAAATGTAAAATTATAGTGTTTGTTTAAGAGAGCATAAAATTATTTGAAAGAAAAATTTATGATAAAACACTACATTGATACTCGTGTATATATTAAAAAAAATTCTAATGTCAAAATTTGATATCAATATTTAATCATGAGTACTTTATTTAAGTAAGAGTATCAATAATTTAAAATAAAATTTAAATATTTTAAAAATATAAAAAATAAAAAACTATATTGAAATTAAATTTAACAATTTTTCAAAAAATAATATGTATGTATTTATTTCCTTTGATATTGTATACATTCATCTCGAATGTCAGCAATGAATGTAGCTTGTTTTTAAGATTGGTACGTGTTCATTTTAAAGTATGAATTTCTTTCGATTAGTTATTTATTTTATTAATTGTATATATCCTAAAATTTTATTTGTATTCATTTTATATAAAATTTTTATATTATTAATATATATATTTATCTTAAAAAATACTTTTAAATTCGTAATTCTCTGGCGTGTACGGTGAGAGAGTGACTGACCCTTCCAGTGAAGGTCCACACCAATCACACTACTCCAATTGTGACTTCATCCACAACTTTGTTTGTGATTTTCATAAGGTATAATGTCAAAATTAACTCTCAATATTTATTATTAAAATAATTATTTTACCTTTTATTTTATTTTTAGAGCATTTTAGTAATTGAAGTTTTATTTTAGGACAAAAAGGCTTCTAATATAAGATAGAATAATCATTTTGTCTCTTATTTTTCGAGACATTTTAGCCCCCAATATTTTATTTTATGTTAAAAAATGTTTTTTAGAGTGTTAGTCGTATGTTAACTAATAGTGGCCAAAATGATAAATTTCATAAATATTAGGGGCTATTTTTAACATTATGCCTTTTGATAAGGTACGAAGGCAGCATTTTAACACGTTTAAAAAGGAGGAGGAAGTGACAAAAGGCAGCCAGTTATTTTCTCAGAGAGAAAAGGAAATGGTGGGATCAATTGAGTGGCTAGAATTAAAGGGCCCAAAAATATCAACATTGTTCTTGTAAAATGTGGGCATGGGTGGACTGAGAAGATATTAGGAGATATGTTCGTACCTTTGAAATTTTTTAATTATTTATATTTTTACTGATAATTTAATTTTATATCTTTTAAAATTTTAATATAATTTCTTAACATACTCCTAAAATAAAATAGTGTCTGTTATCAACTACAATAGTTGTGGACGGTTAACCTCTTATGATTCAAGTGGAGAACATGACTAGAAATTTATGGAGAGTGATGAAATGAAAATGATGAACAATATATGTTATGGGGTAAATTATATAAATTGTCACTCATGTTTGAGTATGTTTTCGTTTTCCTCATTGAAATTTCAAAAATAATAAATTTGTTACTAACATTATCAATTTATAACAAGTTGATCGTTCAAGCGTTAACAACCGTTACTGAAATAATAGAATACTGTTGTGACACGTTATTCTAACTTTTTTTTTTTTGATAATATTTGGCTGCGTGAGATCACTTTGACCGGTCCTCACCCCTTCCTCTCCTTCCACTCACCATTTTTTTTATTTCTCTTTAATCCCATCGTTTTCAAATTCATAAACTTCCTTATTTTTTCTTATAATCGTCCAGAGTGGCCTAAACTCAAACATCAACCATTCAAGGTATTTAGGCAATTATTTATTGATTTCCGATCTAGACTTATTGTTGCAACATTTAAGGCGATCAAAGTCTTGCCCACCGTGAAAGTCGAGGAGATGTCGCAATGCTCCGTGTGTTTGGATGATCTCAAGGCCGACATGGATGCAAAAGAAATGTCATGTAAACATGAGTTCGAGAATGCTAGAAAATTAAAATGTAATACTATTAATTATAAAATGACATTAAAAGAGTAGAACACGCTGTTCATGGGAAGATTTCCCTAAAAAAAAGTTCAAAAATTTTCAGTTGGCAGTCAAGATTTTGATTACATATGCAATTCCAATCCTATGCAGAGCACATGCATAACGTAGTTCAAAAATTTAAGTGAAAAAAAGATGAAGAAAGTTTAAGAATTTGAGAAGGGTGGGATTGGAGAAAAAGAAAAATGGTGAGTTGAAGAAGAAGAATAAGGAGAGATGGGGGTGAGGACCAATCAAAATGATCTTATATGGTCAAATATTACTAAAAAAATCATAATTACGTGTCACATCAATATTCTATTGTTCCAGTAACCGCGGTTAACGATCGAGTGACCAATTTGTTATAAATTGATAATATTAGTGACCAATTTTTTCTAAATCAATAACATTAGTGATCATTTTTTACTTTTGAAACTTCTATGAAGCAAATAAAAATTTACTCAAATATTAGTAATTATTTATGTAATTTATCTTATGTTATGAGTATAATAGTCACCGAATACAGTTAGGTTACATTATGCCGTATTTGGTGATTATTATACCCATAACAATATAAGGTTTAGGAAGAGAGGTCATAGTTCATGATTTGCTTTTCATATATATATATATGGCTTATATATTGATTTTTAATGTTGATATCAATACTTATGTAAAGGATTATGGTTGATCAAAAGATATAGTCTTTCAAATGTCTTGATCAGCGGCGGAACCTCTTCAAAAACTTCGATAAGAAGAGAAGTGATTTGAGAGTTGCGACTCACGAAAAAGTTCCTCCGGAGATAAAAAAATATTTTAAGTATAATTATAAAATAAAATTACAAATATCATGTAAATATATTATAATAATTGGTTGAAATATTATAAAATATTAAAACTAATCCATTCTTTTTGATTAAACTCAAGAGTATAATGATTTCTTTAAGTAAAATAAAAAATAATATTTTATCATTTTATTCAAAATTAATTTAATTCAAAATTTTTAAAATTACTTAAATGAATTTTGTTTAGATAAATAGTGAATTTTATTCATCTAAATCATTAAATTTGATTTTATTAAGCAAAGTTTATAAATTTTACCATATATATATGACTCCCATAATACATCGAAATTTTTACATTAGATTGTGACTTGTTTCGATGTTTAAATATGTTTTAATATAGAATATTGAGACCATTATTATTTTAATTAATAAATTTGACTAAATGGGTTATTAGAGCCTTTTATTGAGAAATGTCAAATTTAAGATTTAAACTAAATTATAAAAGCTCTAAAGTATGAGGGGCAAAATGATAATTTTTTCAAAGAAGTCAAATACGAACCGTCGAGATCTTGGTTCATATGTTACTACTAATTACGATTTTTTATTATTTTGGATCAATATTACCAAATTGTAAATAAGGTAAAAGTTTAGGGATTAAAATATAGTTTTACCAAAAATAGTTATGGATATTTGAAGTTTTAGTTCATTTGTAAGTAATAGTTATGGATCTCATAGGATCGATCATCACTACTAGTTTTCTCTCGTTCATAAGTGATTCATTTTTTTTCTTTTTGTATTTGTTGATCAGTAGCGACATCAACTTTAATGTTAGTTGATGATCGTCGATATTCTTTATTGTCATTTTATTTTTATTTTTTTTCATTTGCAATAAGTTTACCTTTATGACACATTTTCTTTTGGCATTTAACATGTTTTCGGTTGTTTGACCGTTATTTTACTTATCTTTTTCTAAGGGTTGATTTAACATCGTCACGATTGATTAAGATGATACTTATCTGTTATATTGTTGATCTTCCCTACTTTGGACACTAGAATTGGATTTGGATGTCCGTTACGTGTTCGTGGATAGCTTTTGACATCGCTCAAGTCTGAATTGCAGTTTGTCGGTAGTTTTTCAGTAGCGTAATTCCCTTTTGTGGTTCGTTTTCCAATGCGATCGGATTTGTTTGTATCTATATTTGTTCGAGTTTTAATGGTTAGATTTTAATCTTTCTTCGTATGTTTCTTATGTGACCTTAAGTTGCTAGGTTTGTTTTAATGATTATAGAAAATTGTCTTAACTATGTGCTTAATTCACGATTATGATTGTAAATATTTATTGTAATTTAATAGTTGTCCCTTTTTTCCCATATGTATGGGGTAAGGGAGAGGTAAGATAGTAGGCTGAGCAGTTTCCGTAGGAGACCTCCGAATTATGAAATGTACTCCGTGGGACTCGATCCCACGAGCTCAAGATTGTAATTTAAAATATTTTTTTATTTTAAATAATATTAGTAATTTTTATAAATAAATAAAAATATTTGTGGGTCGCATTAATTATGAAGGAGAGGAGTTGATGAGGTGTAAAGATGATGAAAAGATAATAGTTTGTCTTTTATGTGAAAAAGGAGAACGTGAAATTAACCCATTTTGTATGATTCATACAGCATGAAAATGACATTTTGACCATCTCCCTACACTTAAGAAACAACTAGAAGAAAAGGAGAGTCGGGTTTATTTCAAGCAAGAAATTGAGGAGATATATTACAGAAAAAATAAGCTTAGGAGTGGTATAAACTACACTTTAGTATCTCAATTATTACTTTTTTTTTTATTTTGGTCACTTAACTATTATTTTTTCTCATACATTACATTTGCTTACTCGACATAAAAAATTTAACAGAATTGTTGACATTATATTTTTCAATGATGATGTGACATTATCTTATGGTAACACATTAGTGTTACCGTTAATTTTTTCACGATGAATGACCAAAATGAAACTGAATGACCAAAATATTACAATAAGAAAACTTGTTAAACACATTATGCAGACGTAGTTTCGAACATAACAATTTGTTGTATCATTTATGTAACAAAGTGAGAAAAATAGAAAATTTCAATAAACTAAGTATATTTTCATTAAGACAATAATTTAAATACTTTGTTGTTACTGCACCCTTCATATAAAAATTTGTTTTTTTTTCAAAATTAAGGAATCAAACTTTATTCTTTCTTTGTCGATTGAAATTTGTCTCATTTATAAAAAAAAATACATCAAAAACATTTCAAATCTATTGAGATAAAGAGAAAATTATGAGAAAATAATGTAATATATATATATATATATTCTCAGATTGACCCTTATTATACCTTTGTAAATATTATTCACTAACAATTTCTTCACTTACCCAAGATTTCCTTCAGAAGAGTCCCACAAGACAAGTCCACAAAATGTTATACCTCCGAAAATACTCCTCATTCACTAACAACTCCTCCGCCTACCAAAACCACCTTTGAAGGGTCGCACGCCCAACTGTAAACTCTTAACATGACTGTTGACAAACTCAAGAGATCTATCAGGGTCAAATCTACTGACTGATGGCCACATTTATACACTCTATTAGTCTATGAATAACATTCATGATCTATGTTTGACATCAACACGTACGAAGGGTCAATGTACAAACTCATATATCAGACAAGATGAAGTATTTATCTTTTCTTCGTTAGTTCCCTCTGAAACCTTTCTTCTTCCTTTCTCCATTCACCATCAATATCACCAGCTGTAACTCTACGTCCATGTTAAAAAGAATGAACTACTTACAGCCCCCATAACCTCGTTGTTACCATCAACAACCCTTAAAGTATAATTTATTCTAAATTTGATCTTTAATTATTTTAATGGTGTTAGACAAATGGGTCAAAATCGTCGAGGGTATAAAACTTCCATAATCATATTTAACCAAAAACCTTCAAGGGCTCAAATGAAACTCGAGTCATACTTTAGGGTCAAATTATCTATTAAGTTTTATTTTTCAGTCCTATAAATCTATATCCCCCATCGGGTAATTCACCTCTTTTGTGTGGACAGTTTCTTTCGGAGAAATTTCCCCCTTTTGTTTGCGACTTTGACAACATAGAAAACCAGCTTTTTAACACGTTCAAAAGAAGAGAAAGAGAAGTGGCAGCAGCAATATAAGCCATTATTTTGAAAGAGAAACGAGTTGCGGTGGCCCGAGTGGCTAGAAGCAAATAAGCTGAGGAGATAATGACATTTCATGGATGGAACGACAGGTGGTTGGGACATTTCTGTGAACTTTTAAATTTTAAACTCAAAATTCAAACAATTAAATCAAGTTGACGTAAATAACACGAATAATTTAATACTACCATACGTTTTCTATCCAAGTTCAAGCCACAAATCCCATATATTATTAAATTCGTCCAACACACACTATAAAACACTTCAAGGCTCTTATTCATAAAACCCAAAGCTTGGCTCGGTTTCTAAGCTTGGCTCGGTTTCTAAGCTTGGATAGCTTCTTTCATACGATCGTGACCGACGTTCCCTAACGTGTTATCCTTTACAAAAATAAGAGCTCTTTGAATTACACCGATTATCTGAAGAAATGTCTTCTCAAATTTATTCTTCAATGCTTCCTTCTTCAACTCATCCATCCATGCCCAACCACAATCGTCCTATAGCCAACTTCCATCCCTGCGTCTGGGGCAACATTTTCCTTTCATGTCCATCTAAAACGGTAAACAATTTAGATCAGTGATGAATCGAGGAGGCGGCCGAGAGTAGTCGTCCCCTGAAAACCTTATGTTCGTCCTTGATTTAGATGGTGAATTCCCCAACATATTAATCTTTTTTTGTACGTTAAAATTGTGGAGGACGTTAATGAAATTCCACAAAAATATGGAGAATTGAAGGAAGAAGTGAGGAGGATGGTTAAGGAAGCCATGGATGATGAGTTACTGCACAAATTACGTTTGATTGATACAATGGAACGGTTAGGAGTGAGTTACCATTTCGAAAGAGAGATAGAGAAAGCATTGCACAATATTTTTGAGCAGGACTGGGAACTGGACCAAACTCATCTCGAGGCTACTTCTCTTCGGTTTCGATTGCTCAGAGAGAATGGGTTTAATGTTCCGTGTGCTGAGTCTGTTCTTCCCTAGTACTTTATACGTAATTTTAGATAGGCATAAAGTAGCTTCAAACGTCTGATTAAATAATCATTTTGATCTTTATTTTTAAGAATATTTTAGCTTCCAACATTTTATTTCAAGACAAAAGGCCATAACATTTAATTAAGGGTAAAATGCGCATTTAGTACCAGAACTGTCAGTTTTGATCCGTTTTAATACATAAACTATCAGTTTTAATCCGTTTTAGTACCCAAACTTTCATTTTTTAAACCATACATAACGTTTATTTTTTGTTTCATTTTAGTACCCGCCATTAAAACCTTAACAGACGAGCTCGCCGCTCGCTGCGTGTACAGTCGTCGGTCGCCGCATCCATCGGCTAATGAAGCCTAAACTTTTCAGTACGCACTATTTCGACCCCCTAAATGCTATTATGATCTCCATTTTACCTAAAATACCTCAATCTCCCCAAAATGACGACAAACTCTTCAATTTCTTTATCCTCTGATCTCCATGGTCCACCGTCCGATGGGCTTAAAACTAGACTATGTTGGTCGACTAATCATTCTCTCGTGGTCCACCGTTTGGATTGGTCATCCTTTCACCATAGCAATACCACATCAGCCCGTTTGTTAAGTTTTTAACTGCTGAGTACTAAAATAAAACAAAAACTAAACTTTAGATATGATTTTTTTTAAAAAAAATGAAAGATTAGGTATTAAAATAGACCAAAACTAATAATTTAGGTACTAAATGTGTAATTTACCCTTTAATTAAATAGTGACTTTGGCCCTTATTATTATTTTTTGAGCATTTTGATCCCTAACATTTCATTTTAGGTAAAAAAATGTCCTGTTACACTAAATAGTCACTTTGCCATTATTTTGTTTTGGAACATTTTGACACTCAACGTTTCATTTTGGGGGCAAAAAGACTCATCCGTGGATAGAAGTCATTAATCAACAAAATGTCAATGCTCCAAAATAGATGCCCTTTTGCCTTAAAATGAAACGTTAGGGCCAAAATGCTTAAAAAAAAGGACTAAAGTGATTATTTAGTTAAATGTTAGGAATCGTTTTACTCTAAAAGAAAACATTAGGAGTCAAAACATTCCAGGAAAAGAATATGAGTCAACGTTAGAAACGTTTTTCAACATTATACCTTTCGGATATTACCAATACCTACTTGGATTGAGCAGAGATATTCAACAAGTTCAAAGATGGAGAAGGAAACTTCAAAAACTCTTTAACAAGTGATGTGAAAGGCTTGCTAGAATTATACGAAGCTGCACATTTACGTGTACATGGTGAGGATATACTCGAAGAAGCCCTTGTTTTCACCACCAGTCATCTACAGTCAGCCAAAGCTGCAGGCACTATCGAATATCCCCTTTCGGCCCTAGTTATCAGGCAATATAATTTAACCCAAATTATCAGGACAAATAATTTACTGATAACGAGTTTTATTTCAGGTGGTGAAAAGATTTAGATGTCGAAACAAAGCTTCCATTTATACGAAATAGATCGGTGGAAGGTTACTTTTGGATATTGGGAGTGTACTTTGAGCCTCAATAGTCTTACGCTAGAGAGATATTAACAAAAATACTACTCATGACATCAATTATGGATGACATATACGATGCATATGGCACATTTGAAGAACTTGAACTCCTTACGATTGCAATTCAAAGGTCAACAACTTATATATTTACACATGAATATATATAAACGTTAAGACGGTTTGATTTAATGTGGCAATCTAATGATCAAGTTTTCGATTTTCAGGTGGGATGCTGATTGTTTAGATCAACTTCCGGAATACATGAAATTCTTCTACAAGCCAATGTTCGATTTTTATGGAGAACTGGAGGAAGCGATGACAAAGCAAGGAAAATCATATCATTTCCAATACGCGAAAGATACGGTAAACTCTTCATCAGATACGAGTATATATGTAATACGAATATACTTAATACTTTAGAAAAGTTTAACGGTAATAGAAAGACCAACTAATGATCTTTTTTATTGCATAGTTTAAACAATTATCGGAATCTTATTTTGTGGAAAACAAATGGTACCAAGAGAAGTATGTACCAACGATGGAAGAGTACATGAGGAACGCACTTGTAACTGCAGGCTATGTCCTCTTGACAATAGCGTCTTTTATTGGAATGGAAGATTCAGTGACACCTGAGATTTTTAAATGGGCTTTTAGCAACCCGAAAATCGTCGCTGCTTCATCCGTCGTTTTCCGTCTCATGGATGATATCGCTTCACATAAGGTACATTCTGTTTTTTCGAATTTGGTTAGAGGTAATTTCAGTGACTTATATATATAAATACACGTTGTTTGAGCAAGAGAGAGGACACGTTCCATCGGCCGTTGAATGTTACATGAGACAACATGGAGTTTCAGAAGAAGAGGCATGCAGTGAACTGAAGAAGCAAGTGGAGAATGCTTGGAAAGATATAAACTACGAGATGATATTTAGTGAGACGATGAAGGTTATTCCGATGCCGGTTCTCAGACGAAGCCTCAATCTTACGAGGGTCATCGAGTTTCTTTACAAGGATGGAGATGACCAGTACACACATGTTGGGAAAGTTACAAAAGATGGGGTTGCTTCATTGCTCAGTGATCCGGTATCAGTTTCACCTTGATGAAATTAAGAATTTACCTGATTTATGTGACGTAATAAGGTGTTATTAGGATCTTGGCAGTTCTATAATTTGTAGCATATGCTTCATCTTGTATTTAAGGTGTTTTTATAAACAAACTAATATTAGATAATTTTATTATTTAAACAATCAATACATGAGACATAATACATAAAAAACACAAGAGAAATTCGAGCTAAACTTGAAGCGCTCAATCAAGCCCGTAGCTGAACATAGGTAGGAGGGTGTAACACCCCTAACCTGTACCCGACCCGAATACGAGTCTGAGGTGTCACATTGACTTTTCAAACTTTGACTCTAGACAAAATTCAAAGAAAATTTAAAACTTTCATTAAAATAAAAGCGGTTTATTTACATAAATTGACAAAAATAACCAAAATCGATCAGAGCATATTCAACTCAATCAATTAGTACATGCCAACTATATTCAAAATAACCAAATACATTTAAATCATCTATTTTCTGATCTAAATTTTGTAAGGGAGATGCTGACCTGTCTTGCTCTTCTTCACTTCTCTTCTCGCTTATGTAACCTACGTGTGAAACAATCACACGCTAAGTCTGTGACTTAGTGAGGCATTAAACTTATAAAGGAAACTCTAAATGCTTAAACATGTATGAACATATCACTTCATGATGTCACACAATCATTATATATAATATAATGTACACATCACACATTATTTCGATCATTAATCTTATTCTATTATCCATATTATTATCATTTATATCCTTTAATCATACATTTTTATCAACATATGACTCATTCAAACCATACACACATCATCATATCAATCATATAATACAATACATATCACAAAAGCATATACTTCACAAGTACTATCTTCATTATTATCTCTTTGTTTAGCCCATGTACACTTTTGAGAACTATAAATATGTGAGTCTATTGAGGTTGTGCACTATGCTGTCACCACGGCTCGTATGGGGTCCCATTAGGGGCTATGAAATTTGTCCCTAAGGACCACTATGAAATGTCCCGAATGACCACTATGTCCCGAAGGACCATTGTAAATCCCTCGACTCTTGGTATGCCAACTAACCTCTAGCTCTCTTTACACATAACATGGGCATTAGCAATATATCATGTAACATATTCATATAATCACATAGTTCACTTTCACCTGTCTCATATCTCTTGTGACCATATAATCACATCACTTTGTATCATATTCCACATATTCATATCACATAGTTCATGTCACTTGCATGGTTTTTCATAAACATAGATATCATATCTTATTTACATATATTTCTCATATAACCTATATTATATGATTCATATCTTATTCTTATATAATCTTGCATATCATCTATGTTCATTCACTTAATCTCTTATATTCATATATCACATATGCATATTATTCATTATATACACATATATTCATATAGCTTATGTAAATATATATATATCACTTATATCGGTTTCTATATCTTATCACACTAACATATATTCATACAAGTCATATCATACCTACAACAACATATAATTCATAACAAACACATGTTCATGTTCATGAATTTATGCATAACACTATAGGAAATAGACTTGTCGCAAGTCTTATTTCCATTTTATATCATATACGATCTAATATGCACTCACCTTGGCCTCACTTGCTATCAATTACTCCTTTGGCTTACTTTCTCTTCTGGATCAATTCTAATCTTTCAATCATTCTGGAACTTGCTCTCGATCGATGTCTACACAATCATATATTTATACTATCAGTATCCAATCGATATACTATAATTTATCACTTCTTAGACTGAAAGAAAGATTTATTCCATTTTCCATTGAAGTGCATCGGTACATTCAACAGTGTATCGATGCATCCCTTAACATGTGCATCGATGCACTACCCATGCATCGATACACAAATCACCTTCGATGTTTTAATCTTAAGGGGGGTGCATCGATGCACACCTTATGCATCAATGCACTAATTTCATTCGATGTTCATTTATTTGAGAGTGCATCGATACACATTGAAGATGCATCGATGCACACAACCCAAAAATTCCATTTGAGCCTAAAAATTCTTACTTTGTCCTCAAATTCTACTTATTAACCCCTCCTTATGCCTTAAAACTCATCTATACATATGTAAACCTTCTTATAACACTATAACACTTAACTATCCCTCATAATTCACCATAATTCTTGAATCAGAGAATTTCATCAAATTTTCCATGTGTTCTTAATTCAATTCTATCACCTCTAGCTTCTTAATTAACCCTTTGACAATTCAAATTTAACTCCAAATTCTGTTAACTCCTTCTATTTCAATAATTCACTTAAAAACTCCTTTTACTAAATGTCTTATAACTTGTTTATTTTGGAGTTTTAGGTCACCATAAATCTTCCCTTACTCTTTCTTATCACTCAAGAATCAAAAGAAACCATAATATTGAAGAAACAAGCAAATTAAATCCAACTCACCTTATACATGAAGACACGGGAAGAAGAAAAAACTGAACCCAATCTCTCCAAAATTTTCTTTCCCATTTACACGTGGTTATCTTTTTTATAAAGAGATAATAAAAATATTTCTTTACAAAGACCAATTTACCCTTACTTCCTTACATATTTACCAAATAATCCTCAAAATATTCCTAATTAAGTCTCTGGACTTTCATATCTTTCGAAATTAGAATTCAAATTTTCAAAACTTCCATTTTAGTCACTTGCTCTAGTTTTGGGATGTTACAAATCTCCCATCCTTTTAAGAAAATTCGTCCTCAAATTTTCATTGCACACATTGATAAGAACATATCTTCTAATGTTCTCATATTACTTTCTTTACTTTATCCTTTCAAAATTTATAATCATTGATTTGCCTTCAACTTCTAAAGAACCCAATTAATTTTTGTCTCTTCTCTCCTTTGATTCTACATCTTTCTTTGACCTTTCTAAAATTCCATATAATGTTACTCATCATGTAAATAATAACATCTATTTTCATCACTTCACATCACAATTCTATCTCTAATTACCTTACCACAATGACCAAACTCTTATTCCATCACCATTTGACCAAGAACACCACCTTAAATCTTCTTCAAATGTGATTAAACATATACTTTATGGAATCAAACAATCTTTTCACATCACCTTGCACACTTTTCTTATTTCTATATCAAACTTATCATCTACACTTCCATATAACCTTCATCATATATGATCCCTTATACTCAATCCTTTTCATTTCTTTATTCCATTATTCCTTTATTCATTCAAAATTGAAATCTCCTTATACATAAATCATATCTTTCCTTTCATATTCATATACTCTTGTCCTATCACCTATACTCATCTCTGTGTACCAATCTTTATTGCATCCTTGTAACTTTGATAACCCAATTTACTTATACAGAACTTCATTCTTTACCATCTCTTATACTTGTATTTTCCTTCCTTAAAGCTCCCTACAATTACTTTTCTCCTTATCTACATCATAGTTATCCGATAAGAATACACAACTATATTCATATCCACATCATAATTAATTAATTCAACTTTATCCTTTCTTCCAATCTTATAACTCTATCACCTTTACTTTGACAACTAGTCAATAGCATCTGTCCAATCTAGGGCACAAGCCCTAGTCAACCAATCATATACATCCTTTCCAATCGAAATTATCTCAAAATTAGTTTACTTAACTTATCAAATTCACCTTTATTCTCATACATCCTGTAATTTTCGTTGTTCAAACTCAACATTCTGACTTCCTTTGTCTTATAAACTGATCATCGATATACCCATTCTTAAACTCTTCTTATAATTCCTTAGCTTGTATCCAGATCCACTTCATATTTATTTATCTTATTCAAACTCAACATTATGACTTCCTTTTAATTAGGGATATTTATCGCGCGAGTTAATCACAAACTCAACGTGACTCGAAAATTGTTTAACTCGTGCTCAACTTGATTCGATTCTCGTTAAGCTCGATAAAATATTGTGCGTATCATGCTCGTTAAAAAAATTCATTGCTCAACTCGACTCGTTGCTCGTTAAGCTCACCAAAACTTTTGCCTTGTTTTTTTAAAATATATGGAAAATCTAGTAATACTATATAGAAATAAATAAAAATATGAATTAACAAATTGAACAAAAGGAATTATCAAAATAACATGTGAACCAATTCAAAATTTAAACTCAAAGTAAATAATTCATAGATACACCAACTTAATATATCACAATAGTTTTTTTTTTGGAAAAAAGAAGTTTTACAATATATTATCAATCCTATAAATAAGATAATTAATATCTCAAAACATTATAAAAAATTAACGAGTTACTACCGAACTTATCGAGTAGAGTTAGACCTGGCTCGACTCGACTCTTTAAGGTCTCGAGTCAAGTGTTTACTGAATTTTAACCGAGTCAAATTTGACCTGCTCACGAGCTTCTCAACTCAATTAGCACCCTTACTCTTAACTATGTTAGTGACAGTTGCAGTTGGTGAAAGAAGTTTTTCAAAATTAAAATTGTTGAAAACCTAATGAGGTCGTCAATGTCACAAGAAAGGTAAAACGGTCTAGCTATTTTATGTATTAAAAAATATGTTAGACCAAATTGATGTAAAAACTATTGTTAGTGATTTTACATCTAGAAATACTCGTAGAAATTATTTTGTGTGAGTAATTTAGTATTTAATAAAATTTCTTGATGTTCTTCATTTGAAATTTGATTATTTATTAGATAAGTTTTTAAACATAATAAAAAAACACAATTTACAGGAAAATTAATTTATTTTTACTCATTTTTAATTTTTTTCTAACACTTATTATTAGAAACTTAATTTTTTAGATTCGCTCTACCAAAATCTTAAAAACCAGACTGCACTCAACTTGAGAAAAGGTTGCCAACCAAAACATACTTATTTATTTTACAAATGAGGACACAAAGAGAATAAAAGAATAAATTTCATGCAAGTATTGATATTTGAACTTTGAATCTTCTGTCACTTTTAAAACATGATTCTGAATTTATTCGAATATTAAATTTTTGAATCAAATCGAGATTGGATCAATCAACAATACAACGATGCCAATTTTTGCGGATTCACTAACAAGGGTATAAACATTTTTGTTCTTGTAAAGAAGATCAATAGCTTTAAAATGAGAACTCAGTAATATGTGATGTTTAAGCACAAGAAAATCATGATGTGAGATTTTATATAACTTATGTATTTGTTTGACATTTGGAAAACATCAAGGACACTCAAATTACTCGTGTATAAAAATCATTTATCTTGTATGGTGGGTTATTTAGATTTCCAAGAGTTGTGCTATTATGACACTTTAAAGATGCTAGCCTGATATATGTTCTAATACTGTGTGACCTAGACTTATCCAAATACTCGTAAAGGTTATGCTAGTCATGTGTACGTTCTTGATGTTATGATGACCAGGTCTTACTCGAGGTACTTGACATTTCTGGGGCCAATGGATGTATGTCCATGATGCTAAAATGATCCAAGTGTCATCCAAAGTATTAATGTTAGAAGGCTTGAGGGATGTAAGCTTCTAAGACTAAGTGACACTGAATTAAATCATAATGTTTGTATGTGTGTGGTAGATTGTATTGCATTGATGATATTACTTCTCTGCATATACTTGTCGGCATGTTTAAATTATAAAATGCATGTAGTATATTAGAGTTATTTGTATGGTATTAAACGTGTTAGCTCAACGTTCAAAATGTGTTTTCGTTCGCAAATTCTTAAGTGGAGATTACTGTCATCGAATTCGACTTCTAACCGCTTGTCTATTTAGAGTACTTCTTGATTTATTGTAATGGTCATATATAATCATTGACCTTACATCATATTTAAGTCGGTAACTTTATTTTGGCTACTAGGGTTGTATTATATGAAAGCTCTATATTTTTGTCAACTAAACTTATACTTGATGTTATGATTATGTAGCTATGATTTGGGTAAATGATCTAAAAGATGAATGGTTACCATGGATTTTCTTCTTCCACGATTAAGGGTACTGTTGTTGAAACTTCTACCTGGATTGAAGTGAAATTGATGGGCTTGCAATAGGAGGTAATGATCCAATTGAATAGACAGTGGAACCAAGTTAGATAGTAGAGTGTTGTTGGGTTTGTCAGTGAGAGATTTGTCTGCATAGGAACGATACCAGACTTGATCTTGCTCGGTTTGTGTCGATTTGAGATATGGTTGGTGGATAGGTGTAAGTTGAAGCTCTGACTCTTGGTTTCAGCTGGATGGATCAGCTCATGCATTTTTCAGCGAACCTTCTCATTGCTTTGTGTTCGAATTTTCTTTTCTTTAGAGTAAGCGTCTTGGCAGAAGCAGATGTCCATGGTTATCAAGTCAAGTTCAACAGGTGAAGTTCACGGACCACTTAGCATAACAAGGCTTTTTTTGATCAACGCTATTTTAAAGCTTGGTGGGATTAACGACCTATATTTGTATGATTATAGGATTATTCATAGGTTTGTGCGTGAATTGGGTTACTTTTTGAACCAGGGGTGTTTTTCGCTGTTTTTGTTTTCTTGTCCTGTTAGGGTGTACTCTTTTCCTCCACCTAGGTTTAGGGAGGTTTTTAATAAAGTTCCTAACTTGGACTCTAATTTCCATTAAATGAGTACTTTTTATGCTGAGAAAAAAGTCACACTACATCAAAAATGGTTTTTAATTGTGGATGTAGCGGTGTTTTTATAGCAAACGCCAATAATTTTTTTACATGTAGCAGTGTTTTTGGACAAACGCCGCGATATCCTAATGTATAGTGGCATTTTTGGGAAAACATCGCTAAAAACGCGTACGTTAGTGGCGTTTATGTAAAAAACGCCGCAATAGTCCAGATATATAGTGACGTTTTTTGTAAAAATGCCACTAAAATCTACAACTGTACTAGCGTTTAATTAAAAACGCCGCTATAAACGCATACGTTAGTGGCGTTTTAGAATAAATGCTGCTATATAACGACAAAAGGTGGCATTTTTTGCAAAACGCCGCTATAAACTTGTGCAATAATGGCGATTTTAATTAAAACGCCACAAAATCACGTACATTAGTGGCATTTTTTCATGTAAATGCCACGAAAGGACAATTATATCTCCCCCTTTCTCCTGCCCGATCCCTAATTCATTTTCCCTCTTCTTCCCTCTTCTCTGGTACAACATCTTCTCTGCCACACGCTATCTTTCTTGCCGTCAATCTTCTCGAGGTTGTCGTATTCTGCCTCAAATCTATTTCACTCACTCTCTCTAGTTCAAAAGGTAACTTCTCAATCCTTCTTGTTTCTCCTTTATTTTGCCAATTCAAAATCTTAGAAGCTTCATATTGAGTTGATATCCAGGGCTAGTCGGCATATCTAAAAGGTTTTACTTGCCTCTTTTTTTACCTGGCATATCTAAGAGGTTTCATTTGCCTCTTTTTTATGATTCTTCTATGGCTTTTGTTTATAAGATGATCCATATCTCTGAATGTTGATGCCATGTGAGTTGGTGACGCCATGAAAGCTCTTGATTCTACAAATGGAACAACTCTTGAGAAGAATGGGCAGATCTTATGAGTAGTATATGCGAAGAGCATTCTGGGCCCAAGATCAGGGACACTGGGAGCTTCACAGTCAATTAGTCTCGCAGCTGCTGCGATTAAGGCATCAATTTTTTCTCAACAGTTATTTCAAGATATCTTTAGTTTTAATGATGTATGCAAATATTTTTTTGGTCTAAGTGCAAAAATGTTTTTAGTAGCGAAAGTATGATAGTTTCTGATATTAAATACATTTATGTTTTTATTGCCAAGCATATAGGCTGGAAAACCTTCTCAGCTTAGGTAAGATTAAAACCTAATAAAGAATGTTCAAAACCAGGTATGTGAATATATATGGTCTAATTTTCCTGATTAACTGTGAGAGAAAAGTGTATAAAAACCAAGAACAAAATCATTAGCTCCAGCTTTGTTCTGCAGTTTACTTCTGATCACCTTTATCACCCACAAAATCATTAGATCAATGATCATGATGTTTGCATTTCAATGAAGTATCTTGGTCCTAGAACTGACTAAAAAAAGATTTTGGAGCACTTACTAACAAGAAAGTTGCTGATATGAATAAAAAAAGTATGGGAAGACATAAAGAAGCTTAAAATGTGTATGTGGAATTGAAAGAAAGAAGGCTCCATATTTGATCAGCTCTTTAACCGAAGTGAAAAGAATAAAGTAACAATGAGAAATACAAAGCTATAATTAGTTGTAAAAATGTTGATAATCATGCCACTATATGGTGTCACTGAAAAGTCAATTGTGTTCCAGTATCTTCTAAACTCCAATGGTATAACCAACCTACATGGCATCAACATTCAGAGGTATGGAACATTCAGATGTCAGTGAAGGTGTGCTCATTTCGTAGGCGAATTGATTTTTAGATGTTTCTTGATTGCATTTTCCTTGTTTCTTTGGTTAAATTCATTGCTTTTCTTAATAATCTGCTGTTTTGTTTGTTTGTTTTGAACTTCATTCCAGTATTGTTATTTCCATGTTTGTTATTGAAGTTGGTTAACCTTATAATCGTAGTTGCTTTTGAGCATTCGATTCATGCTTTTGAGCATTCGATTCATGGTTATTTTGGCATGTCTGTACAGTAATCATACACACTCAATGCAAAATTTCCATCATACATATTTTATTTTTCTTTATAAGAGATATATGTGGTCAATGCCATGTTTGTTCCCTTATTTCAATCATGAAACACTTGTAAGTTTACACTACAACTATCTATTCAATTTCTTCAATCTTCCTTTCATGCATCATAAGGTGCCACTTTGCTAATAACTCCTTATGGGGATTATGGTGCTACTAATGTCCAATACTCATGGATTACATTATTTTCACATCACATTTTTTCTCCATTTCAGTCTATCTTAAATAAGAGGAGTTGTTTTCTAACTAAGCTTGATTCATTGTACTCAAATTTTGTCATAGAGATAATCTTTAACATGGGTTAAAATATGTTTAAAAAATTCAGCTTTGGGAGACAAATTTGGAATGCCATTACAGGACTGTAATTAGCTTCACCAAATCACCAATGTTCGATTGTTATATCATAAAGAACAAATCTTCGATTTCCCTTGCACCCGAAAACTATTTATGCTTTAATTATTTCTAGAGAGAAAGACATTTGACATAGAGAAAGACATGCATTAAGTAACTCGACCACCCATATGTATGGACAGATTAAGAAAAATTATTGTCAGAATGTCCACGTGGTGTATTTTCTCTGATGACAGATCAAATTATCGTTGGGAGGCTTTCGGTCCGTTCTTGCTCAAAACCCGATGATGACCCGAAAGGAACTCCTATTGCTCCATACCCTTCCATGGCCGATCTCCTACTTCAAGGTAATAATCTCTGAATCTTTTCGCCGCTATATTTTTATTTTGTACTCTCAAATTTCATAGATTGTACACATGATGTTCGAAGCTTATTGAGAACGATGATAGAGGAGTGGATAAATACTCGATGTTTAGAGTCGAATTAGGGAAATATGTGGCGTTGAAAAAATCTTCAATTGCAAAAGCATTATCTATCCTTGATGAAGACGACGCTGTATCTACTGTTACTCCAAGTAAACACTTCTCTCTTTTACTTTAATTTTTTTGTTTAATGTTTGATTCAGTTCCCAAGCCACCTTCAATCAAGTTTCATACTGTAGGTGGAAGGTCGTTATCTATTTCAAGTGAAGCACTGAAGCGCGCAAGGAGTCTTCTTGGTGAACCAGAGCTAGGGGATTTATTTAGTGAAATGGATGAAGAGCTTCTCCATATACAGATTACATGGAGGAAAAACTTAACGATGCTTCATCAAACAAGGAAAACTGTTTTATTACTTCCTTTCCCCAAGAAGGAGCAATGAAGACTAAATTCTAGTGAACAATATTTTTTTAATTGAAAGTGAAAGAACCTAGACTAAATTCTAGAGAACAATGTCAAACTACATTACATTTAATTTTAATGTTTATAAATTTTAATTTATTTTGTTGTTAAGTATTTTTTTGCATAACTTGTGTCTTAATTAAAATGTATGGTTGTTGTTAATTAGATAAAGCTACATGATATTAAATTTAGGTGATGTAGAGCAGAAATGAAATATGCAAAATCAATTAATCTTAGCTAAAGAAAGGTAATTAGCGGCATTTGTATCCAAAAATGCTGCTATAGATTTGACATTTTTCTGTGTTTGTTCCAAAAACGTCACTATATATCTCGACCTTTTGCGGCGTTTTTGGATAGATCTGACCTTTAGCGGCGTTTGTTCCAAAAATGTCGTTATATATCTCGACCTTTTGCTGCTTTTGTTCCAAAAACGCCGCTATAGATCTTGACCTATTGCGGCGTTTTTGTTCTCAAACCTGCTAACTTTAGCGGCGCTGCTATGGCCGGCGTTTTTCTATCGCTGCAAGTTCTTTTAGCGGCGCTTAAAAATGCCGCTATAGGACTAAAAAAAGGCCGCTGAAACTCTATTTTGCTGTAGTGTCATCTTAGTGATTCTATGTGATATTTTTTGATAAATAATTTTGCGTGATACTTGAATCCTACAAATTCAGCCTGCGTCATATTAGGGTGTTACAATAACACAGACAATGTATTATTGAATGTCTAGATTTATATAAAACACTTTAAATATGAGATCACCCTTAAAAGTAACATAAAGTCACAAACATATGCTGCAGACTGGAGAACTGCCAAGATTCTAATAACACCTTATTACGTCACATAAATCAGGTAAATTCTTAATTTCCTCAAGGTGAAACTGATACCGGATCAATGAGCAATGAAGCAACCCCATCCTTTGTAACTTTCCCAACATGTGTGTACTGGTCATCTCCATCCTTGTAAAGAAACTCGATGACCCTCGTAAGATTGAGGATTCGTCTGAGAACTGGCTTCGGAAAAACCTTCGTCGTCTCACTAAATATCATCTCGTAGTTTATATCTTTCCAAGCATTCTCCACTTGCTTCTTCAGTTCACTGCATGCCTCTTCTTCCGAAACTCCATGTTGTCTCATGTAACATTCAACGGCCGATCGAACGTGTCCTCTCTCTTGCTCAAACTACATGTATTTATATATAAGTCACTGAAATTACCTCTAACCAAATTCGAAAAAACAGAATGTACCTTATGCGAAGCGATATCGTCCATGAGACGGCCAATGACGGATGAAGCAGCGACAATTTTCGGGTTGCTAAAAGCCCATTTAAAAATCTCAGGTGTCACCGAATCTTCCATTTCAATAAAAGATGTGATTGTCAAGTGGACATGGCCTGCTGTTACAAGTGCGTTCCTCATGTACTCCTCCATCGTTGGTACATACTTCTCTTGGTACCATTTGGTTTCCACAAAATAAGATTCCGATAATTGTGTAAACTATGCAATAAAAAAAAGTCATTAGCTTGGGTAACATTAGAAGATGGGGAATGGGAGGTTGTGAAGAATTTACCGTGTCTTTTGCGTATTGGAAACGATATGATTTTCCTTGCTTTGTCATCGCTTCCTCCAATTCTTCATACAAATCTAACATTGTTTTGTAGAAGAATTTCATGTAATCCGGGAGTTGATCTAGACAATCAGCATCCCACCTGAAAATCTAAAATTTATCACTAAATTGCCACATTAAATCAAACCTTCTTAAAGATATAGAATATTATATATATTCATGTGTAAATGTACAAGTTGTTGACCTCTGAATTGCAATCGTAAGGAGTTCAAGTTCTTCAAATTTGCCATATGCATCGTATATGTCATCCATAATTGATGTCATGAGTAGTATTTTTGTTAATATCTCTCTAGCGTAAGAGTATTGAGGCTCAAAGTACACTCCCAATATCCAAAAGTAACCTTCCACCGATCTATTTCGTATAAATGGAAGCTTTGTTTCGACATCTAAATCTTTCCACCACCTGAAATAAAACTCGTTATGAGTGAATTATTTGTCCTTATAATTTGGGTTAAATTTTAGTATTTGAATGAGTAATATATTGCCTAGAGATGTTGCTTAGCTCCTCCTTGTGTAAATCTTGCAACAAGTTGAAATCCAACTCTGCAAACTTCAACAACGTTTTGTCATGTGCAGCATCTTGTTGATAAATGGGTATGAATCGCCTAGCCTCCAACCTCGGCAAGCACTTGGAGATGGGTCGGTTTAGAGCATTGGAGACTAGGGCCGAAAGGGGATATTCGATAGTGCCTGCAGCTTTGGCTGACTGTAGATGACTGGTGGTGAAAACAAGGGCTTCATCGAGTATATCCTCACCATGTACACGTAAATGTGCAGCTTCGTATAATTCTAGCAAGCCTTTCACATCACTTGTTAAGGTGTTTTTGAAATTTCCTTCTCCATCTTTGAACTTGTTGAATATCTCTGCTCAATCCAAATAGGTATTGGTAATATCCAAAACTACGTGTAAAAATACAAGGGGGGAGTGGACTCACCACAGGGAACATTAAACCCATCCTCTCTAAGCAATCGAAACCGAAGAGAAGCAGTTTCGAGATGAGTTTGGTCTGGTTCGTAGTCTTGCTCATAGATATTGTGCAATGCTTCCTCTATCTCTCTTTCGAAATGGTAACTCACTCCTAACCGTTTGATTGTATCAATCAAATGTAATTTGTGAAGCAACTCATCATCCATGCCTTCCTTAACCATCCTCCTCACTTCTTCCTTCAATTCTCCGTGTTTTAGTGTAGCATTAGCGTCCTGCACAATTGTCAAAAAAAAACATACAAAAAAAGATTAGAGTTAACTATGCTTAATATGTTGGGGAATTGATATATCAATAGAAAATATAAATGAAAAATAAAAAAAATATGATAATTTGAAATTTTCAGAGAGAAGACTACTCTCGGCCATCCCCTGGGTCCAGCCTTGATCTAAATTCTTTACCATTTTAGATGGACATGAAAGGAAAGTGTTGCCCCAGACGCAGGGATGGAAATTGGCTATGGGGCGATTGTGGTTGGACATGGGTTGATGAGTTGAAAAAGGAAGCATTGATGAATAAGTTTGGGAAGACATTTCTTTGGATAATCGGTGCAGGCCAAATAGCTATTCAAGCATTGATGAAAATGTTAGTATCCTTGAAGTGCTTTATAGTGCGTGTTCGACGAATTTACTGATCTGTAAATGGGATTTGTGGCTTGAACTTCGATAGAAAACATAAGCAGTCCATCTACAAGTGAGGCATTGGATACGTCATAGGGTCTCAAAATCTGGGATTTTCCATTTTGAAAAAATGTTACAATTTTACTTTTAAAAACGTTGGAAAGATTATATTTTTTTATAAATAAAATGTCACGATTGTAAAGTTGTTTTGTGACATTGTCTTAGTTTCATATGTTTGAATTTCTTTTATTTTGTAAGGAACAATTGTAATATGGTAAGTTTTTATATTTTACAATTTTGCCTTATTATAAAATATTTTAAGGGTCTCATTCTAAAAAGTAGTACAAGACCTGCACATCTTTTGGGATGAGCTTGAACGTATGGCATTTAGAATTTTTAATGAAACCCGATTCAATTCAAAAAAATATTTTTTCTTAATTTCAATTTTTTTGGTTGTTCGAGTTATTTGAATCAATTCGATTAAGTTCTATGAATTTTGAGTTCGAAGCCAGTTTGAAATTTAAAAAATTTAAATAAACAAAACATCAAATATTAAAAGTAAAACTAAGTCGTTTTTGGTGTTAAACCTTAGCTAAATAATTTGATTATTTTATGATTTAGTCTCTGAATTTTTTTTGGTTCTATAATTACTTCTTCACTTTAAGTTTGTTTTTATCAAATTTGAAACATTTGTTCTTCAATCATTCTAGACGTGTAACTTCATTTTTTACAATTTAATCTCTCAACTTTGTATTTTATTCATTTTGATTCTCCGACTATAACTTTCTGCAAATTCTTTATTCCTATCAATTTTTTGACTCCTTTATACTCTCGTCAATACTTTATTCTCAAATTTTTTTATTAATCTGGAGTAAATATAAGGTAATATATGTTCAAAGAACATTCTCAACCATTTGACATTGAATGCTCAGATCCCTGACATTTATAGTGCTCGAACCCAAGACCTCAAGAAATAACAATTATTTTACCATCAAGGTCACTTGGTTCGTCCTTTATTCTCAAAATTCGTTATTTAAAAAATAACATAATAAATATAATATGTAATTTTAGATTGTATTTAACTTATTAATTAATATTACAAATCTTACTTACACATGTGAAAAATATATATATATTATATGGTATATGATGATTAGAGAGAATCACTTAAATTGGAACCAACCAATATCAAGATATTATAAATAATTACAATAAAATTTGAATGAAAATTGGACATGAATGTTATAAACTCGAACAAAAGAATTAAGTAAAATTTGAATAATAAATTAGTACTCAAATTGACTAGTTCAATTTTTTCTACTTGATTCGACTCAATTCGATTGTATACTCACCAGACTTGTCTGGTGGGTGTCTGGTGATGAGAGCCTATAATTGGGAGTTTGTGTTTTATGGTTTAGGTGATTCTATCTTCTGGGGTTTCTTGTTTGGTTTTATGAGTGGAGGAAATGTGTGTTTTATGGCTACTTGTTTGATACTTTGAAATGGAACAAACAAACGTAAACGAACGAATAACGTGTGGTCCAGAAAATAGAGTAAGTCTAATTTGAGATGGGACAAACTCGTCTGAAGTGGTCATGTAGCCACTCAGGCCACCGACAGTTGTTTCTCTTTCAAAATAAATGGCTGATATTGCTAATGCCACGTCTCTTTCTCCTTTTAAACGTGTTAGAAAGCTGATTTTCCATGTTATCAAAGCCAGAAACAAAAGGGGGGGAATTTCACCCAAAGAAACTGTCCACACAAAAGAGGTGAACTACCCTATGGTGGTATATAGATTTTTATAGTACTCAAAAATAACTTAATACATAATTTGACCCCTAAAGTATGACTTGATTTTTATTTTAGCCCTTGAAGGTTTTTGGTTAAATATGACTATGGAAGTTTTATTCTGTCACGTTATTAAAAATATTATATGAAAATTTTAGTCAATTAATGAGTTATATATATGAAGGTTAACTCAAACTCTTTTTTGGAGGGTAAGTTCCTATCTTATTTTTTATTTTAGGTCCATCTTCAGAGGTTTGAGTCCTTCTTCGGAGGGTAAGGTCTTCATCTTGTATGGTTGTAAGGAGATAAGGTTATGTGAATCTCCTGTTATGATGTTCGGATGATAGGTAGTTAATTTGCCTATTTTCTGCTTTTCCTTTTCAGATTATTAAGATGTAGGACAGATTTGATAATTGAATATTTGATCTTGATTCAATCTCATGAATTCCCTCATAAACGGTCTTATCCACCTTGTATTTTCAATGGATGACATTTACATTAAGTCCTCTTAACTAGGGATATTTATCGAGTGAGTTAATCACGAGTTGAGTAGTGCTCAACTCGTGCTCGACTTAATTCGATTCTCTTTAAGCTCGATAAAATTTTGTTCGTACTGTGCTCGTTAAAAAACTCATTGCTCAACTCTACTCGTTGCTCGTTAAGCTCATCGAAACTTTTGCCTTGTTTTTTAAAAAATATATGTAAAATCTAGTAATACTATATAGAGCTAAATATAAACATGAATTAACAAATTGAACAAAAAATAATCAAAATAGTGTGTGAATCAATTCAAAAGTTTAAATCCAAAGTAATAATACACCAAATTAATTTATTACAACCATTTTTTGAAAAAAAAGGTTTAACAATATATAATCAATGCTATAAATAAGACAACCAATATCCCAAAAACATCATAAAAAATTAACAAGTTACTCGTAAACTTATCGAGTAGAGTTAGACCTTGATCGACTCAACTCGACTCTTCAAGGTCTCGAGTCGAGTGTTTACTGAGTTTTAACGAGCCAAATTTGACCTGCTCAACTCAATTAGCAACCTTATTATTGACCATGTTGGTGACAATTGCATCTGCTGAATTTTTTTTTTCAAAGTTAAAATTGTTGAAAACCTATGTGAGTTCGTCAAGTCATGAGAAAGCTAGAATGGTCTAGCCAAATGGTGCTAAATGGTACCAAGAGAAGTATGTACCAACCATGGAGGAGTACATGAGGAACGTACTTGTAACCGCAGGCTATATCCTCTTGACAATCGCATCTTTCATTGGAATGGAAGATTCAGTACTGACACCTGAGATCTTTAAATGGGCTTTTAGCAACCCGAAAATTGGTGCTGCTTCATCCGTCGTTTGCCGTCTGATGGACGATATCGCTTCACATAAGTTACTTTCTGTTTTTCGAATTCCGTTAGAGGTAATTTCGGTAACTTACATATATAAATACATGTAGTTTGAGCAAGAGAGAGGACCGTTCCTCGGCTGTTGAATGTTACATGAGACAATATAGAGTTTCAGAAGAAGAGGCATGAAGAAGCAAGTGGAGAATGGTTGGAAAGATATAAACTACGAGGTGATATTCAGTGAGACATGAACTCATCGAGCTGGAGGTTTCAAGTGAGAATCAAAGCTGCCAGGAGAAATGGGCATGAATGGGGTCGTCGATGGCAGGTCGATTGGGCCTAATCTATCGGAGACCGAAGACAGTGGTTCGGCTTGTAGAGGGGTCATTCTAAGATCTAAAATTACTGAAATTAACAAGCAAATATTTGAATTAACTAATATGGCATTCTTCCGATATTATTAAAGTCTCGAACTTGAAATTTTGAGGATGTAATAATATTAAATACTCAATATGAAAACATTGTTGCTCTTGAAATTTGAAACACTTGGGAAAAGGTTACCAACCAAAACATACTTATTTAGCATAGAAATCAAACGAGGACACAAGGAGAATAAGAGAATAAGCTCCATACAAATATTGAGATTTGAACTCTGAATTTTTAGCTGTCACTTTTCAAAAGTGACTCTAAATTTATTTGAATCTTAAATTCTCAAATCAAACTGAGATCGGATCAATCAACAGCATAGTGATGCTAGTTTTTGCGGATTCACCAACATGTGTATAAGCATCTTCGTCCTTGTAAAGGAGATCAATAACCCTTGCAAGGTTTAAAACTCGATCAAGAGCCGACTTTGACACTGCCGTTGGTTTCAAGAACTCTTCATTTATATCCTTCCAAGCATTGTTTATTTGCTTGTAAAACTCATCGTATGCCACTTGTGCTGATGCGCCGTATTGATTTATGTAGCACTCCACGGCAGAAGGAGCATGTCCTCTCTCTTGCTCAAACTACAAAACGTATAAAATCGAACCGAAATCAACACAAAAATTACAGTTCATAAATTTCTGAAGAAAATGAAGCAAATAAATGTTATACCTGGTGACCAACAACATCATCCATCAGCCTACAAATAGTTTTTGAAGCTCGAAGAATCTTGGGGTCATTAAATGCCCAAATGAAAGTCTCTTTTGTTATGCTATCTTCCATGCCAACGAAAGATACAATTGTAAGCATCGGATAGCAGCAAGAAACATATGCAACAGACAAATACTCCAACAGTGTTGGCATGTATTTTTCATGGAGCCATTTGGCCTCAGTATACTGGGCTTGACACGCTTGTTTCATCTATTAACAAACAAACAAATACCCAGTTAGCAAAACCATCTTAAATTAAGTAAATTTCCAATACTAAAGAAAAAAAAGTTAGATTATATATACCGCTTCTATTGCGAGTTGGACACGATATGATTTTCCTTGCTCGGACATCAAATTATCCATATCTTTAAAAACATTTATTATTTCACTATACAATAATTTCATATAGCCCGGAAGTTGATCTATGCCGTTGATATCCCACCTACAATATGTCAGCAATTCAAACGTCTAACTCTTTCAATAATCCAATAACAAAACTTGTAATGATTTGATGTGAAGGTGGATATATTTTCTGAGGGACCTGTGGATTGCTTCTGTAAAGAGTTCAAGTTCTTCTGGTGTGCCATATGCATCATAAGTATCATCAATAATTGATGTGAGGTATATTACTTTGGTCATAAAAGTTCTAGCAATGGAGTAATGGGGTTCAAAGTACACTCCATTTATCCACATATAACACTCCACCAATCTATCTCGTGCAAACGGAAAATTGGTTGCTACATCTAAACCTTTCCACCACCTGAAATAAGGGGGGAAAAGCATTATACTCAAAATATATGTTTATCTCTTGAATAAGGATCAAAACATTCAACACTATTGATTACCTGTTTATCTCCTTTAACTCTTGCTTGTGCAAATGTTGTACCATATTGAAATCCAACTTTGCGAATTTCATTAAGCTTTGGTCCTGGTTACCATATCCTTCATATGGAAATGTAGCTCCTAGCAACCAATCTGGGTAAGCTCTTGCGTAGGGGTCGGTTTAGAGCAATAGCAATCTGTGTGGAGAGAGGATAGTCGTCCGTGGTTTCCGCCAACTTTAGATGAAATGTTGTGAAAGAAAGAGCTTCTTCTAATACATTTTCTCCGTGCAGTTGACAGTGTGCAGCTTCATACAATTCCAGCATTCCTTTCATATCACTGGTTAAGGATTCTTTGAACTTTCCATTCTCACCTTTGAACTTGTTGAATGTATCTACTCAATCAGCAAGCAAATTTTGAATTCCATAAGTTCCATATTTATTACCCTTTGTATGAATATGGTTTTAAAAAGTTAAGGCATACCACAATGAACATCGAAGCCATGCTCTCTTAGTAAACGAAACCGAACAGCAGTAGTGCAGAGATCATCATCATCGTCAGTTTGATATATAATTTGCAGGGCATCTTCAATCTCATTCCCGAAATGGTAAGCCACACCTAAGCGTTGGACCGCGTCAACTATGTGCACTTTTTGGGATGGTTTGTTCATGTGTTTCACCAACATTCTCCTCACTTGTTGCTTCAATTCTTGGTACTCTTGTTGAGTTCTGGCATACATATCCTGTTGAAGCATGAAAAGCTTTCAGTTAAGTTCAAAGTACCCGTTCCCATGTGTCATACACATACTAAAAGAGGTATTCACAAGTAGGAACATACCATTTCAGAAGGAGGAGAGAGGAAAATTTCCCCCCAAAAGTTGGGAATATAATCGGCCAAATGGCGATTCTCCTTGGACATGTTAACAGCTTGAGATGGAACAAGATTTGCAGAAACTTGAGAAGACATTTCTTTAGTGTATGCTTAAAAGGCTCTTTTAAGTTTGGTGTGATTCAAATGCATCTATGAGTTGCTTGTATTTATAGGCATCCATCCATTATGTCCATCAACTCAATGAACATGATATTGTCGTTGAATAGTATAATCTCACGTTGATCTTGAATTGCACGTGACATTTTGTTCAATGTTGAGGTTATTCATTAAGATGTTAGACTTGTTTGTTTTGGGTCTATATGAAAAGCTTATAAACTATTTATTGTGTTAGACTTGTTTGTTTGGGGTCTATATGAAAAAAGCTTACAAATTATTTATTGTTGAGCTAATCGAGTTCGACTCTATTAAAGTTAGGTCAACGTTCATAGCGAATGAATTCGATCCGAGTTTGAATTCAACTCGAGTTCTTAACGAGTCCAAATACTTGATAAGAGTATAACTACCTGTTTCTAACACGTTTAAAACAGGGGGAGAGAGAGAAGTGGATGCAGTGGCAGCAATGATAGTAGCCACTTATTTTCAAAGAGGACGAAGTGTCGGTGGTCTCATGTGGAAATCATTTTGTTCAATCTAAATATGATAGTAGCCATTCGTCACTCTTGCTAGTGTTTAGTGCTAATACAATGTTGTAATTTCCCCATCCACTTATTTCTCATTAATGGATTAAACGTGAATGAAATATATGAATCTTTAAAGAATATCACTAAAATAATTATAAAAAAATAGCTAATATTAGTTTTATTTATTTATTCCAAAACTCATTTGATTAAAAAAACTCATCCTAATAGGTGTTTGTTTGCCGCTCAAATATGTCATAGGTTAAAAGATAATGACATGTACAGTAATTACCCAACAAAGTTTCTAGAAACTAAAATTTTATGTAAAAAATTTATTTGAAAAAAATACGTAAAAAATGAAGAATTTTTATTAATATCGAAAAGAAAAATACAAGATGAATAACTTCTCATCTAACTCTAATCTCTAGTATCTGTTTATAGAAATAATAACTTGATTACAAAAAATAATGTATAGCAAGACATCTATTCTAATTATGTTTTCTACTCACAGTCAGTACAAAAATGAGTTTGCTCAATTGGAACGTGTGAGAATTGGGGTCGCAAGTAAAAATTTCTGCAATTAAAAGATTGTTGATTGCCCAGAAAGTTGAGTTGGTGTTCATACAAGTAACAAAGAAAAATTCTTGGACAGGTGACGAGATTTGCAGATTGTGGTCTGATGATGATTTTTTACTCTAGATTTGCTGCTGCGATTGGAAGATCAGGGAGATTATTGTCAGTGTAGGATAAGAACAAGTTTAGTGTGGTCAACGCTTTTGTGAAATCTAATTTCATCCTATTAAGGGCAAAATGGCAGCAGAATGAAGCAGAGTATACACTAGTAAATGTGTCCGCTCCTTGTGCTACTGGAGATCAAGTTTGTTTTGAGGAATGAGTTTGAGGCGTTGAAAGGTTCAGGGTAAATTAACTGGTTTGTTGGGGGAGTTTCTAACGCAGTGAGAAACAAGAGTGAGAGCAGCAATTAAGTTTATGCGATAGTCTAAGGTGTTGACAGATTGTTTCTTGTGTTTTGGCAGATTTTTGTGGCTTGAGAAGACTTATCTGGTGGTGGAATCTGATCCATGTGTTTTGTTTTGCTGGTTGCTTTTTTGTGTTTAAGTTACTTTTGTGTGGCTTGGGTGGTCCCTAAAGGTGTTGGTCATAATCTGTACTACTACTATCTATTACTGTGGTAGGTGAACTTTTAGTTTGGGTCTTGTTGGGAGGGTGTAGATTCGGTTGTGCGGTTGTTTATTGGGTGTGCATTGTGCAGGGTTGTGGTCCAGTCTACGGGTGGTGTTGTTATAGGTTGTCCTTTTTAGATCTGCTTTTATGTTTGCCGAGGAGAATATACTCTTTTTCCCGTTTAGGGATGTTTTTAATGAGTCATTCTCCTTGAACTTGGCTTTTGTTTTGATAATATAAATCAATTTTGCCGAGCAAAAGGAAAAAAATTCAGTACAAAATAAATAAACGTACTACTTTCGATCAAATTAGGTTTCATGTTTTCAATCAAATTAGGTTATCCATATTCTCGAATATTGCTTCATATTTATTGAGTCAAACACTTGGTCACCAAGAAATCTAATTTTGTCGTAACTGATTTTCGGTTGAGAAAGACCGATACAACTTTTTTGGAAAAATGTCGTATTTTATGAAAATATAATGGGAGTCGCCACCAATCATTTTTAAGGAGAGATTGAAACACCTAAAATCAGATAAATTTACTAAAACATTTTATTTTATAAAAAATACCATGTTTTAGCCTGCGAAATCAGAAATTAGGTTCGGGAGTCAGTTACGCGTGGAGAATGATTAGCATCCCCACAGCGCCCAAAATTGGAACCTAATCGATTACCCTATATTTTAAAAATTGGAGTTTTGAGTTCAAAATTTTATTTAATTTCAAATTCCCTATGTATGCATATTTTAAAAAAGAATGTCGATTTACCAAGACAGATAACGACCACCCCAAGCAAAAGAGGAAGCTTTGTTATCAATCACAATAAATGGGCATTGCCTTAATAATTTAGAAATCATGATGTGAGATCTTGAAAATGATGTTGATTTACTTCGATAATCAATAGCAGTCACCCCCAGGAAAAAACGGGAGATGCACTAACAATCCCCTAATAAATGAACATTGTCTTATTTTAAAAATTAAAATGCAGTCAAAACAATTGGTTATGGAATCTAATTTTTCTAAAATAGTTAACCGCTTCTCTTTAACTTAAGGTGTCAAATTATGAAATTTAAAGAGCTTATTGATTAAACCTAAAATTGTAGGTTCTAATATTAACTTAAATTAATTTTAATCAATTATGCAATTCAAATAATTAAAATGGAACCTCGAGCAAAATCGATGAAAAAATTAAGATTTCTCCTAATTTAAGGACTAAATATGAAAATAGGCCTAAAATGGAGGCTCTAATATTAATCCTAATTAATTTTAATCAATTATAACATATCGAATAATTAATTTGGAACCTCGAGCAAAAGCGAGGACCAAATTAAAATTTCTCCTAATTTAACGACTAAATGTGAAATTAAACAAACAAGATTGGGACTAAAATATGAAAAATCTAAGTCAAAAGGTTTAACTTAAAATCTAAAACTCTAGGGCTAAATTTAAAGAAATTGAAATGAAAGAAAAAAAATAAATGCAATTAATAAATATGAAGGGATTAAATTAAAATAAATTAAAATGCAAATCTGAAATTAAATCATTAAACAAAGGACTAAAATGAAATAAATCAGAATATAAAACTTAAATTAAAACAGCACATAAAAATTAAAATCTGGAATTTAAATGACTGAAATGTAAATGCTGAAAAGTAAAGGCACAAATTAAAATAATAAAAATTTAAAGGGCATAAATGTAAATAACAAAAAAGAAATCAGTCGAATAAAATTAGAAGTTAAGGGTAAATTTTTAATTGTTACTCGTACCATAGATAACACGAGTCATACCCCATGGCGGGTCGTCGCGAGATCGTAAATTGGTTCGAATATAAAAAGTTACCAGTTAGTAAATTAGTAAATTAGCGGTTAAAAAATTAGAATTTTACCTGGATCATAAATAATGTGGATCATACCCTAATACGGGTCATCACAATGTCATATTAAAGTTTAATATTAGTATTTTAACAAGAGGGACCAGAATGCAAATAAAATAAAAAAAGCAGCCAATCAAAAATAATTAGTGACTAAATGAATAAATTGCAAACGTCACATCCAAATCATAATAAAATAAGAAGTAGAATCTAAACAGTGGCTAAAATAAATAAACATAAAAAAGTGACTAAATTCGAACAAATCAGAATAATTATGGTGACTAAATTAAAACAAGCACAAATGAGAGAACAATAAAATAAATAGGGGACCAGGAAGAAAATTAACCTAAAATCTAATATATGCTAATATACTGTTTTTTTATTAAAAAAAAAAAAAGAAACTCCCTAAAACTAAAACTAACCCCAACACTAAGCAAAATCCCCCCAAAAACTATCATCCTCTTACTCTCCTTTCTCACCACACGGCCGCACCCTAAATGCTCCACACCAAACAACGCCGGCCAAACGCGGCCACCGAAATCGGTGGCCTCCTAATGCCGTCGGCCCTCACCGAAAGAACACAGGCCAACTCCCCATCTACCCAAAGATCAACCCCGACCGAGACCCTCACGAAGCTCTAAAAACATCCGAACGAGCTACCCGATCACCGCTCCGACAGTGGCGCTCCACCCCTCGACCGGCGTCCGAACAGCCGGTGAACGCCAACCAAGGGTCCAAAGGACCTATACAGCCACCCGTTTCTCACTAACTCCTCATCGCTCCACCAAACAAGGAAAACCCGAGGGGGGAGAACAACACTGGTCACCACGAAACGGTGGCCAGCTTCAACCCCGACCGCCCTCAAAGCTGACCGAGGAAGCCCAAACGGCCTCCTAACCACGCCGGAACGCTCTCCCCCTTCCTCCTTTGGTTCGGTCGAGACCCCCAAAGGTAAACGAACCGTTCTCTTCCTCCTTATATTTGCTTTTCGTTCGAATATATAAATGATTGTGAAAAGAAAAAAGAAACAAAGAAAAATGCCTCTATTGCTGCGTGTTGTATATTTCGAAAATGGGGAAGGGATAAAATCTCTGTTACAAAATCCTTTTTCTTCTAGAGAAGAATCGGCCACCCAGAGAGAGAGCATTCTGTTTTCTATGGGTTTTTATAACCCAACTTTACAAGATGGGAAAATAAATATCCTATTTTTTACCATTGGAAAAAATTACACGTCCTCTTATTTTTGTTTTTGTGCATGTGATGAATCGGCTGATGGGAGGCCATTGTTGTGGAGCCTGCTGCCACTGTTGGGGCTGATTGAAATGTTTTGCTGCTGACTCGGTCGGGGGAGCCACCTGTGGAGCTGAATATATAGGCTAAGGTCCGCGGGCTACCCGTTTAACCCGCGATTCGTACGGGCTTCGGGTTTCAAAAATTGAAGATCGTTTAAATTGTGGATTTTTTAGCCCGGACCGTTAAACCCGCGGATTTAATGGGTATAATCGCGAGCTACCCGCGAAACCCGCTAAAACCTATTTAATTTAAAATTCATAAAATTTTAGATAAAATAAACTTAAAAAATTTTATAGAAAAAGAAAATAAATTATCTATAAATATGATGTTACTTATAACTATTGTAGTTCTTAAATTTATTAGGGCGTTTGTCATAATTTTACCGCTGTTTGATATTTTTTTCATTTAAATATACAACATTATCATTTTGGTATTTAAAGATTTTTTTATTTAATTTTGACCTTTATTTTTTTTCTCCATGAAGTATGTTATTCATTTTGTTCTTTAATTATAAAAAGTCACGTGATATTCTAATAATATATCACATGACACGTAATATTTGGAATAAAAATAAGAAATAAAAGTAAAAGAAAAAATTGAAAACATATTTTTCAACTTTTAAAGACTTTTACAAAATAAATATATTTTAACAAATTAATGACTTATATTTTATCAATTTTAGTATAACTGTATCTTTCAAATTTACTCTTATACTGTAAGTATTTTATTTTATATTTTCATATAATGTTTTAGTCTTTCTCTAAAGTATCCATAAAATACAATTATTAGGACCATTTGACAACTTTCTTGTTAGATTTGTATAATGTTTGACTTTGTTGAATTTTTATGTTTGAATTTCTGCTTTTAGAATTCAGACACTTTTGTGTCTTCATATTATAGCATTGAATAATCTTGTTTTATAAAGTGTAATGTGGTTATTGTTTTATTTATTTTTCAATTTGGTGATATAAGTGAATATTGTTTTTTTTTTAATTTGAGTTTAAGTAATTATATCATTATATATATATATATATATATATATTAATGATTAAAAAATTTAAAAAATATTATTTTTTAATCATTTTTGGCTATTTAAAATAAAAATTAAATATTATTTATTATTTTGACAGTGCTATCTTCCTTTTCAAGTTGCTCGATCATTTTTAAAGGTATAGTAAGTTAAAATATTATTTTTTATTGCATTTAAAGCATTTAAAATTATTTTTATTAAACGGACCGCGGGTAAGCCCGTTTAGCCCACGGGTTAAATGGACGGGCCACGAGCCTTAAAATTCAAAACCGTTTATGAATACGAGCTTTTTAGCCCGCTCCGTTTAAGCCCACACCGTCAAAACCCGCAGTATAAACGGGCGGTAGCCCGTATACCCACCTCTAGCCACCTGGTGTGCGTGGATGCTATGGTGCTCGCTGCTGGATGCGTGGCCTGCTCGGTTCAGGTGTTGGCGTGGAGTGGGGATGGCTATTTTGATTTTGGGTTTGAAATGGGCTGAATGTAATGGATAATGGCATATGGATTTTTCATATATTTGGGTTTTAGTACATAAGTATATTTTTTTGAAATAATTATAATAATAATAAATATTAATAAATAATAGTAATAATAAATAATAGTAATAATAAATACTACTAATAATAAGATAATAATAATAAAATAAAAATAAAAATAATTAATAGTAATACAACAACAACAACAACAAAACCCTATTCTCATATGTAATGGGGTAAGGGGGAGGTAGGGTAGTAGGTTGCCCCCAACGTCAGATAGAGAGCAACTTCCGTGAAAGACCTCCGATAGTCAGAAAATTAAAAATTAAGATAAAATACAATGCATGTATAAATAAATAAATAAAAAGTTGAACAGTCATTCATAAGTAGTCTTCATATGCACATCTATAATAGGAAGTAATATCTGCCAATAAATTCCTGCGTAAAAATCTTTACATATAGACAGAAACGTAAGTTAGGCGGAATTTAAATAAATAAATAAATTAAAAAGTAAACATGAAGAGAAGGATCTACAGTAGTCAGCGATAGCAAGTTACAAGAAGTAATAAAGTCAAATGGGTTACAACCTAAACTTAGCTAACACTACTCCGCTACTTTAGTTCTAAGTCTTTATAAATTCCAATGACAGAAAACCATATAAAAAGTAGAAGTCATGGAAATTACTACAAAGACATTAAAAAGAAGACAGAGATGCTACACCCTATGGTTGTGATCCAAACTACTCAGCTACCCTGGTCTTAAGTCTCCATACTTTCCTATCAGAGGTCATGTCCTCAATAAGGGATAAATCCTTCAAATTAGATCTCAAGCAGTCTACCCACTTCCTCCTTGGTCGTCCTCTCCTTCTGGCACCGTTGACTGTAATCAATTCTACCCTCCTGACCGCATCTGATGGTTGTCGCCTAAGGACATGGCCAAACCACCTTAGTCTTCTCACTCTCAATTTTTCGGATACAGGCACCACCCCCAAGGACTTCCTAATTGCAGTGTTTAGTGTCATATCCCACAGAGTCTTACCACATATCCATCGATGCATTCTCATTTCTGCGGTCTCCATCCTCCTTACGTGATCTTTCTTGATTGCCCAACATTCTGATCCATACAGCAGCGCTGGTCTTATTGTCATTCTATAAAATTTTCCCTTAAGTTTTAGAGGCACCTTCTTGTCAAACAAAACTCTAGTAGCAGCCCTCCACTTTAGTCATCCCACCTTTATACGGTGTGTAACGTCATCATCTACACCCCCATCTTTATGTATCATAGACCCTAGGTACTTGAAACAATCATTTGAGGGGAGGACGTGTCCTTCGATGCATACTTCTACATCTTCATTGTTTTGGTTCCCACTAAAGTTTGAACATAAATACCCTGTCTTTTCAATATTGATCTTTAGACCTTTTTCTTCCGAAGCAGTCTTCCAGGTAGTCAGTCTTCTACTCAGCTCATTTTTTGTTTCAGCAACAAGGACAATGTTTTCAGCGAAAAGCATACACCATGGAACACCGTCTGGTGTCGCACAATAGATGTCGTCCATAATCAAGACGAAGATGTAAGGGCTAAGAGCCGACCCCTGGTGGAGTCCGATTTCTACCGGGAATGCCTCAGTGTCGCCAACTGTAGTCCTAACATATGTAGTAGATCTATAGTACATATCACGAATCACCCGGATATAAGCAGTTTGGATCCGTCTCGTTTCCAAGGTCTTCCAGATCGTATCGCGAGGTATGCTATCATACGCCTTCTCGAGGTCAATGAACGCCATGTAAAGATCTCTATTTTTCCCTATATTTCTCCATAAGCTGTCAAAGTAGATGAATCACCTCCGTAGTAGACATGTCTGGCATAAATCCAAATTGGTTTTCCAAAACCCTAATAACCTGTCTCAACCTATCCTCTATCACTCTTTCCCATAGCTTCATGGTATGACTGAGTAGTTTAATACCTCTGTAGTTACCACAACGTTGGGGATCTCCTTTATTCTTATAAATTGGTATCACCGTAGACTCTCTCCACTCCTCTAGCATCCTGGCAGTCTCTAAAATAATATTAAAGATATTGGTCAACCACTTTACTCCCTCTTCTCCTAGGTTTAACCACACAGTGATAGGAGTTTGATCTAGACCGACAGCTTTGTCCTTCCCCATCTTTCTAAGGGCCATTTTGACTTCCTCAATCCCAATCCTACTTGTAGGGCAGTCATTGGCCATGGTATGATGGTCGGCTGACCCATCAATGTTACTATCTCTACAGGGAGAGTCACCGTTATTAAATAATCCAAAGAAGTAACTACCCCAAGCCCTCTTAATATCGTGATCTTTCACTAAAAGAACACCATTGTTGTCCTTAATAAACCTAATGCTACCTAGATCATTTTTCCTATTATCCCTGGATTTTGCAAGCCTGAAGATGCCGTTTTGTCCTTCTTTGGTGTCTAATCTCTTGTACATTTCCTCGTATGCCTTATCCTTTGCTTTTGCCACTGTTATCTTGGCTTCCCGCTTTGCCTCCTTGTATCTTTGTTTAGCTCTCGTTCTTTCTTCGTCGTCGTTGCATTGTAGCAACTCCTTGAAGCAAGTTTGCTTTGTTTTCACCTTAGTTTGGACTTCGTCGTTTCACCACCACGATTCTTTATGTTCCTTGACCTTCCCTGTCGACAACCCAAGGGTGTTTTTCCCACCTCTCTGATGGAATTTGCCATAGTGTTCTATAACATATCTGTATTATTTGAGTTTGTAGTTCCAAAACCTTTATGAGACAAAACCTTACTCCTAAAGTCATCAGCTGTCGCTCCATGTAAGTTCTTCCAAAGGATCCTAGGTTTATCTAGTTTAGCCCTCCTGTGAGTGCTCCGCACGTGGCGTATGCGGAACACCAAAACCAACAATCTGTGTTATGATGCACATGCTTCTTCTGGGAAAACCTTACAGTCAATGCAAGCCCATCGATCCCGATTTCGAACCAAGATGTAGTCGATTTGGGTACAATGTCCCCCGTTATGGAACGTAATCAAGTTCAGATCTCTCTTGTTAAAGAAGGAGTTAGTGACCACCATATCGTGTGCAGTAGCAAATTCAAGCAACGTACGCCCCTCCTCGTTCCTACCACTAAAACCGAAACCCCCATGAACTCTGTCATACCCGTCGATTTCACTACCTATATGGCCATTGAAGTCTCCCCCTATGAAAACTCTTTGGTCCTCCGGAATGCTCCTAAGTACATCATCTAACAAATCCCAGAAGCAACATTTATCCTCTTTCCCTAGGCCAACGTGTGGTGCGTACACTGAAAGGACATTCATCACTTCCGCTTCTATAATAACCTTAATCATCATGATCCTATCACGGTATCTACAAACTTCAACTACATTTTCCTTGAGCCTAAAGGATACCAAGATACCCACCCCATTTCTAGCGTTATCTATGCCTGAATACCACAACTTGTACCCATTACACTCTTTGGCGCGAGCCCCTTTCCACCTAGTCTCTTGAATACATGCAAAATCTATTTTCCTATTACTTAGTACGTCGATCAGCTCCAATAGCCTAGCATTTAAAGTGCCTACATTCAACGTACAAACTCTAAGTCTAGTCTCCTTGACACCACTCTGTCGAGCCCGCCCCTTATACGCCCTATGAGATCTAAAAGGACATGACCTCAAGTAATCATCTATAGCCGAAGCTATGAGGAACTATGAAAAATGAATCCAAAGAAGACAGAAAATGCACCAATAAAACGCTAGAGAATTGAGGGGTACTAAGAAGCCTAGTTGGTTACTATAATAGGATTTTAATTTATATAATACTATTGTTATTAATGCTAAAAGCCTAGTGTTAAAAGGGAGAAAATAGAATAATATTAATTTTTATTATTATGCGGCGTAAATATTTATGAATATATTTAATTGTTAAAAGCCCTAATGTTAAAAAAGGGGGGAAAAGAATAAAAATGATTGTTAATATATATAAAATGATATCAATTTCAAAACTTTTTTTTGTTGAAAAATTTGAATTGAATACTAAGTTTATTGCTAGTAATTAGGTTAATAATGATAATAAGTAAATTTATTAACAATTATAAGGTAAATTGCGTAAAACACTAATATAGCAAGTTTAAATACTTGGCCGACCACTATATGTACCTGGTCGGCAAGTAAGAAGTAATTGCTATTTTCCGGTATGATTGTTTTCCGGTGAAGGTTTTGCTCGTTGATGGAATGTAGTTATCGGTAACGTTCACCTGCAAGATACAAAAAGTAAAAAGCACAAGCAACTCCAACGAATATTGGAAGAGAGTTCAGATAAAGGAAAATTTTCTGATTTCTGCATTAAACCAAACACACTAAAATCTTGGATTTAAACCTAAATCCGATATAGATCAAGCAAACGTGATGGAGATTGAGCCTATATAGCAACTCATAAGACGATGAAATTCAGATTAGAGCGTAAATCTGAATCAAAATTGAAAACCAAAAAAAGATCGGAACCTAATTTCTTCTCAAAGGTATGGAAACAGCTCGGTGAATTCAACGAAGAGAGATCTCTTCAACAATGGGTGCTTCCGGCAGCCAGAAAAGGCGGAAGCCTTGTCACTAGGGGAGGAGCGTGAGGTATCTAATGGACAGGATGAGGCCTCTCAATAGCTAGAGAGAAGCGGCGATGGTGGTGGCGTGCAAAGAGGCGGAGTGGGTGGAAGAGAAGAGGAAGCTGAAATTTTGATACTTAAATCAAACGAGCGATTAAATCTTTCAGAAGATGTTATCCACGGATCTGACTTGGTACTGTAAATGGAATTTTAAAATTTCGAACTAAACTCAACAAAACCCAGATCAAAGGGACCGAAAACAAATACTGGAAAGAATTAGTCTTAACGGCAAACACAGGTCAACCAAAGTTTTCCGCGCATATCGAATGAAAATCAGCTTCCAAAAATCACTTCCTTTGAAAACACAGCAGATTTAAGCTTAGGGAAATAGCTTTAGTTCAAAAGAAACGAAAGAAAGCAGATAATCAAGAGATCTAAAAAAAAGTGAATAATAGAAACTCAAAATTAATAGTAATAATAACTAATAAAATAAAAGTAATAACAAAATAATAAAATAATTAATAATAAACTCTAATTAATAATAATAAAATAATATTAGTAAAATAATGATAGTGTATGGCAAAAATTGAGGGAAAAAATAATGTCAAATGTTTTAAATATTTTCCTAGACTAACCCTTAAAGTATAGTTTATTTCAAATTTATCCCTTTATGTGACTTATTAAGTGATAGGAAAGATCATATAATTTTTTAAAGGTTATAATACACTTACACAATATAAAACTTTTTAATTTTACACAGATTTAGGACCATTGGATGAGTAATGATAGATTGTTGAGATTGACTCATTTTTTATCTTCTCATTTCCTATTTTTAATCTCAATCATCTACTTTTATTCATCCAACGATCCTACATCTATGTAAAACTAAAAGCGTTTTACATTGTGTAACAAGTTCCTATCTTTTTGTTAGTAATGCGACGGAATAAAACTTTCATGGTCATATTTAATAAAAACTTTTAAGAGCTAAAATGTAAATTAACTTGAATTCTCCTTCTTTTGAACGTGTTAGAAAGCTGATTTTCAATATTATGAAAGCCACAAGGGGGTCACCAGAGGCGACCTAGGAGCCTTCGTCAGGGGTTGCAAGAGCTTCAGGGGTGGCATTTATGGAGGGGTTGCTTGGGATACCCGGGCACCATAGAGGTCCACCCCTAGATGAGGGGTTGCCCGGAATACCCCGGGCTCCATGGAGATCCGCCCCTGGGGGGTCACCGAAAGAAACTGTCCACACAAAAGAGGTGAACTAACCGATGTGGTATATTGATTTAATAAATAAAACAAAGCGGCAGTAACACTAATAATAAAAACCACTTGTTTTAAAGAGTAAACTACGTGATCCATCATTTTTGTTTTAGTTTTGTAATTTTTTTCAATAAATTAAAAAATATACTATTTAGTCAATTTCGTTTTTATTTATTAAGATGTGATCACTTTTATTTAACTGTTTTAAGATAAATGGTCATATCTTAATTAAATAAATACAAACATAACTACATCTTAATAAAATAAAAATAAAAGTGATCAAATATTATATCATTTGAATTTAATAAGAAAAAGTGTATATAATTTAAACGGAAGTAACCAGTTATGTAATTTATCCTATTTTAAAAGAGAAAGATGTGTTGGATCCTAGCAAACATACATAACTCAAACAATTTGAATAATTTTAAATTTTAAAAAGTACTTTTTCCAGTCCAATTGAATTTTATTAAACATTCTGTTGTAATCGTCCTTAACCTTTGGGATCCAATTCTTGATTACTTTAGGAAGTTATTTAAAAACTCGATTTTAAAAGAAAGGTTTAAAAAATCCCATTTTAAAGACAATTTTACGATATATGTGTAACTAAAGATTTATCAAATTTGAATTTTGGAGTCGATTTCGTGTAAGAAATGATGAGCACTCCAAAACGTCCAATATCATCACCTACTCAATTATATGTTGTATAAATGTTGGTATTTTCAAATTTAACTATAAATTTAAGAGATGATCCTTTGCTTAATTTTTAAACGAGTGAACAATGAAACCTAACATGACTCCGGAAAACGATTTGGTTCAATCGAATTTATTTTAGAAAGATATCACTTTGTCCAAAAAAATTATTTGAGACTACAATTCCGCTATTTAGGATAATATCTCATTAATTTCTCAAATTAAAACAACATAAGCTTAAGTATTTTAATAAAACGAATGTGGGGGCAAGTTGCCCCTTTGAATCTTTTGTCTTTCCTTGGTCTATCTTCGTGCATTTGCATTCCTCTAGGAGCGGAACTAGAAATTTATAATAATAGGAGTTAAAATATTTTTAATTTTTCATAAATACAGTTTTTTTTTTAAATTAAGGGAGGTCTGATAAATTTTTCTTTATTTATTTTTTAAAAATATATATTTTATTCAATATTAATTAATATTTAAAAAATAATTGGTTGGCCCCATGAAGTTCCGCCCCTATATTCGTCTATGATTTATTGAGAACACTCTTTTTCATTATGAATGCTTTCCAATGTGATCAACACCCGCCGATCCAAAATAAAGGACGAGTTTGGAAATATAATGAATAGTCAAGTGATCATTTTATAATTTTTACTAGTTGATGGACTAAAAATAACAACTCCCTATAATCAGGAGATCATTTTATAACTTTTAATAGTCGATGAACTTATTAAATTAGTATCCTATAGTCGGAGAACCATTTGTGTACTCTACCCTAACATACTTAATAGAAGAACATTGTTGCACCCCAAAAAATGGATGGATAGAAAATACGTGATTTACACCCCAAATGAATGTCTCTTTTGTTATGCTATCTTCCATGCCAACGAAAGATACAATTGTAAGCATCGGATAGCAACAAGAAACAAATGCAACAGACAAATACTCCTCCACTTTTGGCATGTATTTTTCATGGAGCCATTTGGCCTCAGTATAGTAGGCTTCACACACTTGTTTCATCTATTAATATACAAACAAACACGAAATTAGCAAAACCATCTTAAATTAAGTACATTTCTTGATGCGAAAGAAAAAGAAAGAGTTTGATTATATATACCGCTTCAATTGCGAGCGGGACACGGTATGATTTTCCTTGTTCGGACATCAAATCATTCATATCTTAAAAAACATTTAAGATTTCACGATACAACAATTTCATGTAGTCCGGAAGTTGATCCGTGCAGTTGATATCCCACCTGCAATATGTCAACGATATGTCAACAAAACTTGTAATGATTTGATGTGAAGGTGGATATATGTTCTGAGTGACCTGTGGATTGCTTTTGTAAAGAGTTCAAGTTCTTCTGGTGTGCCATATGCATCATAAGTATCATCCATTATTGATGTGAGGGATATTACTTTGGTCATAAAAGTTCTAGCAATGGAGTAATGGGGTTCAAAGTACACTCCATTTATCCACAAATAACACTCCACCAATCTATCTCGTATGAAAGGAAAATTGGTCGCTACATCTAAATCTTTCCACCACCTGAAATAAAGGGAAAAACTGAAAATTTATGTTTATCTGTTGAATAAGGATCAAAACCTTTAGCACTATTGATACCTGTTAATCTCCTTTAACTCCTGCTTGTGCAAATGTTGTACCATTTTGAAATCCAACTTTGCGAATTTCATTAAGTTTTGATCTTGGTTACCATATCCTTCATATATGGAAATGTAGCTCCTACCAACCAGTCTAGGTAAGCGTGTAGCGGTCGATTTAGAGCACCGGCGATCTGTAAGGAGAGAGGATAATCCACCATTGTTTCTGCCAACTTTAGATGAAATGTGGTGAAAGAAAGAGCTTCTTCTAACATACTTTCTCCCAGCAGTTGAAAGTGTGCAGCTTCATAGAACTCCAACATGCCTTTAATGTCACTGATTAAGGATTCTTTGAACTTTCCATTCTCATCTTTGAACTTATTGAATGTATCTAGTCAATCAGTAAGCAAATTTTGAATTCCATAAGTTCCATATATATTACCCTTTGTATGAATATTGGTTTTAAAAAGTTCCATAAGTTTGGTATATAATTTGCAGGGCGTCTTCAATCTCTTTTTGAAATGATAAGCCACGCCTAAGCGTTGGACCGCATCGATTATGTGCACCTTTCGGGATGGTTTGTCCATGCTTTTCACCAACATTCTCCTCACTTTTTGCTTCAATTCTTGGTACTCATGTTGAGTTCCAGCATCCATATCCTGTTGAAGCATGAAAAGCTTTCAGTTAAGTTCAAAGTGCTCGTTCCCATGTGTCATACACATACTAAAAGAGGTATTCACAAGTAGGAACATACCATTTCAGAAGGAGAAGAGAGGGAAATTTCCCCCTAAAAGTTGGGAATAAAATCGGCCAAATGGCGATTCTCCTTGGACATGTTAACAGCTTGAGATGGAACAAGATTTGCAGAAACTTGAGAAGACATTTCTTTAGCGTATGCTTAAAAGGCTCTTTTAAGTTTGGTGTGATTCAGATGGATCTACGAGTTGCTTTATTTATAGGCTCTTTTAATCGGCGGTGGATGCAAGGTTTGTTTAAGGTAGGCACATGTTTATCCTGGGAACATAATTTATTTATATTAATTACTCATTTTATTATTGATATCTACCTTAAAATTCTATTTGTATCTACTTTATATGAAATTTATTTGTGTGTACTTTTTACGAAAATTTTCTATTATTAATATTTATATTTTAATCCTAAAAAATATTTCTAAATATGTCGCGGAGGTTAACCGTTGTGGCAGAAGGGTCATTGAAAATCGAGCACCCTGAGAATTGTTCTTCTGCAGGACCTAAGTGGATTCATCAACAATCTTCCCTAGATAGGAACGTAACGGTGGACCTAAAATTATTTTTGTGAGTAGCTCCATATTTTTTTGACAAATAAGATATTTATTAATAAAATTAAGTAGTCAAGGGCTAAGTAAAATATTTAGTTAAAAACTTCTCTGAACTTAAAAAGAGAAAAAAATATACTTTACCCGCAATATAGAAAAGCTGAACCAACAAAGAAACTATATATAACATATATATTTATATTAATATAAAATTTTTATATAAGATAAACATAAATAAAATTTTAAGATGAATACAAGAAATAAAATAAGTAATGTCACACCCCAAAATAGACCCTAAAATTCTCTTAAAAAATTGAGGATTAAATTGAATTTTGATTTAATTCGGGGACCAAAATGAAATTTTGATTAAATTTAAATTCAAATTCAGAAAACAATTAAAGATGAAGGATCTATGTCATGATTTTTCCATTTTCTTTTTTAGGGTTTATATAACCCAAAATCAGGGGAATAGGTTAATTTATTTTTTTCTCTTTAAATATTTTCCTCTTTTAGAAACAAAACTTTGATCATTGTTTCGTTACCGATCGTTGCTCCGTTTTCGACACCTCCCGCATCATCGTGTTCCTTGCATTGTCCTGAGTCCACCGGTGTCCTTCTTATCTCCGTTGTCGCCTGCGTGTTAGGGGCTGAGGAATATCAAGTTTCCGACATTTCAAAATCAAGCTCTCTGTCGTTCACCTTGTGAACCGAGGTTGGTAAGTGTCTCAAAACCCCTTAAAACGTACTGACGAATTTTTTTAGAATTTTTCCGACCCTCTACAGCCCTGCACGTGCCCCACACGTCGCCCCTGCGCATGGGGAAAGTCCACCGCCTGGTGGAATGCTTAGAAATGACCCGACCCGACCCGATCCGTTCCAACGTTGACCGTTGACCGTTGACTTTGACCAAAAAGTCAATTTTTTTGAAAAGTCATATTTATTTTTTTGACATCCTGAGTCCGATTCTGAAGTCAGTTTTGCCAAATTCTGACCCAAAAGCCCCGAATTGAGCTCGTTAATATGAAAATGCTTATTATTTTTAGTATTTTTGCTTATTTATTTGAGATTTGGTTATGGAATTGATCTAAGAAGATATTTTTATGAAGGTATTTGTGTTTCACATGATCGAGGGTTAGTTAGGTCTGGTTTTTTTTGTCCGTCAGATTCGTTCGATCCACGTTCTACGAGGGTTACCTATAGGTTTTCGTAAATTATTTAAATAAAGGTTAATATTATTCATATTAGGATTCCGATACGGATTTTCCGATTCGTAGAATCTAGCACTGCCCCTGATCGTGGTAGATAGAATCAGTAGTAGGTTTCCCTATCAAACTTAGATCGATACAGGTGTGTTTCCTGATGGTGTTACATTACTGTTTTAAACTATCCATTTGAACTGTTTCAGATTTGTGATAATTCTGAATATTTTTACGACATGATACCTGATTTCTGAATACTGCTTATCCGACATCTGATTTACCATATATTACTGATTTGATTTTTTATTACCGTATTTTTGTATATGATTTCCAAGCATGAAACATTATCATGTTTTAATGGATTAATTATAGTTTTCACTCAAATACATACAAGTTTATTACTGTCATTGGGGGTATTGTTCGAGAAAGTATTTCAGGCCTAGTCTATGACTTGTAAGACCTTACCGTTTCTACAGACTCCTCTGCTATGTGCAAGGGTAAGACCTTACCACTTTCCGCGGGCTCCTCGGCTTTGTGCTCAGGGTAAATCCTTACTGCATGCTCATTTGCTTTGTACTCAGGGTAAGCCCTTACTGCAGACTCCTCTGCTTTGTGCACATAATAAGACCTTATTGTAAGCTCCTCTGCTTTGTGCACAGGGTAAGTCCTTACTGTGTGTACAGGTGGGTGTATGGTTCTGGGAAACCTACACATTCTGGTGATCGGACAGAGGTATTGTTCATGTATTTAAAACATGTTTGATAAATGATTTTACTAAAATATTTATTTTTATGTTTTTATATACCGTAAGAAGCACACTGAGCTTTTTAGCTCATTACGTAAATTTTAACCGCTTCTATTGCGAGTTGGACACGATATGATTTTCCTTGCCGGACATCAAATTATCCATATCTTTAAAAACATTTATGATTTCACTATACAATAATTTCATATAGTTCGGAAGTTGATCCATGCCGTTGATATCCCACCTACAATATGTCCGCAATTCAAACGTCCAACTGTCTCAATAATCCAATAACAAAACTTGTAATGATTTGATGTGAAGGTGGATATATTTTCTGAGGGACCTGTGGATTGCTTCTGTAAAGAGTTCAAGTTCTTCTGGTGTGACATGTGCATCATAAGTATCATCAATAATTGATGTGAGGGATATTACTTTGGTCATAAAAGTCCTAGCAATGGAGTAATGGGGTTCAAAGTACACTCCATTTATCCACAAATAACACTCCACCAATCTATCTCGTGTAAACGGAAAAATATTTATATTTATACGTTGTTTTTTTAGGATAAAGTATACAAATGGTTCATCAATTATAGGGCGATGCTTTTTTGAGTCTCTCGATTATTAAAAGTTACAAAATGATCTCCCGGCTATAGCATCCTGTTTTGTTGAGTCCCCCGACTATTAAAAGTTACAAAATGGCCACTCGACTATTCATATGTTCCAAACTTGTCATTTTTTGTTAAAAATTGGCAACGTCTGAGCTGGATCTTAATATGTTGATTGAGATTTGATAAAATCTGATACCATAACCCTTTGAGTTGTATTTTTTGGATCAACTTTCTGTTTATATTATATCTCGAGCTAGTGTTTGAAAGCAATGACGATGCCAATAAACTTCATTAAAATATGATTTTATCGTATCTCTGTTAGTAGGTTAACGTCCAAGTTAGACGATCACTAATTGTTTTAATGAAAAATAATGAATTTGGAACATATGAATAGTCAGATGACCCTTTCATAACTTTTAATAGTCGGGGACTTAACAAAATAATACCCTATAGTTGAGGGATCCTTTTATAACTTTTAATAGTCGGAGGACCATTTGTGAACTTTACTATTTTTAAAGACAACATAATGCTTTCATGTACTTAAGGTTCAGGTTCGAATTTGAACTTGAACTTGAATTAAGCTAGAGTTTGAGTTTCAATCGAGCTATGTCTGAGAATTTTCGAGTTCAATTTTTTCAAACTAGAGTTGATCTTCAATTTTTTATTTCGATCCAAACTTGAAAAGTTTAAGCCTGCGAGTTTTCGAGTTGAGTCGAGCTTCATTTTTTTTATTTTGAGTTTGAGTCGAGCTTAACAATTATAAACTCGCGAGCTTTTGAGTCAAATCGAATTCAGTTTTAAACTTGTCCAATTGAACTCAACAATATTCGATCTTGACTCGACTCATTTACAACCCTAATTGTGTTATTATTTAATATCAATTATTAAATCTTAACGTCTCTCATCAACAATTACATAGTCTATTAAAAATTTAACCAAAAATGGTTGACAGAATAAAACTTTCATAGACATATTTAACCAATGCCACCGTGTCGGTGGCCCAACATTTCAAACAACCAAAAACCTTAGAGGGCTAAAAATAAAATTAAGTCATACTTTAGGGTTCAAATTATATATTTTGTGGGGACAGTTCCTTTCGCTAATTTTTTCGCTGAATTAGTTGTAAATGAAAAATTTATCAAGAGTATAATTGGTTAGGTTGGACATGACAATATTTTAGGTTGAAACCGAAAATATTATATATTTCATTATAAATCATATAAATTGTATATTCTTATTATAACCTAAAAGTTTAGTGTCAAAACATTTTAGAATTGTAACCAAAACTATTACCAATTATTTAAATTTTTAGATTTAACATATAACATTTTAAGTTAAAACATGCCGTAATGTAATATTCTCTATTGTAATCAAAATTATTACAAATTACATAATTTTTTAAATCAGACATAATAATATTTTACAAATTACTCTTAAATCATTCTAGCTCATATAAATGTATAACTACCTGTTTCTAACACGTGGGTAATTCTTCCGTACAACAGTCTTAATATACGATCAATAAAAAATACTATCTAAAAATATTAATATTTTTTTAATTTTCCAATAAAAACTACCTAAACATTAAACGTATAAAACAGGGGAGAGAGAAGTGATGCAGTGGCAGCAATGATAGTAGCCACTTATTTTCAAAGAGGACGAAGTGTCGGTGGTCTCACGTGGAAATCATTTTGTTCAATCTAAATATGTAGACGCAAATTTAGCATTTGATAGATACGTTTCGTCACTCTTGCTAGTGTTTAGTGCTAATATAATGTTGTAATTTCCTTATCCACTTATTTCTCGTTAATGGATATAAATGTATAACTATCTGTTTCTAACTCGTAAGTAATTTTTTCGTACGACAGTCTTAATATACGGTCAATAAAAGATGCTACTGAAAAATATTAATATTTTTAATTTTTCTAGTAAAAAACTATCTAAAACATTAAATATATAAAGCAGGGGAGAGAAAAGTGATGCAGTGGCAGCAATGATAGTAGACACTTATTTTCAAAGAGGACGAAGTCTCGGTGGTCTCACGTGGAAATCATTTTGTTCAATCTAAATATGTAGACGCAAATTTAGCATTTGATAGATACGTTTCGTCACTCTTGCTAGTGTTTAGTGCTAATATAATGTTGTAATTTCCCCATCCACTTGTTTCTCATTAATGGATTAAACGTGAATGAAATAAATGAATCTTTAAAGAATATCACTAAAATAATTAAAAGAAGAAGAAGAAGAAGAAGCTAATATTAGTTTTATTTATTTATTCCAAAACTCATTTGATTAAAAAAACTCATCCAAATAGGTGTTTGTTTGCCGCTCAAATATGTCATAGGTTAAAAGATAATAACATGTACATTAATTACACAACAAAATAGAAGCCAAAATTTTAGGTAAAAAATCTATTTAAAATATCATGTAGAAGAGGAGAATTTTCATTAGTATCGAAAAGAGAATACAAGAGAAATTCCCATGAATAACTTCTCATCTAAATCTAATCCCTAATATTTATTTATAGAGATAATTACTTACCCAAAAAAAATTATATATCAAGACATCTATTCTAAATATGTTTTCTACTCTCAATTAGTACAAAATAAATAAACTTCCAACTTTCAATCAAATTAGGTTTTCTAATTTCTCGAATCAATTTGAGTCATTACTTCATATTTATTGAGTCAAATACTTGTTCACCAAAAAATCTAATTATTTTTTGAAAGAGGGTACTTTGTATTAAGAAAGGTTACAAAGTACACCACCTCAAAGACCTCATTAAAAAACCTCCCTAATCTTAAGTGGAGGAAAAGAGTGTGCCTTGATGTGGTAATAATCAGAAAAAACACAAAGCTGTGACAACACACAAATCAAACTCTAACCCAACACATCAAACAAAACAACACTCGCTACCAGAGCTTGGACGAAGACTATCCCTGAGTCATGGAGAGCCACACTTGCTGAAACTGTTCCAATGAAGAAATAAGGACAGGAAGCTCAAAACTCTAAAGAACAATGCAGCCTTAAGAAAAATAGCCAATAATAACTAGCAGAATTTTATTAGAACACATCTCCCAACAAACAAACTTAAACTATTGGATAATTCGAAAAGGCTGGCTCTCTATAAAACCAACTGATCAAAAGCTAACATCCACCCAACAGATTAAAAAATCCCATAATTTGACACTATGGGCACAATGAATAAACAATTTCCGACAGCCACCTCATTTCCCACTACATGAACAACATGTGCATACCAGCAATTCAGGCCACCATATTCACTTTTTAATCATTGTTACATTGAAACTTTCATCAATAAAGTTTACCTCGAAACCAACATCTGTAGCAGATCCCTCCTACATCTAGGAATCATCTCTTCACCGACTACTGCTGTATTCACCGCTCCACCACCGGTCGAAGAGCCATCCATGAGCACACAAAGCATTACACAAACACAAGAGCGGACATAGGTTGACAACGATAAGCAACACCAAGGAAACATATAACTAGCCAAAGCAAACATAAGATAGATGTAGCAACAACACACAAATGAACATGGCAAATTCCAAAACACAATAACGCCACCACCCACCAAAGCACAGGCCACAGGACACCCACACCCACCAAATAGAAACGGGAAAATGAAAAAAACCACCAGAAACCAGCTTGTCAACCAAAAAAACTAGCCACCGCAAAAAAGACTAACAAAAAAACAAAACTACTAAAATCCTTACACTAAAATGCTATTTATAAAACTGCTCCAGCTCCACTAAAAACCAAGACGAAACCTCATAACCAAAGCCTTAAACCTCTACAAACCCCTGATAGTCACGCACCAAACTCAAACAATCTGAAGATGCTAAATCCATGAGAACCTCTCTATCATAACCACCATCAGTTAAAGATCTAAACCTAAAATCAACTTGACTCCTCTTTTGTGTAATATACACACTCAGAACCTCACCATAGAAACCCACTATCCGCCAAAAGAAACAGATTCCAAAAGTACCTAAAACATTCTTCCACAGACTGTATAATAACAAGCGAGCAATAGATAATTACACTAAGGCTTTAACACAAACAACTTGCAAGTAGATTGAACTATAGCAAACTGACTCCAGAAGTAAACTAGAACCCCACACATTAACTCAACACTATGAAACTAATTCATACATAAACCGATTCTCGAGCACCGAAGCAACAATCAAATAGAAGCAGGAAAAATCACAGCTGGAGAGAACGAAATGGTCTCACCAAAAAACTAGAGGAGAACACCCAAAACGCGTAGCAGCTTTGGGGACGAAAGCCGAATGAAACCTAATCCCCAAAATCACCTGGCTGGAGAGAAAGAAACGGACTCACCAAAACTAGCGAAGAACACCTAAATCACGTAGCATCTTTGGGGACGAAAGTCGAAAACCTAATCCCTAAAATCACCTGGTCGAGCCTTACCAAACCTTTGATCAAAGAATGAGAGATAGGAATCAACGATACTGTGTTGGTTTATGAGATCTTGAGAGAAACAGTCAAAGGAGAGTGTGAAGTAGTGAGGGCGGTGGTGGCCGCCTCCACCACCGCCCAGATCTTTATCTCGGAGTTTTTGCCAACGAGCTTGACTAAAATAAGTATGCACTTATTAAATAAATTCAATTATCAAGTGATCTTCAACCACTAGAATTATAATAAAATCAAATTTAATTATCAATTAGAATTTGAGTGGATCAAAACACTTCAAATCGGTTGAAATACAAAGAATACAACAAAGAGAAAAATTGAGGGAAAAATAATCTCAAATGTTTTTAAATATTTTCCTAGACTAACCCTTAAAGTACAGTTTATTTCAAATTTAACCCTTTATATGTGATTTATTAAGTGATAGGAAAGATCATATATTTTTTTAAAGGTTAATATACACTTACACAATGTAAATTTTTTTAGTTTTACATAGATTTAGGACCGTTGGATTAATAAAAGTAGATAGTTAAGATTGACTCATTTTTTTTAGTGAATATCTTCTCATTTCCTATTGTTAATCTCAACCATCTATTTTTACTCATATAACGGTTCTACATCTATGTAAAACTAAAAACATTTACGTTGTGTAGCAAGATTCTATCTTTTTTTTAGTAATTCGACGGAATAAAACTTACATGGTCATATCTAATAAAAACTTTTAAGAGCTAAAATGTAAATTAATTTGAATTCTCCTTCTCTTGAACGTGTTAGAAAAATGATTTTCTATATTATGAAAGCCACAGGGGGGGAATCACCGAAAGAAACTGTCCACGAACTAACCGATGTGGTATATTGATTTATAGTACAGAAAAAAATATGATTTAATAAATAAAACAAAATATTTCTAGAATATTTTTAAAAATCATTTTTCATCACACTTTTTAAAAGCATATCAAACTGCTAGTAGCAGTAACACTAGTAATAACAACCACTTATTTTAAAGGGTAAATTACATGATAGATCACTTTCGTTTTAGTTTTGTACATTTTTCTCACAAAATTCAAAAAATATAATATTTAGTTATGTCCTAACCGTCCTTCGGGTAGTCCCGGAATCGGATTTCGACTTAATTTGATGTGATGGAGTCGCCACCGATCATTTTAATTTGGTTGATCGAATACCATAATTTATCGTTTTCTGATCTAAAACTTACCAGAAATTTGTCGGATTCAGGAGTCGATTACAGTCAGGGAAGGATTAGCACCCATGTATTGCCCTTTCGGTACAAATTTGATTTCTCGATTGTCTTAATTACGAAAATTAAAAGTTAAATTAAAATTTAGAAGTTCTATTCGAATTACTTACCTTTGACCAATTTAAAATTGCCTAAAAAGAAGTGAAATTAATGTTAAACAAATAAAATAAAATAAAAGATCCGAAAAAATACAAATATTAAAGAGGATTAAATTGAAAAGAATGAAAGAATTTGGGGGTCAAATTGATGATAAATGAAAGTTGTAGGGAGAAAATAAAAAGGTTAGGGGCCAATTTGCAAAATGTAAGAAATATAAACATGGATTAAATTGAATTAATTCAAAATTCAAAGGCAAAATTACAACAGGTGACCAAAATGAATTACGCATCAAAACTTCAGGGATTGCAAAAATAATTTAAGAATTTGTTAATTACACATAGGTCTCCTATAAATAGCCCTTAAATCACATATTCCACTCATTTTAAACCATTTCTCAAAATCAACACCCCTAAACTCTCTCAATTCTCTCACCCACCCACCTAGTCGGCCACCCGCCGACGTTTAAAGCCATTGTCGACCGCCGCTCCGGCCACCACCATCAATGGTCGAAAAACTCAAACTTACCCGAAAATATTCCTCCTGATGTCTCGAACCCAAAACCGACCACTAAACATCCAAACAAGGCCCCTATTGAAGTAGATCTAGGCCTAAATTCGATTTTTTACTTTTTCCGGTAAACCTTTTCAACTTCCGTCGACCGATGCCGTTTCGAGCCAAAGCTGCTGTTAACCTTTATTTTTATTTGATTTTCCGATGGGTATCCAGATGTTATTTTCGTATTTCGCTTGACTTCTTCGGTTTTTTGTTCGATTACTTTTTTTTATTGCATATTGCTTTGTTTCTCTTGTGCTCTTTGAGGGTTTTTTCTGTATGTCCTTCATCTCGATTGTGCAAGGCTTTTATAGCCTTGAATCCGGCTGTTGTAATCTCGAAAGGGACAGGATTTCTCGTCCGATTATTGCGACCGACTCTATTCCATTTTGAGTTCATGCAAGATATTATTGCAATTTTTATGTTTCGGGTGCTAGAGATATAGACCAATTGGTAGCCTTGCTGTCGCGTGGCCTCCACACGCATTTGAATGGTGATCTGATGTGTTTTCGGCCGTTGGATCAAAGAGCCAATTCCAATGGCTCTGATTGATGCGACACCCATGCTAAAAGATAAAACCCTAATCTGTTAGGTCAAGCAGATGGGCTTAAGCTTACTGGGCTCCCTCTGGTTTTACTTGCTGGATCAGGCTTGCATGTTTGATTGGGCTTCCTCATACTCTTGCTGGATTGGATTCTGATTGGACCTAGACTTGAACCTAAACCAAAATGAAAATAAATAAAAAGAAATGAAAATAAAAAGAGTAAAAATAAAATTAAAAAAGTAATATATTGTATACTATATATATATATATATATATATATATATTAAAAACTATATATTATTCAAAAAAAATATATATTATATTTTCAAACACTATATTTTCAAAAATATTTATTTTCAAAATTCTATTATGCTTTCAAAAATTATATATATTATATATTTTCAAAAAATATATAACATATTTTCAAAACCTATATTATATATTTTCCAAAATTATACATTATATATATTTTCAAAAATTATATAATATATTTTCAAAAACTATATTATATATTTTTCAAAATTATATATTATATATATTTTCAAAAAGTATATAACATATTTTCAAATACTATATTATATATTTATCAAAATTATATATTATATATATATTTCAAAACCACATATATATCTCGCACTATAAATACTATATAATAGCAATCATTTGGGCGACTCCAGGACGAAAATGGGTGTCTACAAGTTACTTTGGTTTTTATTTAACTAAGACATGATCACTTTTATTTAACTATAAGTAACTACATCTTAATTAAATAAACGTGAACATAACTACATACTAATAAAATAAAAACGAAAGTGATCAAATATTATATCATTTGAATTTAATAAGGAAAAGTGTATACAATTTAAACGAAAGTAACCAATTATGTAATTTATCCTATTCTAAAAGAGAAAGAAGTGTTGGCTCCTAGTGACCCAGGTAGGCATAAAACACAAATTTCCTCCTTGCAAAGAACCAAACAAAAAAACCCTTGAAACATTAAAACCCAAACTCCCTATTATTGGCTCCTAGTCCAATCACGAGACACACCCACCAAACATGTCGGGTGAGCATATACATCATACGATCAAGTTATGTAGAATTGAGTAATAAAATCAATTAGTCAAGTTAAGCATTATCTTATTATTTAAATTTTTAGTTAAATTAATAAAATTTGAGTCACGTTAGAAAGAAGAACCAAAAGATTAAATCAGAAAATAATCAAATTATTTAAATAAACTAAGGATCAAAAGCGACTTAGTTTTAATATTTGATTTTTTAATTTCAAATTTGATACAAACTCAAAATTATAATAACTAAATCGAGTAAACATACATAACTCAAACAATTTGAATAATTTAAAATTTAAAATTAACATTATGTTGTAACGTCCTTAACCTTTTGGGATCCAATTATGGACTATATACCGCTTCATTTTATAAAACTTATTATAATTGGAATATCATTTTATAACTTTTAATAATCGAGAAATTTAATAAAATAGTATCATATAATTGGAGAACCACTTGTGCACTCTACCCTTACATACTTAATAGAAGAATATTGTTGCACCCCAAAAAATGGATAGATAGAAAATACGTGATTTACACCCCAAGAAAAAAAGTTGAAACAAACAATTACTATATATCATTTCTTTTTAAAACATTAAGTTTCATAAATACAATAGACAATACATAAATCTTAAGTTTAAGCAACACATTTATTTATTTTACAAATGAGAACACAAGAAGTTCCATGCAAATTTATTTAAATCATTAAGTTCTCGAATCAAATTGAGATTGGATCAATCAACAACATAGTGATGCCAGTTTTTGCAGATTCGCCAACACGTGTATAAGCATCTTCATCCTTGTAAAGCAGATCAATGACCCTTGTAAGGTTTAGAACTCGATCAAGAGCCAACTTTGGCACTGCCGTTGGTTTCAACAACTCTTCATTCAGATCCTTCCAAGCATTGTTTATTCGCTTGTAAAACTCATCGTATGCCACTTGTGCCGATGTCCCGTATTGATTTATGTAGCACTCCACCGCATAAGGAGAATGTCCTCTCACTTGCTCAAACTACAATAAAAGAAACGAATTAAATCGAACCGAAATCAACCTGAATATTACAGTTCCTCAATGTTATACCTGGTGACTAACAACATCATCCATCAGCCTACAAATAGTTGTTGAAGCTCTAAGAATCTTGGGGTCATTAAATGCCCAAATGAATGTCTCTTTTCTTATGCTATCTTCCATGCCAACGAAAGATACAATTGTAAGCATCGGATAACAAGAAGAAACAAATGCAACAGACAAATACTCCACCAGTGTTGGCATGTATTTTTCATGGAGCCATTTGGCCTCAGTATACTGGGCTTGACACGCTTGTTTCATCTATTAACAAACAAACAAATACCCAGTTAGCAAAACCATCTTAAATTAAGTACAGTTTTCGATGCGAAAGAAAAACAAGAAGTTAGATTATATATACCGCTTCAATTGCGAGTGGGACACGATATGATTTTCCTTGTTCGGACATCAAATCATTCATATCTTTAAAAACATTTAAGATTTCACGATACAGCAATTTCATGTAGTCCGGAAGTTGATCCGTGCAGTTGATATCCCACCTGCAATATGTCATCGATATGTCAACAAAACTTGTAATGGTTTGATGTGAAGGTGGATATATGTTCTGAGTGACCTGTGGATTGCTTTTGTAAAGAGTTCAAGTTCTTCTGGTGTGCCATATGCATCATAAGTATCATCCATTATTGATGTGAGGGATATTACTTTGGTCATAAAAGTTCTAGCAATGGAGTAATGGGGTTCAAAGTACACTCCATTTATACACAAATAACACTCCACCAATCTATCTCGTATGTAAGGAAAATTGGTCGCTACATCTAAATCTTTCCACCACCTGAAATAAAGGGAAAAACTGAAAATTTATGTTTATCTGTTGAATAAGGATCAAAACCTTTAGCACTATTGATACCTGTTAATCTCCTTTAACTCCTGCTTGTGCAAATGTTGTACCATTTTGAAATCCAACTTTGCGAATTTCATTAAGTTTTGATCTTGGTTACCATATCCTTCATATATGGAAATGTAGCTCCTAGCAACCAGCCTAGGTAAGCTCTTGCGTAGCGGTCGTTTTAGAGCACCGGCGATCTGTAAGGAGAGAGGATAATCCACCATTGTTTCTGCCAACTTTAGATGAAATGTGGTGAAAGAAAGAGCTTCTTCTAATATACTTTCTCCCTGCAGTTGAAAGTGTGCAGCTTCATAGAACTCTAACATGCCTTTAATGTCACTGATTAAGGATTCTTTGAACTTTCCATTCTCATCTTTGAACTTATTGAATGTATATAGTCAATCAGTAAGCAAATTTTGAATTCCATAAGTTCCATATTTATTACCCTTTGTATGAATATTGGTTTTAAAAAGTTATGGCATACCGTGATGAACATTGAAGCCATGCTCTCTTAGCAAACGAAACCGAACAGCAGTAGTGCAGAGATCATCATCATCATCATCAGTTTGGTATACAATTTGCAGGGCATCTTCAATCTCTTTTTTGAAATGATAAGCCACGCCTAAGCGTTGGACCGCATCGATTATGTGCACCTTTCGGGATGGTTTGTCGATGCTTTTCACTAACATTCTCCTCACTTGTCGCTTCAATTCTTGGTACTCTTGTTGAGTTCCAGCATCCATATCCTGTTGAAGCATGAAAAGCTTTCAGTTAAGTTCAAAGTACCCGTTCCATTGTGTCATACACATACTAAAAGAGGTATTCACAAGTAGGAACATACCATATCAGAAGGAGAAGAGAGGAAAATTTCCCCCCAAAAGTTGGGAATATAATCGGCCAAATGGCGATTCTCCTTGGACATGTTAACAGCTTGAGATGGAACAAGATTTGCAGAAACTTGAGAAGACATTTCTTTAGTGTATGCTTAAAAGGCTCTTTTAAGTTTGGTGTGATTCTGATGCATCTATGAGATGCTTGTATTTATAGGCATCCATCAATCTCGATGAACATGATAAATAGTATCATCTCACGTTGGTCTTGAATTTCACGTCTTAAACGGGTGACGAGGACGTTGGGAAATGAGTGTTGAGGAAGACCGAGATTTGGAAGAATGATTTTATGTTGCATCAAATTGATAGATTTTTTAAATATTGAGGATTTATTAAATTATTTTGAATTATGAACAATTTGATAAAATGTATATGTTTTGAGGACAAAAATAAAAACAATAGAATATACTTGGATGACCAACTAAAACGAAACCTCATGTTAGATATAATTTAAAAAAAATATAGTTAGATGAATAAAATAGAAACACAAAAGTATGTCGGTGACCAAACATGTAATTTACCCTTGTTTATATTTATGCTCACATTTTTGTACATTTACTTTCTTTCAACAAGCTATTGTGACTTCCTTCATAATGGTTGGTTCCTCGATTCCGCTCATCCCATACACTTAGGGATCGTCATGGGTTGGTTGGGTCGGATTTTCAGTCAATCTTATTCGACCTTAAACAAAATAAATTTTTTACTCGAAATTAGATACGATCTAAATTTAGGATGATTTTATTCGACCCAAAATTTAACACCTATTTTTTTATATAAAACTTGCACTTAACCTAATATGACCTGACACAAATATATAATTCTTAATTTTATGATAAAATAGGAATCAAATTTAAAAAATATAGTGAGATGTATTATTGTAATTATCTCTAAATATATAGATATAATTATATTATTTTTTGGGTCATGTCAATTCGGATATTTTTTCTTTCTAAACCTAAACTCGACCTGATCTCATAATCTAAAATATTCAATATGATCCTATCTGACTCAAACTTAATTTTATTATTAAAAACTCGACCTAATAAAATCGAGTTGAATCAAAACATATCAGATTCAGATTGAAACTCATAGAATTCGAGTCATAATCCATAACCATCGCTACATACATTCCAATCATTCCAACTTCATCTAGTTAAATACTGGTAAATTTTCTCTAACCTTGGTCGCACCTACTAATTATGGTGTAGACAAGTTAATTAGTGGCGGAGGGGTTTCTTTAAGGTGGGTATATATTTATCCTAGGATCGGAATTTATTTATATTAATTGTTCATTTTATTAGTGATAACTACCTTAAAATTTTATTTGTGTCTATTTTATACGAAAATTTTCTATTATTAATATTTATATGCTCATCCTCAAAAATATTTCTGATCGCTGAAGCTAACCGTCGAGGTGGAAGGGTCGTTGACAATCGTGCACCCTGAGAATTGTCCTTCTGCATGGACCTGAGTGGATTCATCAACTATCTTCCCCAGATAGGAACGTCAGAGTGGACCTAAAATTATTTTTGTGAGTAGCTCCATATTATTCTTCTCGAAAAATAAAATATTTATTAATAAAATTAAGTAATTAAGGTCTTACTAAAATATTTAGTTAAAAACTTCTTTGAACCTAAAAAGAGTAAAAATTTCAGCTTTTTCTTTTTTTCTTCTAAATAAACTTTTATTAATAAGAAGGAAAACATCAAAGAATGGTCATAAAGGAGGATAAACTTGTCTCAGTCCAGCATGTTCATCTTATATACTCAGTTCTAATATTTTTTTTCTCGGTAATAGAAGTTTATTAAAAAAAGATTAATTTCGATTATATATTTCGTTAAAAATCTCACTAATCCTAAAAATAAAAATATCTAACTAATTCGGTAGGTAATGCAAATATAGTTATATCTCATATTCATTAGATATTAATTTTGATAAAAAATTTCATAATATTTCACATATTTTATCATTTTAATGTTGGTTACAGTTATAGTCTAGTTCATATGTGCATGTCGTTAATTTGTGTTTGGGTTAATACACATCCTTGATCTATATATTATGTATTTATTTCTTTAGAGATCATATTTTAAAATTTTGAGAGTACTATATTAATTACGGATAATGATAATCCGTTTTTTTAAAGAGGATATTTGTATTATAGACAAATGCAAAGTACAATACCTCAATGACCTCATTAAAAAACCTCTCCTAGTCTTAAATGGAGAAAAAGAGTGAACCAAGAGATGGAAGAAAACAAATACAAGGATACCACAGTGGGCATCTCCTCGACTTTCACGGTGGGCAAGACTTTGATCGTCTCTTTTTGTACAGGCGAAGTGTTGTATCGATTCGAGTGAATCTCCGTTAAATGTTGTAACAATAAGTCTAGATCGAGACTCAAGAAATAATTGCCTAAAGACCTTGTATGGTTGGAGTTTGAGTTTAGGCCACTCTGGTTGGAATCATAAGAACCTTGGACGATGATAAGAAAAAATAATAATTTGAGAACGATGGGATTAAAGATAAATAAAAAAAAATGGTGAGTTGAAGAAGGAGAGAAAGGGGTGAGGACCGGTCAAAATGATCTCACTAGCCAAATATTATATAAAAAAAGTAAGAATAACGAGTCTCATCAACATTCTATTACTCCAATAACAAATTCATTATTTTTGAAAATTCAACTAGGAAAACAAAAACATACGAAAACATTAGTAACAATTTATATAATTTACCCCATGACATATATTGTTCATCACTTTCAATTCATCACTCTCATAAAATTTCTAGTCATGGTTCTCCATATGAATCAGAAGAGGCTAGATTGTTCACAACTATTATAATCAATATCAGACATTGTTAAGAAACTATATTAAATATTTAGAAGAAATAAAATTAAATTATTAGTAAAAATATAAACAAAATATTTAAATTATATAAGTAATTAAAAATTTTCAAAGGTACGAACATATCTCCTAATATTTTCTCAGTCCACCCATGGCCGCATTTTACAATAGTAATGTTGATATTTGTGGGCCCTTTTAATTGTTGCCACTCAACTTGATCCCACCATTTCCTATTCTCTCTGAGAAAATAACTGGCTGCCATTTGTCACTTCCTCCTCCTTTTAAACGTGTTCAAATGCTGCCTTCGTACGTTATCAAAAGGCGTAATGTTAAAAATAGCCCCTAATATTTATGAAAATTATCATTTTGGCTGCTATTAGTTAACACACGACTAACGTTCCAAAATAAGAATGTTTATTAACCTAAATAAAATGTTCGGGGATAAAATGTTTCGAAAAAAATAAGGGACATATTAATAAAACGTTGGAGGCTAAAATGTCTCGAAAAATAATGAACGTCATAGAAAGACGAATTTAGAAGTATTTTTTAAGATAAACAATATTAATAATATAAAAATTTTAATATGAAAGAACTATAAATAAAATTTTAGGATATATATAATCAATAAAATAAATAACTAATCGAAAGAAATTCATACTTTAGAGTGAATACGTACCAATTTTAGAAACAAGCTACATTCATTGCTGACATTCGAGGCGAATGTATGCAATATCAAAGGAAATAAATACATACATATCATTTTTTTGAAAATTTGTTAAATTTAATATCAATATAGTTTTTTTTTTTAAAATATTTAAATTTTATTTTAAAACATTGATACTCTTACTTAAATAAAGTACTCATGATTAAATATTGATATCAAATTTTGACATTAGATTTTTTTTAATATATACACAAGAGTATCAATGTTGTGCTTTATCATAAATTTTGCTTTCAAATAATTTTATGCTCTCTTAAACAAACACTAATAGTTTAGGTACTAAAATAAATTAAAACTGATAATTTCAATACTAAATTCAAAGTTCACCCTTATTTTTTTAAAAATAACAATACTATTTAATTCATCTATCCATTAAACTTCACGTATCCAAATAAAAAAGGGTAAAACAACACATTTAGTACTTGAACTATTACTTTTGCTCCATTTCAATACCTATTTTATTTTCAAAACCATACCTACATTTACTTTAGGTTTCAATTTAGAACCAGCTATTAAAAACTTAACGGCACCAATAACGTAGAATTTATAGCACAAGATGCATGAAACATCGAAAAAGGTAAAATAATTCCATATCATCGCTCCCGCTAAGTTTTTAATAATGAGTTACCAAATTGAAACTTAAAGTAAATATTATGTATAGTTTTGAAAAAAAGAATAAAGTTTAAATTCAATGAATCCTTCAAATTCAATGAAAAGAAACCTTCAAATTCAATGAATCCTACACATAAGTTAACTAATTATCAATCATCTTAGCCGACGAATTCAAGTCATTGGTGACCTCTCATCGTTCATTATCAATCGACGAATTCAGCTAAGTTATTCCTTTGCTTTTACATCTTAAATTATTAGAGTAAATCTTTTTAATAGTTTTACGTGATTATAAGTTAATATATGTTCATAAGTCTTTTACATCTTAAAAATTATTCACTCAACATACGGGTTGAGTATTTTATTCAAACTTGATCATTTCTTTTAAAAGCATAAAGCTTCGTTAAGACAACAGAGACAATACATAATAAACACCAAACAAACTAGAGGGAAATTGAAGCATTATATGCTTCCCAGCACAACATATTTATTTATTTAACAAAGGACATATCAAAGCATTGTTGGGGTCAAACTGAGATGGGTTCAATCAACAAGGAAGTGATGCCATCTTTCACTGAATCACAAACAAACGTATAACCATCGTCGTTCTTGTAAAACAGATCAAGAACCCTTGAAAGGTTGAGAATTCGATCAAGAGCCGACGTCGGCACCGCCGTTGGTTTCAAGAACCCTTCAGTCATATCCATCCAAGCACCCTTTATTTGATTGTTTAACTCGTCGTATGCAGCTTGCACCGGTGCGTCGTATTGTTTCATGTAGCACTCGACCGCGGAAGGAGGATGTTCTCTCTCTCGCTCGAACTACAAAAGAAAAAAAAAACATTGTAATAAAAAGAAGGATGGTTTTATATTAGGCCTGTAAGCATTGCAGAAAATAAATGATGTACCTGGTGCGTAACAACATCATCCATCAGCCTACAAATAATTGTTGAAGCTCGAAGAATCTTGGCGTCATTAAATGCCCAAATGAAAGTCTCTTTTGTAATGCTATCTTCCATGCCAACAAATGCTACAACTGTGAGCAGCTGATAAGTAGAAGTAACTAATGCAACAGACATATACTCCTCAAAAGTGGGGACGTAATTTTCATGGAGCCATTTGAACTCAGCATAGTAGGCTTCACATTGTATTTTCATCTATCAACAAACAGGAAAACAAAAATTTAACAAAAACCAACTATTATTATTGAATAAGATTTCAGACTAAAGTATTTACCGCTTCTATTGCGTACTGGATACGATATGATTTTCCTTGTTCAGACATCAAATCTTCCATTTCTTTATAAACATTTAAGAGTATGGTATAGCATTTTTTCAAGTATTCCGGAAGTTGATCTATGCAGTTGATATCCCACCTGCAATATGTCAAAGAGTTCAAGTGGTTAATTCTGTATAATTCAATAAACAAAATTGCTTCTGAAGATGGATGTATATCACCTGTTGATTGCGTTTGTAAAGAGTTCAAGTTCTTCATTTGTGCCATAGGCATCGTAAATATCATCAATAAGTGATGTGATAGTACTTTGGTCAGAAAAGTTCGAGCAATAGAGTAATGGGGTTCAAAGTACACTCCATTTATCCACAAATAACATTCCACCATTCTGTCTCGTGCAAAGGGGAAATTGGTAACAAAATCTAAATTTTTCCACCACCTGAAATACGAAAAAAAGAAAAGAATTTATGTTGATAAACATATGTTATTAGTAGACTTGTTTATATGTTATTACCTGCTTATCTCTTTTATCTCCTTGTGCAAATGTTGCAGTATTTTGAAGTCTAACTTTTCAAATTTTAATAAGTTTTGGTCATGGCAGCCATATGCTTCATATATGGGGATGTAGCTCCTAGCAACCAGCCTCGGCAGGCTCTTGCGAAGGGATCGGTTTAGAGCACCGGCGATCTCTGCCGAGAGAGGATAGTTGACCTTTGGTTCTTCCAACTTTAGCTGCAATTTAGTGAATGAAAGAGATTCTTCTAGTATATCCTCTCCATGCACTTTAACGTTGGTTGACGACCGTCGGTAATTTTTATTATCCTTTTATTTTATTTTGTTTTTTATTTTCAATAAATTTGCATGTATGACACGTTTTCATCTGCCTTTATGGCACATGTTCTTCAGTCTTTTGGCACGTTTTTCGGTCGTTTGGTCGTTGTTTTTACTTATCTTTTTTATAAGGGTTGATTTGGTATTGCCACGAGTGATCAAGATGACGCTTATTTGTTATATTGTTGATCTTCCCTGTTTTGGACCCTCAAACTGGATTTGGATGGCCGTTATGCGTTCGTGTATAGCTTTTCATATCACTTGAGTCTGATTTGCAGTTTATTGATGGTCTTTCAGTAGCTTGATCCCTTTTTTGTGGTTCGTTTGCCGATATAATCAGATCTATTTGTATCTATTTTGTTCGAGTTTTCTTGATTAGATTTTAATCTTTCATTGTATGATCTTTATGTAATCTTACGTTGCTAATTCTGTTTCAATGATTACAGAAAATTGTCCTAATTATGTGCTTAATTTATGATTATGATTATAAATTTTTATTGTAATTTAGGATATTTCCTATTATAAATAAAATTAATAATTTATTTAAAAATAAAATATTCGATTAAGATAATTTGAACTGCATATTTAGATGTCACATTCGTTACAATAATAACCCAATACAAATACTCTATTAAGAATTACTTTTTAACATGATTAAAATAAAAATATATTGGAAAGTCGGCCAACAGCCAACAAGTGGCCAAGTTGGCCAAATTATTTTCAAGAATTAATACATCGAAAGGTGCATGGAAATTTTTTGTTTAAATATTAAATGGGATAATTCAATTTAGTCATTGTACTTTAGGGTATTTATAAGATTAGTCCTTAAGCTTCAACTATAAATACCGTAGCTCATTTAGCTTCAAAACCATCCCAAAGCATTCTAGCTTTCTCCCAATGCTAGATAATTTAGAGAGTTTCTTGAGAGTTGTTTTCTCCTTTTTATCAAGAGAGAATTATCATTGTTTTCTCCTTGGTAAATCGAGAGAGGTTGTAATTCCTATTTTCTCATAGTGAAATTCTTCTACCGTTGTTTGTGGTTTTTACCCTATATTATTTAGAGGTTTTCCACGTAAATTTTGTGTCTTCTTTATCTTTATTTTAATTTTCTCAAATTATCAATTGTGATTTTGCTCTATCCGATAGCCGTATTGCGCAATAATTGGTATCCGAGCCAGATTTGAGTGTGTAATATCTGCTTATTGTCTTTGTGGTTGCCACCAAAAGGTGGATCCTCCAACATAAGAAAGTAAGAAGGTATTACCCATTCTTTGAAGGTTCCAGAGAACTATTCACGATAGTGAAATAGTGGGAGCTATCTGTAATAGAATCTATGGCAACGAAATTTGATATTGAAAAGTTCAATGAGAGAAATTTCTCATTGTGGAAATTGAAGATGAAGGCCATCCTCAGGAAAGACGAGTGTCTAGCGGCTATCAGTGAAAGACTAGTAGATTTCACAGATGATAACAAATAGATCGAAATGGACGGGAATGCTGTGGAAAACTTTCATCTAGCATTAGCAGATAAAGTATTGTCAAGCATCGAGGAGAAGAAGACAACTAAGGAGATATGAGATCATCTCACCAAATTGTACGAGGCCACATCGTTGCACAATAAAATTTTCCTTAAGAGGAAATTGTACACTCTATGGATGCCAGAATCTACTTAAGTGACGGAGCACTTAAAACACGCTGAACACTTTATTTTCTCAGCTTACATCCTTATGCTGTAAAATAGGAGAACAGGAACGTGTTGAACTTCTACTTCAAAGTCTACCTGATTTGTATGATCAACTCATCATCAACTTGACAAACAATAATGTCACCAGTCTAGTCTTTGATGACGTAGCAGCTGATGTTCTACAAGAAGAAAATCGGTGTAAGAACAAGGAAGACAGACAAGTAAATCTGCAACAAGCAGAAGCATTGACAACGATGAGAGGGAGATCAACAGAACGTGGCCAAAGTAGCAGTCACAAACATGGTAGATCGAAGTCGAGGAGAAAGAAGAATTTAAAGTGCTATAACTGTGGAAAGAAGGGTCACTTGAAGAATGATTGTTGGAGTCTAAATAAAAACTCCAATCCACAAGGCAATACCGCAAACACTTCAGATAATGGAGATGCTCTATGCTGTGAAGCGTCAACCACTGTGGAAGGTAGACAAAGATATGCAGATATGTGACTAATTGATTCGGGAGCAACATATCACATGACCTCAAGAAGAGAATGGTTCCATCATTATGAACCTGTCTCAGGAGGATCTGTGTATAGTTGCAATGATAATACCTTAGAAATCGTTGGCGTGGGAACCATCAAATTAAAGATGTATGATGGAACAATTAAAGTTGTTCGAGATGTGCGGCACGTGAAAGGCCTGAAGAAAAATTTATTATCCTACGGATTGTTGGATAATAATGCAAGCAAAATTGAAACACAGAAAGGAATCATGAAGGTGTTCCGTGGAGCTCTTGTGGTGCTGAAAGGCGAAAAGATAGCTGCAAACTTGTACATGCTAAAGGGAGAGATTTTGCTAGAAGTAGAAGCTTCTGTTGCCTCATGTAGTTCAGATTATGCAATGCTATGGCATCAAAAACTTGGACACATGTCAGAACAAGGAATGAAATTCCTTGTGGAGTAAAAGCTACTTCCAGGCTTAACAAATGTATCACTTCCTTTGTGTGAGCATTGCATAACAAGTAAGCAGCATCGGTTGAAATTCAACACATCAAATTCTAGAGGCAAAAGTGTTCTAGAATTGGTTCACTCTGACATATGGCAAGCACCAGTTACATCCCTAGGCGGAGCAAAATACTTTGTCTCATTTATTGATGACTACTCCAGGAGATGTTGGGTGTACCCTATTAAGAAGAAGTCAGATGTGTTTTCAACTTTCAAAAACTTCAAAGCGTGGGTGGAACTTGATTCTGGAAATAAGATCAAGTGTTTCAGAACAGATAATGAAGGAGAATACACAAGTGAAAAAATTGATGACTTTTTCTGGAAAGAAGGCATCAAAAGACAGTTCACAATGGTGAACACTCCTCAATAAAATGGAGTGGTAGAGCGGATGAACAAAACCTTGTTAGAAAGAAAAAGAGCAATGTTGAGGGATGCAGACCTAGAAAAATCATTCTGGATAGAAGCAGTCAATACCACCTGATATTTGGTGAATCGAGCTCCATCAACTACAATAGAGCTGAAGACACTAATGGAGATGTGGATTGGTAAACCAGCTGATTATTCAAACCTCCATATATTTGGAAGTATTGTGTACGTGATGTACAACTCCCAAGAAATCTCAAAGCTGGATCTAAAATCCAGGAAATGCAAATTCTTGGGGTATGCTGATGGAGTATAGGGGTATCGCGTGTGGGTTTCCACTACTCGCAAAGTGATCATCAGTAGGGATGTTATCTTTGTAGAAGATAAACTACAAAGAAAAGAAAATGATGATAGAACTGAAAAGTCAGAGACTACGCAGATACATGTAGAAAAGGAGGTTGAACAAGGAGATTCTTCTGAAGCAGAACCAGCACATGATGAACAAGAACCAGAGAGTTCTGAAGCTCCAACAACTCGTCAATCAGGTCATGTGAGAAGATGTCCCAATTGGCACTCAGATTATGTTATAGAAGGAAATATTGCATACTACCTTTTAACAGAGGACGGTGAGTCATCAACATACCAGGAGGCAATAAACAACTCAGATGCTTCACTATAGATGATGGCGATGCAAGAAGAAATTGAATCCCTTCATAAAAATAATACATGGGACCTTGTGCCACTACCACAAGGAAGGAAGTCAATTGGTAACAAATGGTTCTTCAAAATCAAGAGAAATGGTGACGATCAAGTGGAGAGGTATCGTACAAGACTGGTGGTCAAAAGATATGCTCAGAAAGAAGGTATTGATTTCAATGAAATTTTTTCTCCTGTGGTTCGACTAACAACAGTTCGAGAAGTCTTGCCAATATGTGCTACATTGAACTTACATCTAGAGCAGCTAGATGTTAAAACAACTTTTCTTCATGGAAATCTTGAAGAAGAGATTTACATGCTCCAGCTTGAAGGTTTTGAAGAAAAAGAAAAGAAAAACTTGGTTTGCAGGTTGAACAAATATCTATACGGTCTAAAGCAGGTGCCGAGGTGTTAGTATAAGATATTTGATTCCTTCATTATGTGCCTTGGATACAACAGACTTAATGCAGACCCTTGTGCTTATTTCAATAGGTCTGGTGATAAAGATTTTTTTATATTGCTATTGTATGTGGATGACATGTTGGTTGCAGGACCCAACAAAGATCATATTGAATAATTGAAGGCACAAATGGCTAGGGAATTTGAAATGAAGGACTTGGGATCAACAAACAAGATTTTAGGGATGCAAATTCATTGAGACAGAAGTAATAGGAAGATTTGGCTTTCACAAAAGAATTACTTGAAGAAGATCTTGTCACGATTCAGCATGCAAGATTGTAAGCCAATTTCTACCTCTCTTCCTATTAACTTCAAATTATCCTCCAGTATGAGTCCTAGCAGTGAAGAAGAGAGGATGGAGATGTCTCGAGTACCGTATACATCAGCAGTGGGAAGTTTAATATTCGCTATGATATGCACAAGACCAGACATTGCATAAGCAATGGGAGTGGTTAGTCGGTACATGCGAATCCAGGCAAAGAGCATTGGAATACAGTAAAGAGGATCCTGAGATACATCAAAGGGACCTCAAATGTTGCAGTATGTTATGGAGGATCATACTTACTTATAAATGGGTATGTCAATTCTGACTATGCATGAGATTTGGATAAAATCAAATCTACAATAGGAAATGTGTTCAAAGTTGCTGATGGAGCTGTAAGATAGATTTCTAAGTTGCAGTCAGTTGTGGCTACATCCACAACAGAAGCAGAATATGTAGCAGCTACATAAGCCAGTAAAGAAGCAATTTGGTTAAAGATGCTATTGGAGGAGCTTGGGACAATCAAAAGTATATCTCTCTGTTTTGTAACAGTCAAAGTGCCTTGTATCTAGCAAGGAATCCAACATTTCATTCAAGGACAAAGCACATACGAGTTCAGTACCATTTCATTCGTGAAAAGGTGAAAGAAAGAACGGTAGATATGTAGAAGATCCATACCAAAGACAACATAGCAGATTTCATGACGAAGGTGATCAATGCCGATAAATTTACTTGGCGTCGATCCTCTTGTGGCCTGTCAGAAACGTAAGCAACATGAAGGTACAAGGTAGAAAGAATGCTGTGAAGATATGATCGTTCCAATCAAATCTTCAAGTGGGAGATTATTGGAAAGTCGGCCAACAGCCAACAAGTGGCCAAGTTGGCCACATTATTTTTAAGAATTAATGCACCGAAAGGTGCATGGAATTTTTTTGTTTAAATATTAAATGTGATAATTTGATTTAGTCATTGTACTTTAGGGTATTTATAAGATTAGTCCTTAATCTTCAACTATAAATACCCTAGCTCATTTAGGTTCAAAATCATCCCAAAGCATTCTAGCTTTCTCCCAATACTAGAGAATTTAGAGAGTTTCTTGAGAGTTGTTTTCTCATTTTTATCAAGAGAGAATTATCATTGTTTTCTCATTCGTAGATCGAGAGAGGTTGTAATTCCTATTTTTCTCAGAGTGAAATTCTTATACCGTTGTCTGTGGTTTTTACCCTATATTATTTAGGTGTTTTCCACGTAAATTTTGTGTCTTCTTTATCATTATTTTTATTTTCTCAAATTATTAGTTGCGATTTTGCTCTATTTGATAGCCGTATTGCGCAACAAAATATTCATTCATCGTATAATGTAAACACACAACGCATCTAAACTATGATAATTGAGTATAAACATAAAACATAGGTGAATATACATGGTGAGAATATCTATATTTAGGATTGAGTATTGTTCTTTATTAGATTTACTTCATTTCTTTTAAAAACATAAAGCTTCATCAAGACAACAGAGATAATACATGATAAATACAAGCACACTAGAGGTAACTTCAAGCACTATCTGGATATAGGTTTTCATGCACAACATGTTTACTTAATTTACAAATGATTCCAGGTTCATAAACTTCCTTTTATTTGGTCAAATTGAGATGGGATCAATCAACAAGGCATTGATGCTAGCTTTTACTGAATCATAAACAAGCTTGTAACCATCATCGTCCTTGTGAAACAGATCAAGAACCCTTGTCAGGTTGAGAATTCGATTAAGAGTCGACGTTGGTACCGTCATTGGTTTCAATAACCCTTTGTTCATATCCTTCCAAGCACTCTTTATTTGCCTATTTAACTAATCGTTCGCAGCTTGCACCGGTGCCCTGTGTTGTTTCATGTAGCACTTGACAGCGAAAGGAGGATGTTCTCTCACTCGTTCGAACTAAAAAAACTATTATACTAAAAAACCTGAACCAAATTGAACATAAATCAACTTGAACATCACAGTTTGTACCTGGTGGGTAACCACATCATCCATCAGCCTGCAAATAATTGTTGAAGCTCTAAAAATCTTGGGGTAATTAAATACCGAAATGAAATTCTCTTTTGTAATGCTATATTCCATGCCAACGAATGATACAATTGTGAATAGCTGATAAGTAGAAGTAACTAATGCCACAGACATATACTCCTCAAATGTTGGGATGTAACTTTCATGGAGCTATTTTAACTCAATATAGTAGGCTTCACATTGTATTTTCATCTATCAACAAACAATCAAACCAAAATTTAACAAAAACCAACTATTATTATTCATTAAGATTGCAGGCCTATGTTGAAAGCTTTAAATGACAGATGTTATTCTAACATTTCTGAGAAATTGCTGAAAAGAGAGAACAACTAGAAAGGCAGCAAGTTGTGACTCTAACTGGAGGTGGTTTAGGGGATGTGGCTACTGAAAAGAAGTTACAGCTAGAGCTCATTGAGTTAGAAAAGACAGAAAGGATGTTTTATCAACAGAAAGAAAAAGTGGATTGGTTGCAAGATGGTGATCAATGTACTAAATTTTTTCATTCTCAAGTTACAGTTAAAAGGAAGAGAAATATCATTAGAGTATCGATTGATGAGAGGGGAAATAAATTGGAAACTTTTGATTCTATGTCTGAGGAGTTGGTGAGCTTTTTCATAATGCAGATTGGAACTATTGATGAGAATGTGTAGGGGTGTACTAAGGAGTTCTTGAGGGATTTGTTGGGATATTTCTTTCCTGAAGGTGATAATGCTTATTTGGTTAGAGCTATTACCAATGATGAAATCAAAGCTTCTATTTGGAATCAAGGCAGGGATAAATCCCCTGGCCCTGATGGTTATACATCTGGTTTCTTTCAGTCTGCATGGGATATTGTTGGAGGAGATTTTCTAGCTACTGTTAAATACTTCTTTGATTCCTCTAAAATGTTGTATGTTTTAATTCTACTACAGTTGCTTTAGTTCCTAAACAACCTAATTCTTACAAGGTTATGGATTTCAGGCCTATATCTTGTTGCTCTATATTTTACAAAACAATTACTAAGATTTTGGTGGGAAGACTGGTAAAGTACTTCCCTGAGATGATATCCCTAAATCAATCAGCTTTTGTGAAGGGAAGAAACATTGAAAGTAATACTCTCTTGGCACAAGAACTTATTAGAGGGTATGGTAGGGGTTCTATATCTCCTAGATGTGCTATTAATGTTGATCTACAGAAAGCCTTTGATTCTTTAAACTGGAACTTTCTGCTTACTGTTTTGTAGGGACTAGGATGCATGAGCAGTTTAGGAATTGGATAGAGCCTTGTGTTATGAATTCTTGATTTTCCATTGTGTTAAATGGTAGCCTAGTTGGATTTTTTGGAGGTAGAAGATGAGTCAGGCAGGGGGATCCTCTCTCCCCTTACTTGTTTGTAGTTGTTATGAATGTCCTCTCTAAAATGTTGGATATTGCTGCTTCTGGAAAGATTTTTCAATTTCACCCTAAGTGCAAAAAAATGAAGTTAACCCACTTGTGCTTTGCAGATGATCAGCTGATTTTTTTTTCAAGGGTTCTCTGGATTCTATTATAAGTGTGAAATGTGTCTTGGAAAGGTTTTATGAGATGTCTAGATTAAGGCTTAATGTTTCAAAGACTGAAATTTTTATTGCTGGCATGGTAGATAGTCAAAGGTCTTTGGAGCGTGAGGCTACTAGTTTCAAAAAGGTAGTCTTCCTGTGAGATATTTAGGGGTGCCTCTTATCCCTAGGAAATTAGCAGAAAAGGATTGTGCAAGGCTGATGGAGAAAATTAAGACTAAGTTGGGGCTTTGGTCGAATAGGTGGTTAAGTTATACAGACATGTTGCAATTAGTTAAAGTTGTTTTATTTAGAATTGCAAACTTTTGATGCGGACAGCTAATCTTGCCTACTGTTGTGATTAAAAGGGTGGAATAACTTTGTGCTAGATTTTTCTGAAAGGGTGGAGATGTTCCAGCTAAGGGAGCTCGAGTGAGTTGGAAGAGTATTTGTACTCCTAAATCTGAAGGGGGCTGGGTCTAAAATACTTAAAATGCTAGAACAAAGCTTGTGTGTTGTTGCTGATGAATGTATTACTTGTTGCAGAGGGTTCACTTTGGGTTGCTTGGGTAAGAATATATGTTTTTAAAGGTATTGATTTATGGTCTATTGAATGCAAATCCTCTTTTAGATGGAGTTTGCAAAAAATTATGAAGATGAGGGAGGAAGTTTAGCCTTTGTTCTCTGGGATCACGGATTGGGATAAAGTAAATACTCGTTGGCTATGGAAGGAGATTAGGGGGAGAAAAGAGAAGGTTTTATGGCAAAAGCTTGTCTGGTATCCTATGCACATTCCAAAGCATTCTCTTATTGCTTGGATGGCTATACTTGATAGGTTGCCAACTGCTGATAGACTGATTCGAATGAGAATTGAGGTAGATGATAAATGCAGATTGTGTGGAGATGTGGCTGAGACTCGCAACCATATTTTCTTTGAATGCTCTTTCTCGAAGGCGGTTTGGGAGGAGGTCACTCGGTTATGCAACGTTGGTAGGAATGTGGGAAGTTGGGATGAGGAGTTGGATTGGGCGATTTCTCGGCTCAAAGGTAAATCTTTTCTTGTATTTATACTTAGGGTAGCTTGGTGTGCATATGTATACTATATATGGGAGGAAATAAATCATAGGCAATTTAGGGGCATTCGTAGAGATATTGAGTGTATGGTGAATTATATTAAAGGAGTTGCTAGGGTGAATGCACTTAGGATGGCCTTTAAGAATAGTGATGTTAACAAGAACCTTTGTTTAGCTTGGGGGATTAATATCTCTTAGGGAGGCTGTTTTTTGTTCTTCTTTGGTTGTATTAGTTGTAGCAGTGAGTTTTCTACTGCTTCTTGGATAATAATATGAGAAATTTATCCAAAAAAGATTGCAGGCTAAGTATATACCGCTTCTATTGCGTACTGGATACAATATGATTTTCCTTGTTCCAACATCAAGTCTTCCATTTCTTTAAAAACATTTAAGAGTATGGTATAGCACAATTTCATGTAGTCCGGAAGTTGATCTTTGCAGTTGATATCCCACCTACAATATGTCACCGGGTGATTGCTTTTGTAAATATTTCAAGTTCTTCATTTGTGCCATATGCATCATAAATATCGTCCAAAAGTGATGTGAGGCATAGTACTTTGGTCATAAAAGTTCTAGCAATAGAGTAGTGGGGTTCAAAGTACACTCCCACTATCCACAAATAACATTCCGCCATTCTGTCTCGTGCAAAGGGAAAATTGGTCGCAAAATCTAAACTTTTCCACCACCTGCAATAAGAAAAAAAAGAAAGGAAATTATGTTGATAAAGTTCTTATTTGACTCAACCCCCAAAAAAAACAACATTATAGATTACCTCCTTATCTCCTTTATCTCCTCCTTGTGCAAATGTTGTACTGTTTTGAAATCTAGCTTTGCAAATTTCAGTAAGTTTTGGTCTATGGTACCATATCCTTCATATATGGGAATGTAGGTCGTAGCAACCACCCTCGGTAAGCTCTTGAGAAGGGGTCGGTTTAGAGCATCAGCAATCTGTGTGGAGAGAGGGTAGTCTGCCTTTGGTTCTGCCAACTTTAGATGGAATTTAGTGAAAGAAAGAGCTTCTTCTAATATATTCTCCCCATGCACTTGAAAATTTGCAGCTTCGTACAATTCGAGTATGCCTTTTACATCACCAATTAAGGATTCTTTGAACTTTCCGTTCTCATCTTTGAACTTGTTGAATGTATCTACTCAATTAGCAAACAAATTTACAGACGTGAATCTACTCAATATATTTCTTGTTTGTTATAGATGTTTACATTTTTATTTTATCACAGTAGGTGTCTTGCGTTTATTTTATTACTATTTAAGGTGCCTAAAATTTTATTTTGTTACTATTTTAAGATCATCTTCATCAACAATGTTAAAAAAATTGTCAACCAATGGTTAGTTAACACATGACATTAGTTTATGATTAATATTAATTTTATAAAAATAAAAAACACTAAATTTATAAGTTTAAAAAAACTAAATTTTATAATTTCTCAAAAAAGAAACGTAAATCCTTAAATCCCTTTAATGATCAGAGATCAGATGATGAGTGGAGGTTCGGGCGGTTCAAGTCTCACTGACGATGACGAACATACATATAACCCTCTAAACCCGGCATGGACGTTATGCATATGTCTAGGTACTTACGTATCACATTAAAAAATTCTTTTTATTTTTAAAACAACGTTGAAATCCACATTTAATTAATATATACAATTTATCCATAATAAAGATTTATACAATAAACATATATGAATACATATTTTTGAAAACCATACAAAATATTTACGGAACAAAATATCAGTAATACGGTTATATCCAAAACCAATAGCAAAATACATGTCACCAAATATAATTGAAAAACATATAGAGAAATACGTTCGTACAAAGTAAAAGTAGTTGATCTCTCCTGATGCCAAATCTGTTAGATTACGGTCTGCTGTTATCTGAAAAGGTTAAAATTTACAAAATGAGCTAAAAAGCCCAGTGTGTTCTATACATTGTATATAAAAAACATACTGATAAAAATATTTCAGCAAAATCGGTTTATGCAAACATGTCTTTAAAAATATGAACACTACCCCCATCCGGTCACAATAGAATGTGTAGGTTCCTCAGAACCATACAACCCTGGCACAACAGTAAGGCCCTAAGCACAAAGCCGAAGAGCCTGCATATATACTTCCTCCAACAATACCCCCAATGACAATAATGAACATGAATGCATTCGAGTGAAAACAATGATTAATCCTTTAAAACATGAAAATGTTTCATGCTTAGAAATCATATACAGAAATACGAAAAAAAAATCAAATCAATAACGTATGGTAAATCATATATCAGATAAGCCATATTCAGAAATTAGGTATAAAAATATACTGTAACCAGAGATCATATCAAAAGTGTGCCATAAATCAAATATCAAATAAATAATATTCAGATATATATTTTAAAACAGTAAGGCAACACCTTCAGGAAACACACCTGTAACAGTCTGAGTAATCAGATAGGGAAGCTACTACTGAGTCTGTCGATCACGCTCTGCTACAACGCTAGATCCTACGAATCGGAAAAATTCATATTGGAATCCTAATATGAATAATCTTAACCTTTATTTAAATAATTTACGGAAACCTACGGGTAATTCTTGTAGTACGCGGTTCGGGCGGATTTGACGAACGAGCAATACCGGACCTAACTGATTCTCGCTTAGGTGAAACATGAATACATTCATAAAATATCTTATTGGATTAATTCCATAACTATATCTCAAATAAATAATCTAAAATGCTAAAAATACTAAGCATTTTTGGTTTAACGAGCTTGATTTTGGGATTTCGGGTTAGAATTTGGAAAAACGGACTTACAAAGCTCCTCTGGTGCCGAAAAAATTGCAGAAAAATTTCCTAAAATTATTTTAAGAGATTTTGAGGAACTTACAAAGCTCGATTCACAATTTTGAACAGCAGAGAGGTCGATTTCAACACGTCGAAAACTTTGACCGCTTCACCTCCCTCACGCGCCGACGACGACAGAGACGCGACGGACACCAGTGGACTCAAAACGACACAAGGAATACGATGGTGCGGGAGGTGTCGAAAACGGAGCAACGATCGGAGATTAATTAAATATTTTCTCGAAGGTGGTGTTAAAAAAATGTCGAGACTTTGAATCAAAATTCACGATGTTTGACAGTGTTTCACTTTAATTGTTTTACGGGGTTTGTTCATCGGTTGATGACGAACACGATGGTGGTTTCAAATCTACAATCGGTGGTCGGACGACGTCGGGATCGGGTTTGGAAGATAGGCGTTGGAGGAGGTAATTGCACGCATATATAACCAAAATTCTGTCGACACTCCAAGGTTAAATTAGGATTTGGTCCCTGAATTTCCTTCACTTCTAAAATGGCCTATAAGTTTTGAAAACTTTTAATTTAATCCTCAAATTTCACCAATTTACACAATTATAAAAAAATCCCACTTTTCCGGATTGTTACAATACAATAATTGGATGAAAAATAAATGATCTCATGTGATGGGATAAACAACTATTCTATTTAGGGAGACGCGTGTGACTATAAGGGAACGATCGACTAGTAGAAGTATGACAACAGAAGGGATGACCCCTCGTGGCTGATGCTCGAGTGACATATGTAATTTAAGAGAGATAAGGATTTTAAGTAATTTAGGGATTATAGAGGTTTAGAAAAATAATGATTTTAATTTTAAAAAATAAAATTAAAAGAAATTAAAAAACATAATACATGTCAATTGCTGATTGGATAATATATATTTTTTAACTCTCAAACATCTTAAATGGTAAATGATTAAAAGCTAGGTACCTACTTTTTCAAAGAAGAGCACCTTGAGCGACTGCACAGATTTTTCTATTTTTATATTTAAAATTGGGACCTCTAATTTTTTTCAATTCCATAAATTTTTTAGTTTAAACCGTCTTCTTTCATCTCTCTTATTACTTCATTTAATTTTGAATTAAATTTTATCATATTCTTCTTCAATCTTAATCTAACAATAAAACAATACACCATTGTTTATTTTTTTTATTATTTAAAACCCTAAACCCTAAACCTCAAAATATAGCACTATCAAAATATTAACCATGCCAGAAGTAAATTAAGACATACCGCAATGAACATTGAAACCGTACTCTCTTAGCAGACGAAACCGAACAGCGGTGGTGTAGATATCGTCGTCGACCTGAGCATGATTTATAATTTGTAAGGCTTCTTCTATCTCTTTCTCGAAATGGTAGGCCACACCTAAGCGCTGGACTGCATCAATTACGTGCACATTTTGGGGCGGCTTATCCATATTAATCACCACCATTCTCCTCATTTCTTCCTTCAATTCTTCGTACTCAAGTTGAGTCCCAGCATCCATATCCTGTTCAAGTTTTAAAATGCTTTCGAATCATTCTAAAAATCACATATTCATTATCTAATTATTATTTTTTTCAAAATCATACCTAACATTTAGTTTTGGTTTCATTTTGATCATCTATAGTTAAAAAATTAACGGCGATGTTGCAGGTAATGCCATGTCATCATTGAAAAAAAATAAAAGAATGTCACATCAGTAGTTCTGTTAATTTTTTAATGGTAGGTGATCAAAATAAAACCAAAATGTAACGTTATGATTAAAAAAAAGAGTTAAGTGACAAAAACAAAACAAAAATGATAGGTGGGTGTTCTAAATATGTAGTTTACCATAAAAATTAATGCGGTGTTACAAATATCAGAATATTAGTTAAATTTTATTATTGTTTAATATGATTTTATATCTAAATTGATTTTTTTATTATCTATCATTAATGGATGTTAGATTCAAAGAATAAATTTGATGACCTAAACTTTTTTTTAAAATAAAATATATTATTTAAGTTTAATTAAATATTTAAAATTATTAAAATTTTCTTCATCTGCTATTTGCCATGTATCATCTTATCTGTTGTGTGTAATAGCACTTACACACCACCACTACACTAAAAAACACTTTATATAAAAAAAATATTTATCAAATAAAAAATAAATAATCTTATTTTTCAATAATGGATTGGCGAATTTGTCCCTTACAAATGGCATTAATTTAATTTCAGCTTTTTCTTTTTTCGTTTTTTCTTCTAAATAAACTACTATTAATAAGAACGAAAACATCAAAGAATGGTCATAAAGGAGGATAAAACTTGTCTCAATCCAACATGTTTATCTTGTATACCCAATTCTAATATTATTTTTTTCTCGGCAATAAAATTTTATTAAAAAAAGGATTAATCTCGATTATATGTCTCATTAATTATTAATTCGGTAGGTAGGCAAATAGAGTTATATCTCATATTCGTTAGATATTAATTTTGATAAAAATTTTCATAATATTTCACGTATTTCATCATTTTAATTAGTGGTTAGAGTTATAGTCTAGCTAATGTATGCATGTCGTTGATTTGTGTTTGGGTTAATACACATCCTTGATCTATATATTGTGTATTTATCTTTTTAGAGATCGTCTTTTAAAATTTTGAGAGTACTATATTAATTACGGATAACGATAATTTGTTTACGATTACATTAATTAAGATGAATTCGTTTCTAAAATAGTGAACTATCACGACACATCAATAATTTCTTCTTCATTTAATTATTTTATACTTATTAATACTAATCTGTTTCTTTTACGGTATTTATTTGTTACATATCTTACACCTAGTATTGAAATATGAGATCAACCAACAATTATTTAGTCTAATAGGATGAGACACTAGATCTCTTAAATAAAAGTTAGGGGTTCGAATCCTGACATTTGTGAATGGAACAAAATGGGTTGGGAGAGTTGCCATTGTCTCTGCAGTACCCAATCCGGATTAGTTGATTAATAAATAATGTAGGTACCAAATTGAAATCTAAACTAAGTGTAGGTATGATTTTTAAAAAAATAAAAGTTTAGGTACTAAAATAAATTAAAATTGATAGTTTAAGTACTAAATACGCATTTTACCCTTATTTTTTTAAAAATAAACAATACTATTTAATTCTTCCATCCATAAAACTTCACGTATCCAAATAAAAAAAAGGATAAAACTACACGTTTAATACTTAAATTATTACTTTTGTTCCATTTCAATACTTAAATTTTATTTTATTTTCAAAACCATACCTACATTTACTTTAGGTTTCAATTTAGTACCTATTGTTAAAAACTTAACAGCACAAATGACGTAGAATTTATATCACAAGATGCATGAAATATAGTAAAAAGGTAAAATAATTCCATGTCATCGCTCCCGCTAAGTTTTTAATGATAGGTTACCAAATTAAAACTTAAAGTAAACGTTGTGCATAGTTTTGAAAAATAATAAAGTTTAAATACTAAAACGGATTAAAAGCTATAGTTTGATTGTTAAACGTGTAATTTTCCCAACAAAAGCCTTGCAAAGTTCCCTGAAGATAGGCAAGACAACTTGCTCCAAAAATTAATAAAAATATGTACTCAAAAGTTAATATTAGAGTAATACTTTTTGATAGTTTGACGTGATCACAAGTTAATATTTGTTCACAAGTCTTTTTAATTTATTAATAATATAAACATCGCTGCTTGAATTTAGAATTTTTAGGGAGTCAGATAGACTTTTTTAAAGAAAAAAAGAATTAATCACTGATATTTGATCTATTAATCGATTTATTCGTCCTTGAATTAATTACTGATATTCGATCTATTGATCGACTTATTCAGATCCGATTTTACAGAGACTCATGGGAACAATCCTTCCAACCCAGTTTGCTCATTCGAGCTATATCTCCACATGTTAGCACAAATTTATTGGACCAATAGCAATCATGCTCTGTACATTGGATAAAAATTTATTCACTCAACATACGAGTTGAGTCTATTCTATTCAAACTTGATCATTTCTTTTAAAAGCATAAAGCTTCGTTAAGACAACAGAGACAATACATAATAAACACCAAACAAACTAGAGGGAAATTGAAGCATTATATGCTTCCCAGCACAACATATTTATTTATTTAACAAAGGACATCTCAAAGCATTGTTGGGGTCAAACTGAGATGGGTTCAATCAACAAGGAAGTGATGCCATCTTTCACTGAATCACAAACAAACGTATAACCATCGTCGTTCTGTAAAACAGATCAAGACCCTTGAAAGGTTGAGAATTCGATCAAGAGCCGACGTCGGCACCTCCGTTGGTTTCAAGAACCCTTCGGTCATATCCATCCAAGCACTCTTTAATTGCTTGTTTAACTCGTCGTATGCAGCTTGCACCGGTGCACCGTATTGTTTCATGTAGCACTCGACCGCGGAAGGAGGATGTTCTCTCTCTCGCTCGAACTACAAAAGAAAAAAACATTGTAATAAAAACAAAGGATGGTTTTATTTAAGGGCTGTAAGCATTGCAGAAAATAAATGATGTACCTGGTGCGTAACAACATCATCCATCAGCCTAGAAATAATTGTTGAAGCTCGAAGAATCTTGGGGTCATTAAATTCCCAAATGAAAGTCTCTTTTGTAATGCTATCTTCCATGCCAACGAATGCTACAACTGTGAACAGCTGAAAAGTAGAAGTAACTAATGCAACAGACATATACTCCTCAAACGTGGGGATGTAATTTTCATGGAGCCATTTGAACTCAGCATAGTAGGCTTCACATTGTATTTTCATCTATCAACAAACAGGAAAACAAAAATTTAACAAAAACCAACTATTATTACTGAATAAGATTTCAGACTAAAGTATATACCGCTTCTATTGCGTACTGGATACGATATGATTTTCCTTGTTCCGACATCAAATCTTCCATTTCTTTATAAACATTTAAGAGTATGGTATAGCATTTTTTCATGTACTCCGGAAGTTGATCTATGCAGTTGATATCCCACCTGCAATATGTCAAAGAGTTCAAGTGGTTAATTCTGCATAATTCAATAAAAAAAATTGCTTCTGAAGGTGGATGTATGCTTTAAATCACCTGTTGATTGCGTTTGTAAAGAGTTCAAGTTCTTCATTTGTGCCATAGGCATCATAAATATCATCAATAAGTGATGTGAGGCATATTACTTTGGTCAGAAAAGTTCTAGCAATAGAGTAATGGGGTTCAAAGTACACTCCATTTGCCCACAAATAACATTCCACCATCCTGTCTCGTGCAAAGGGGAAATTGGTAACAAAATCTAAACTTTTCCACCACCTGAAATACGATAAAAAAAGAAAGGAAATCATGTTGATAAACATATGTTATTAGTAGACTTGTTTATATGTTATTACCTGCTTATCTCTTTTATCTCCTTCTTGTGCAAATGTTGCAGTATTTTGAAGTCTAACTTTGCAAATTTCAATAAGTTTTGGTCATGGCTGCCATATGCTTCATATATGGGGATATAGCTCCTAGCAACCAGCCTCGGCAAGCTCTTGCGAAGGGATCGGTTTAGAGCACCGGCGATCTCTGCCGAGAGAGGATAGTCGACCTTTGGTTCTGCCAACTTTAGCTGCAATTTAGTGAATGAAAGAGCTTCTTCTAGTATATCCTCTCCATGCACTTGAAAATTTGCAGCTTCGTACAATTTGAGCATGCCTTTCACATCACTGATTAAGGATTCTTTGAACTTCCCGTTCTCATCTTTGAACTTGTTGAATGTATCTACTCAATCAGCAAACAAGTTTAAAGAAGTGGGTTATATACATGTATAATAGAAATCTTTGTAGAAAATTAAGGCATACCGCAATGGACATCGAAGCCGTGCTCTCTTAGCAGAAGGAATCGAACAGCAGTAGTGCAGAGATCATCCTCGACCTGAACATGACTACAATGATGATCATATATGATTTGTAAGGCTTCTTCTAACTCTTTCTCGAAATGGTAAGCCACACCTAAGCGCTGGACTGCATCAATTACGTGCACCTTTTGTGATGGCTTATCAATATTAGTCACCAGCATTCTCCTCACTTTTTCCTTCAATTCTTCGTACTCAAGTTGAGTTCTAGCATCCATATCCTGTTCAAGTTCGATAAGCTCTCGATTCATTCTAACGAACTGCTTCGAAACAACATAAACATGAGTTTTTCGAACGTACGTACCATTTCGACAGGAGAAGAGAGGAAAATGTCCCCCCACAGGCCGGGATCGAAGTCGGCAAGACGCCGGTTTTCCTTGGACATGTTATCTTGATTTAGAACAAGATTTGCAGAAACTTGAGCAGACATTTTCTTTAGTGTGCTGAAACTTAAAAGCTCTGTGTGTGTTTTGAATGACCCAAACGCTTAGGTTGCAAGTATTTATAGGCACCTCCATCCGTTTTAGTGTGATTTTATATTTAAATTGATTTTTTATTGTCCATCGTCAATTATGTTAGATTCAAAGAATGGATTTGATGAAAAGCTTTTTAAACAAAAGATATTGTTTAAGTTTAATTAAATATTTGAAATTATTCAAATGATCTTCATCTACTATTGGCAATGCATCATTTTATCGATTTTTTTATAACCATATGTATCAAATTTATTTATAGACTAATCCGGATCGAATACTACAGAGACGAGGACGACTCTCCCAACCCAATTTGCATCATCTTATTAATTGTTCAGTGTTAGTTTACTTTTGAAAAATAATTTCAGATTGTTTAGTTTAAGATTGAAGGGTCTCTTCTATCACATGGAAAATGTGATATTTCCATTGTTTAGATGTCTAATTCAAATGGCTATAATTCCTATGACCGTGAATGAGTTAGATCCCGAACATGCTTTGAGTTGGATCCCGAACATGCTTTGAGTTGGATCCCGAACATGCTTTTTCATTTTTTTTAAAATCTAAATCAGATATGGGTTTACAATGGGATCAGCATATCATCACTTACCAGGAAGAGGAAATTTCTTATGATTTTTTGTTGTTGTAATATTGACTTGAATGCAATAGTGATGTGAGGAACTGAGGTGTATCTCATTGAAGAATGATAGGAAAAACAATAGCAGATGTTGAACCCTTGAATTATTCATGGATTTTGATGTCTTTTAGGAATTCAATGAATGGTACCCTAAGCTTTTTTATAATTATTATATTATGTTAATATGTCCTTAATATAATCGGACAGAGTACAATTTTTCAGAGTACTACTTATGGCAGGGAATTAAGATTATCTATGAGAATATAATTTCTAGGAATGTAATATTATCTGACACGTTATTAAAATTGTTATATTATTTTGTTTAGTTTATTGAGTATGAATGTAATACTACTTTATACATTACTAGGAATATTATTTATTTAATAAAAATGTAAAATTATAGTGTGTTTAAAAGAACATAAAATTATTTGAAGGCAAAATTTATTAAATTGTCTTTATGCATATTAAAAATATCTTTTTAATATGTTAAATTAAGTTATTGTTTGAGATAATATTTCATTGTAATTAAGTTATTATTTCTATAAATATATATTTGTTGAATATTAAATCCACTGAAAGGTGGAATTAAAATAATCCACAGAATTGTGGAGTCAAAAAGGAAGCTGCAATTGTTGAAAATATGCAAAGGTAAATTACTCAATTTAGTCATTGTACTTTAGGGTATTTATAAGATTAGTCTTTAAGCTTCAACTATAAATACTCTAGCTCATTTAGCTTCAAAATCATCCCAAAGCATTCTAGCTTTCTTCCAATACTAGAGAATTTAGAGAGTTTATTGAGAGTTGTTTTCTCCTTTTATCAAGAGAGAATTATCATTGTTTTCTCCTTGGTAGATCGAGAGAAGTTGTAATTCCTATTTTCTCATAGTGAATTCTTCTACTGTTGCCCGTGGTTTTTACCCTATACAATTTAGGGGTTTTCCACATAAATTTTGTGTCTTCTTTATCTTCATTTTTATTTTCTCAAATTATCAGTTGCGATTTTGCTCTATCCAATAGCCGTCTTCCGCAACAATTGGTATCCGAGCCAGATTAGAGTGTATAATATCTGCTTATTGTCTTTGTGGTTGCCACCAAAAGGTGGATCCTCCAACATAAGAAAGTAAGAAGTTATTACCCATTCTTTGAAGGTTCTAGAGAATTATTCATGATAGTGAAATAGTGGGAGCTATCCGTAAAAGAAACTATGGCAACGAAATTTGATATTGAAAAATTCAATGGGAGAAATTTCTCATTGTGGAAATTGAAGATGAAGGTCATCCTGAGGAAAGACGGTTGTCTACCAGCTATCAGTGAAAGGCTAGTGGATTTCACAGATGACAACAAATGGATTGAAATGGAAGGAAATATTATGACAAACTTTCATCTAGCATTAGCAGATGAAGTATTGTCAAGCATCGAGGAAGAGAAGACAACTAAGGAGAAATTGGATCATCTCACCAAATTGTACGAGGCCACATCGTTGCACAATAAAATTTTCCTTAAGAGAAAATTGTACACTCTCTGGATGCCAGAATCTACTTCAGTGACAGAGCACTTAAACACGTTGAACACTTTATTTTCTTAACTTACATTCTTAAGATGTACAATATGAGAACAAGAACGTGTTGAACTTCTACTTCAAAGTCTACCTGATTCGTATGATCAACTCATCATCAACTTGACAAACAGTAATGTCACCAGTCTAGTCTTCGATGAAGTTGCAGCTGCTGTTCTACAAGAAGAAAATCGGTGCAAGAACAAGGAAGACAGACAAGTAAATCTGCAACAAGCAGAAGCGTTGACAACGATGAGAGGGAGATCAACGGAATGTGGCCAAAGCAGCAGTCACAAACATGGTATATCAAAGTCGAGAAGTAAGAAGAATTTAAAGTGCTACAACTGTGGAAAGAAGGGTCACTTGAAGAAGGATTGTTGGATTCTAAATAAAAACTCCAATCCACAAGGCAATATCGCAAACACTTTAGATGATGGAGATGCTCTATTTTGTGAAGCGTCAACCACCGTGGAAGGTAGAAAGAGATATGTAGATATATGGCTCATTGATTCGGGAGCAACATATCACATGACCTTAAGAAGAGAATGGTTCCATCATTATGAACCTGTCTCAGGAGGATCTATGTATAGTTGCAATGATCATGCCTTAGAGATCGTTGGCGTGGGAACCATCAAATTGAAGATATATGATGGAACGATTGAAGTTGTTCGAGATGTGCGACACGTGAAAGGCCTGAAGAAAAATTTATTATCCTACGGATTGTTGGATAATAATGCAAGCAAGATTGAAACATAGAAAGGAATCATGAAGGTGTTCCGTGGAGCGCTTGTGGTGCTGAAAGGCGAAAACGATAGCAGCAAACTTGTATATGCTAAAGGGAGAGACTTTGCAGAAGCAGAAGCCTCTGTTGCCTCATATTGTTCAGATTCTGCAATGCTATGGTATCAGAAACTTGGATACATGTCAGAACAAGGAATGAAAGTCCTTATGGAGCAAAAGTTACTTCCAGGCTTAACGAAGGTATCACTTACTTTGTGTGAGCATTGCATAACAAGTAAGCAACACCGGTTGAAATTCAATACATCAAATTCTAGAGGCAAAAGTGTTCTAGAATTGGTTCACTCTGACGTATGGCAAGCACCAGTTACATCCCTAGGCAGAGCAAAATACTTTGTCTCATTTATTGATGACTACTCCAGGAGATATTGGGTATACCCTATTAAGAAGAAGTCAGATGTGTTTTCAACTTTCAAAACTGCAAGGTTCGGGTGGAACTTGATTCTGTAAATAAGATCAAGTGTTTCAGAACATATAATGGAGGAGAATACACAAGTGAAGAATTTGATCACTTTTGTAGGAAAGAAGGCATCAAAAGACAGTTCATAGTGGCGAACACTCCTCAACAAAATGGATGGCAGAGTGGATAAACAAAACCTTGTTAGAAAGAACAAGAGCAATGTTGAGGGATGCAGGCCTAGAAAAATCATTCTAGACAGGAGCAGTCAATACCGTATGTTATTTGGTGAATCGAGCTCCATAAACTGCAATAGAGCTGAAGACACCAATGGAGATGTGGACTGGTAAACCAGCTGATTATTCAAACCTCCATGTATTTGGAAGTATTGTGTACGTGATGTACAACTCCCAAGAAATTTCAAAGTTGGATCTAAAATCCAGGAAATGCAAATTTTTGGGGTATGCTGATGGTGTAAAGGGGTATCACTTGTGGGATCCCACTGCCCGCAAAGTGATGATCAACATGGATGTTATCTTTGTAAAAGATAAACTACAAAGAAAAAAAGACGATGATAGCACTGAAAAGGCAAAGACTACGCAGATACATGTGAAAAAGGAGTTTGAACAATGAGATTCTTCTGAAGCAGAACCAGTACACGATGAAGAAGAACCAGATAGTTCCGAAGTTCTAACAACTCATCAATCAGATCATGTGAGAAGATGTCCCAATTTGCACTCATATTATGTTATAGAAGGAAATGTTGTATACTGCCTTTTAATAGAGGACGGTGATCCATCAACATATCAGGAGGCAATAAACAACTCAGATGCTTCACTGTGGATGATGGCGATGCAAGAAGAAATTGAAGCCCTTTATAAAAATAATACATGGGACCTTGTGCCACTACCACAAGGAAGGAAGCCAACTGGTAACAAATGGGTCTTCAAAATCAAGCAAAATGGTGACGATCAAGTGGAGAGGTATCGTACAAGACTGGTGGTAAAAGGATATGCTCAAAAAGAAGGTATTGATTTCAATGAAATCTTTTCTCATGTGGTTTGACTAACAACAGTTCGAGTAGTTTTGGCAATATGTGCTACATTGAACTTACATCTAGAGCAGCTAGATGTTAAAACAGTTTTTCTTCATGGAAATCTTGAAGAAGAGATTTATATGCTCTAGCCTGAAGGTTTTGAAGAAAAAGAAAGGAAGAACTTGGTTTGCAGGTTGAACAAATCTCTGTACGGTGTAAAGCAGGTGCCGAGGTGCCTTAGATACAACAGACTTAATGCAAACCCTTATGCTTATTTCAAGAGGTCTGGTGATAACGATTTCGTTATATTGCTGTTGTATGTGGATGACATGTTGGTTACAGGACCCAACAAAGATCATATTGAAGAATTGAAGGCACAACTAGCTAGGGAATTTGAAATAAAGGACTTGAGATCAACAAACAAGATTTTAGGGATGCAAATTCACCGAGACAGAAGTAATAGGAAAATTTGACTTTCACAAAAGAATTACTTGAAGAAGATCTTGTCACGATTCAGCATGCAAGATTGTAAGCCAATTTCTACCCCTCTTCCTATTAACTTCAAATTATTCTTCAGTATGAGTCCTAGCATTGAAGAAGAGAGGATGGAGATGTGTCGAGTACCGTATGCATCAGCAGTGAGAAGTTTAATGTTCGTTATGATATGCACAAAACCAGATATTACACAAGCAGTGGGAGTGGTTAGTCGGTACATGGCGAATCCAGGCAAAGAGCATTGGGATATATTAAAGAGGATCCTGAGATACTTCAAAGGGACCTCAAATGCTCCATTATGTTATGGAGGATCAAACTTACTAATCAATAGGTATGTAGATTCTGACTATGCAGGGGACTTTTATCTACTACAGGATATGTGTTTAAAGTTGCTGGTGGAGCTGTAAGTTGGGTTTCAAAATTGCAGTTAGTTATGGCTACATCCACAACAGAGGTAGAATATGTAGAAGCTACACAAGCCAGTAAAGAAGCAATTTGGTTGAAGATGTTATTGGAGGAGCTTGGGCACAATCAAGAGTATGTCTCTCTGTTTTGTGACAGTCAAAGCGCCTTGCATTTAGCAAGGAATCCAGCATTTCATTCAAGGACAAAGCACATACGAGTTCAGTACCATTTCATTCATGAAAAGGTGGAAGAAGGGACAGTAGATATGCAGAAGATCCATACCAAAGACAACATAGCAGATTTCATGACGAAAGCAATCAATGTTGATAAATTTACTTGGTGTCGATCATCTTTTGGCCTGTCAGAAACGTAAGCAAAATGAAGGTACAAGGTAGAAAGAATGGTGTGAAGATATGATTGTTCTAATCAAATCTTCAAGTGGGAGATTGTTGAATATTAAATCCACCGAAAGGTGGAATTAAAATAATCCACCGAATTGTGGAGCCAAAAAGGAAGCTGCAATTGTTGAAAATGTGCAAGGGTAAATTTAGTCATTGTAATTTAGGGTATTTATAAGATTAGTCCTTAAGCTTCAACTATAAATACCCTAGCTCATTTAGCTTCAAAATCATCCCAAAGCATTCTAGCTTTCTTCCAATACTAGAGAATTTAGAGAATTTCTTGAGAGTTGTTTTCTCCTTTTTATCAAGAGAGAATTATCATTGTTTTCTCCTTGGTAGATCGAGAGAAGTTGTAATTCCTATTTTTTCATAGTGAAATTCTTCTACTGTTGCCCGTGGTTTTTACCTTATACAATTTAGGGGTTTTTCACGTAATTTTTGTGTCTTCTTTATCTTCATTTTTATTTTCTCAAATTATCAGTTGCGATTTTGCTCTATCCGATAGCTGTCTTCCGCAACAATATTAAGGATTAGAGTTAAAAGTTGAATAGTTTTATAAATATTTTTGATGTTTTTCTTTTTCGATGTTATTTTCTCATAGAGAAAAGGAAATGGTGGGATCAAGTTGAGTGGCTAGAATTAAAGGGCCCAAAAATATAACATTATTTTTGTAAAATGTGGGCATGGGTGGACTGAGAGACATTAGAAGATATGTTCGTACCTTTAAAAAAATAATTATTTATATATTTAAATATTTTATTTATATTTTACTAATAATTTAATTTTATATCTTCTAAATTTTTATTATACTTTCTTAACATACTCCTGAATAAAATCTATATTGATATTAAATTTAACAATTTTAAAAAAATAATATGTATGTATTTATTTTCTTTTTTATATTGTATACATTCACCTCGAATGTCAACAATGAGTGTATCTTGTTTCTAAGATTGGTACGTGTTCACTCTAAAGTTTGAATTTTTTTCTATTAGTTATTTATTTTATTGATTTCATATATCCTAAAATTTTATTTGTAACACCCTTAGCCATATGAGGCTGACTCGATCCAATATGAGGTGTCACATTAGGTCTATCGGAGTGCCCCTAGTAAAAATCTAGGAAAATTTTAAATTTTTGTTATCCATTTAAAACCGTAAAATAATTTATAGATAAAATACAAGTTCAGAAAATCATTTATATATTAAAATAAAAATCCTCAAATATCAGTAGTAAAACAAGTTTCAAACTCGAATATAAAAACAAAATAAAACCTACATTCCCCTCCCTAATTACATGCATGCACCATACTCTGCAAGCAATGCCGGTGGAACTCCTTTATTGATATCGGTAAATTCATAGGATCAAGCTTTTTAACCTGAAATGGTAAGCAACGGAGTGAGTTTTGGAAAGCTCAGTAATATAGAACTACTAGATGAATGCAATATGCCATCGGGTATAAGGTAAGGCATAAATTCCTTAGCGGGCCAGTCATCATCAGATTCTAGTAGTGAATTTAGATTACATTAGCTAAGTCTTCAATTACAAACATGAATTTACAATATTAAGGAAGTATTCAAAGAGAGACAGATTCAGAAGATTAAATTGGGGAGTCTAGTGTGTTCCAACAAAACAAAGAAATGTGTACAAATCCTTTAAAAACATTAGTAGTTTAAAACATATTTTAAAACCACAGTAATACCCTCCAACCGAACACTGATATGCAATTCACCAAAACTACATCCATAAGGACTTACCCTAGGCCCATTGGGCGTATGTGCCAACCTAAGGGAGCATCTTGGGTCCATAAGGTCTTACCCTAGCCGAAGCGTAGGTGCCCACCTGAGGGGTGTTCCCTCAGGCCTATAAGTATTTACCCAATCCACACAGCAGATGAGCCACCCTAAGGGAGTACCGTAGGAAGTTTTACCACTAGGCCCATTGGGCCCAGGAGCCCACCTAAGGGTCGCCTTAGGTCCATAAGGAATTATCAGCTGATCATTGTTGAACCTATATAAGGAATTACCAGCTTGATCAGAATTGAACCTGCAATAAGGAATTATTAGTTGATCGGTGCTGAACCTATATAAGGAATTACCAGCTTGATTAGAACTGAACCTGCAGAGACTTCATACCAGATCCCAGAGCACCTCGAAGAAAAATATTTTTTAGACAGTAACCAAAGAACTCATATCATGTAGCTGTAGTTTATAATTAGTAAATCAATACTTCAGTAAATCCATAATTTCAGAAAAATCACATTCTAAAACAAGTAAAACAATTATATGGCACATAAGGAACAAACTAAAGGATCCAGCTTTTTTTTTCGGAGGCTCTTAGCAATTATCAAGCGGGGGAAACAAGAAACTTCTGTAAACTGATTGAATTTCAGAAATGAGATCCTTATAAAAAGGAAGTTTGATAGCTAGCCGATTCATCAGTCATTTATAAAATGGTACATCAGGTTCATTTAGTGTTTGGATATATCTAAAGGGTATTTAAGAATTGTTGTATCAAAATTACTTAAGATTCAGATATTCCAGGGGTGATTCCGTCATTCAGATTCACAAGAGCATTATAGTCATTTGATTCCTGAAAAATTTGATAAATCAGTTTAATTAGGGTATACAATGATTTATAGAATTCCAGATTTCAAACATCTTAACAGGTTTCCAATTCCAATCGCATTGAACAAATTCCAGCAAAAGCAATACTTATCAAATATGTGGGTAGAGAAAACTTCACGGATGTTCATTTTTTAAAACTGACTGCACGGTATAATCAAATTGATCACCTTCATACCCATATTTGGACTGATCCTGAGGATACAAACATATATTTAAACGGTATTTAATTACTTCCCGTATTGTAACAATATTAGGGCTGATCGACCTACTTAGGTCGTACTCTATAAATCTCAAGGGTGTTACCACATTTAAAGCTTCACTGGTATCTTTATAATTTATTCAATACATTTGCTCAATCAAAGTCATGAGGGTAGTTAGGTCATTTTGGTATTCGGGGTTGATTTATTCATTCAGGAGCTTGAGGGTATATAGCCATTCCAGGGCTTAGAGGTACTTTGGGTCATTTTACACTTCAAGGGTATTTTGTTCATTTCCTTCAGTCCAATCTTTCCATTTAATTCAATTGTTTCTGAACAATTCAAACATAAATAGTATATCCGATGTTTTAGCCTTTAGGGTTTTGCTGATAAACCAATAATTCTAGGTCTTATACTGTAATACCCCAAAGTTTGACCAGTGATTAAAATATAAGTTTTGAAAGTTTAGTGGCTAAAGTATAAACTTTGTAAAGCGTAGGAACTGAAATTTGTAATTTTTAAAAGTTATATATTTTAGCCCGTAAATGAACAGTTTGGCGGAAAACAAGGATTTTAGTGGGAATCATATTTTCGGTACGAGATTTGTGTTAAAGGCTATAAAGCGGTAAAGTTCGGTATTGAAATCGGATAATCAGATCGAATCAAAATTTCACAAAAATATGAAGGATGCTAGATAAAGGTTGGAAATATTATTTATATATTTTAGAAAAGTGAAATTTAACATGGATCAATGGAATTAAGGTCGATTTTCCATGTTACGCCAAAAATTTGGAATTAGGTAACTAAATTGGAATTTTCAAAAATTACAAGGACAAACATGAAGAATCAGAATTTAGATATTTTTCTGGATATGATGAGGTAAGGGATGATGTCATTGAGTGGCATAGATGTAATTTTGAGAATTCATTAATGGTATTTTAGGTTTTTGGCCCAAAATGAATATAAAATTCATTTTTCTAATCATATATTAAAGATAAGGGGAGATATTTTCTCAAGAAATTTCATGAACTCTCCCCCTATTCAGCTGTTGTCGGGTCTTCATAGCAAGACTACGTTAAATCTAGCAATCCAAACGATTTGAAAGGAAAAGACAAAGCTCGTGACTATGATTATTATATACAAATTCTGTAGCGAGGCAAAGGTGAGTGCAATTTATTTATTTAATTATTTTGATCGAGGACGACTTGCGATAAGTCAACCTCACCTTGTTTATTTCAAAGATATGAATTATGTTTTGATTATGAAATTATATCCATAATTTCTTTAATAAGTTTTATGAAAGTTTTTGGATATGAACTGTCCATGTCACATTTTAAGAATGTGAATTAAATATATTTTCGACTATGATATGATGTTTATCAAATAGTTAAGAAATGAACTAAAAGCCCACTGTATATTATATTGAGAGTCAAAGGTACAATTGGCATGCCATGAGGTGGAGTGATTATCTGTTCTGATTTTGATATATTGTGGTGTACCGGAGTGTACACTAGTATATATATATTCTGATCTGAATGCACTAGGAATGCATATTGTTATTTCCGATGTGATAGCACTGTGTGTGATTATCTGTTCCGACTGATGATCTGATATCTGTATTGCGCACACTCGTCTGACTCGTGTATCTTATATTCTCTTAAAATATACTTTGGGCTATAAAAAAAATGAAATAAGAAGGTTCTGAAAGGTGTCTGACTACAAAGGAATATGGACTGATTATTCTGTCTGATCTGATTTATTATGATTTTGTGAAAATTATCAGATAATTCTTTTTTAGGGTTAAGATAAAGTTCAGCATGAGATATCTGGTTTGGACGTTCTAAAAATTATGTCTGTTTTATTTTAATGATTTTTTTTTATATATTACCAACTTTTATTAAATTGTTCTCACCTGTAGTGTTACTGCCTCACTAAGTTATACTTAGCGCGTGATGATTTTCATGCGTAGGTTCTGATTAAGATACGAAAGGTTGGTGAGGAGTCTCCCAAGCATCGTGTGCAGATCATTTGTAAAATCAGTATCAGTAAGACATCACCGATGTTTCTTTTGACTAGTAGTGGCATGTATATTTATGTTATCAATATGGTTTATCAATTATGACTATATGGTCTGTAATAGTAAATTAGGATTGTTTAGTTAACTATATTAGTTTTTCAGTATTTTAATATGCGTAAAATTATATAATAAATAAAATAATATGTTTTTAAATGGTATGAAAATTTAAGAAAAAAAATAGTGGATAAAAAGTTGAAACTATAAATGTTTAAAAAAAAATTTAAGTAATTGTGAATAGAAATCGTTAGTCAGTTTGATGTGACATCTATGGCTCGTATTCATAGATGTTTATGAGCTATGGGTGTTACATTTATTGGTATCAAAGCTACAGGTTTAGCCGATTCTTGGCCTAAACCGAGCCTATATTATGTCATAAATATATACATGCCACTAGGATGTCGAAATTACTGATCTGGTATGATCTGATGATTTTATTTATGATAATGCTTCTTACTAAAGTAAATTTGTGATTTAGTTTAGATGTCGAGTTTGGAAGACTTAAAAGGGGACATCGAATAAGAAGTTTCCGAGGGAACTAGTAATGGGAGTAGTAACGAGGTAGAGTGTATACCTCAATGACAGGGAGCACAGATACATCATGGGGTGTCGACTTCTTATCATTGAATGTTTTTGCAAGTTCTAGATGCTATTCTAGCTCGATATCAGCCAGTTGCAGCAACTCTCCTTTCTCCATCTCCTCCTCCAGTTTCGGGAATATCAGTTCCAAAAGAATTAAAAAGTTTAGGAGATTTAGAATTTAAAGGGGGAAGCAAATGAAGGTCGCTAGTGGCAGATATATGGTTGAATGATGTAAAAATAATATTTGATAGTCTTTACTGTTTCGATGATGAAAGATTAGAGGGAGTAGTTTTATTATTACGAGGTCAGGCTCGTATATGGTGGACGAACGTGACGACACGTGTTCCTCCAGATCAGATCATATGGCAGTTTTTCTTAGAAGCATTTCAGAAGAAATATATTGGAGAGCAGTTTATTACTCAGATGAAGCATGATTTCTTTAATCTGATTCAGGGTGGTAAATCGGTGTATGAGTATAAATGTGAGTTTAATAAACTTGCTCGATATGCCTCAGAGATGATTCTCACTGAAAGAGACATATGTCAGAAATTATTTGAGGTCTTCGTCCCAGACTCAAGGAACTTCTGTTGGCTGCGAACTTGATCACTTTTCAGGAAGTAGTGAACAAACCAAAAGATTTGGAAATGACACAAAATGAGAATCTTCTGATAGAGCAGAGACGACAGTCTAAAAGATCTGGAGCATCATCATCTTTTCAGTCTAAAAGAGATCGAGGTTCCGGTTATCGATATCAAAATAAAACTGAAAGTGGTGCTTCTAGTCATAAAGGATTTGAGGCAAAAGAAAAAGGCCGACATACTCATATGATAGTTTCAGGAGCCAGTAGATCAGCTCGATCACATGATCAGATATTGCCATGTCGGTATTACGGTAAAAATCACCCTGGAGTTTGTAGAATGAAGACTGGAGCTTGTTTCCGTTGTGGAGATACCAATCACTTTGTCAGAGATTACCCTTTAATTGGGGAGAGATCAGTGCAAACAGAAAGGTCTGTAGCAGTATCTCAGAGAGGCGGTAGAGGCAGAGGTAGAGGGAGGGGATATTCTGAGACAGCCTCCCAGTCCGACGTTCGTGCTCCAGCGAGAATTTATAACATCAAGACTAATGATGATCGTGACGACCCAGAGATCATAGCAGGTACTTTCTATCTTTATGATGAGCCTGTATTTGTTTTGATTGATCCGGGTTCTATGCATTCCTATATTAGTTCGGAATTAGTTAAAAATAAGAATATTCCGTTAGAACCCATCAGTAGTGATATGATAGCTATAAATCCACTGGGTCATAGTGCTAGAGTCACAAGGATTAGCAGAAATTGTCCGCTAAAGATTCAAGGGGTTATATTCCCAGCGAATCTTTTGGGGTTATCGTTTGATGAGTTTGAGATTATATTGGGCATGGATTGGTTATCTCGGCATTATGGTTGGGTAGATTGTCGCATGAAGCGATTATTTATAAAGGATGCAGAGGGTACCGAGATAATAGTAATTGGAGAAAAAACGAGGTCGTTGCCTAATGTAATATCAGCCTTTACGGCAATGAAAATGATGGAAAAAGGTTGCACAACTTTCTTAGCAAATGTTCTCGATACCCGGACATCTGAAATTCGATTAGAGAATATTCCGACAGTTCGAGAATTTTCAGATGTATTTCCTGATAATTTACACGGATTATGTAACAACCCGAATATTTACAAAATAATATTTAATTGAAATTTTAGAGGTTAATTGTGAAAATTGGTAAATTGTTGGTGACTAAATCAAAATTTATGAGAGTTTATAGGCCATTTTAGAAGTGAAGGAAATCCAAGGACCAAGCCTTGAATTTACCCTAAAACTGTCGGCAGCTTTGATTATAAGCGTACATTTGGTTCTGATTTTCAGAACCAAAATGCTCCCAATTTTCCTTTCCCATACGCAGTTTCCAACTCCGATTCCGACGCCGTCCAAATTCCGATCATCGTTTTAAACCCACCGTTGTGTTTATCATCGAGCGAGGAACAAACCCTTCAAATTAATTGAAGCGAAACGTGGCCAAACGTCGGGAATTTCCAGTCAAAGTAGCGACGGTTTTGTTAGCTCTATCGCCGAGGAAATCTTAAATTCACCGCTGATCGTTGCTCCGTTTACGACACCTCCCTCACCATCGTGTTCCTTGTGCCGTTCCGAGTTCACCGGTGTCAACCTTGTCCGCCGTAGACGGTGGCGCGTGAGGAGGTGGTGCAGTCAAAGATTCAGCCGATTTGAAATCGAGCTCTCCGCCGTTCAAAAATTTGAACCGATCGTTGTAAGTATCTTGAAATCGCTCAAAATAATTTTTAGAAATTTTTCCGGGATTTTTAGGGCCCCGGAGGACGCCTCACGCGCCACACGCGCCGCCGCAGGGCGAGTGGCTGCTGGAAACCGGTTTAACCGGTTTTCAACCGGTTCTGACCGGTTTCAACCGGTTCGAACCGGTTTGACCGGTCTGAATCGGTTTGACCGGTCTGACCCGACCCGACCGTTGACCCGACCTGACCCGACCGTTGACCCGACCCGACCCGACCGTTGACCCGACCCGACCCGACCGTTGACCGTTGACCGTTGACCGTTGACTTTCTTTGACCAAAACTTAAAATGGCTTTGACCGAGCATTAAACGACCGTTAATCTTTTCCGAGTATACCTATCCTGATAGTTTTCGACGTGTCGAATCAGTTTCCGTGGTCCGTTTTGTCAAATTCGAATCCGAAGGTCTCCAAATCTACGGTCAAAGTGGTTGACTTTGACTTTGACCAAGAATCTGAATTTTCAAAAAGTCATACTTTATGTTTTTCGACGTCCTGATTCCGATTCCGCAATCCGTTTGGCCAAATTCAGACTCGAAATACCCCAAAATGATAGTCAAACCCGAAAAATGCTTATATACTTAAGAATTCTAGCTTTGAACAATTAAGTAAGATTTGGGGCTGATTAATTATTATTGTTTGAAGGTACAAGAGACTCTCCGGATCGTTCGATAGCTCGACCCAACTCTTCTAGATCAGTTAAACCACGTATACCAGTATAGTGATATTACTGAAGCAGAGCGTGGTGAAACCAGCAATCAGTAGATCCACGATTTGAACCTATTATCGAGGTGTGTTCCCTATTTATTACTGAATTGTTTTATTTGTTTTAATATGTGGTACACTGAATTCTTTGGTTTCCGTATTGTTGATACACCGATTTAATGTGATGATTTATGGATTATGACTGTTATCTGATATTTGTTTTGAAATGGTATATGATTACCATGTTTATGGATTTATGGAATTTATAACAGGTGCAATTGAATTTTTGGAATACGAATTTATAAAGTACAACTCTGATCAAGCTGGAAAATTTTACGGACCTAATGTGACTCTTAGGTAGGCTCTGCGGCCCTGAGATTATTCTCGGGTAGGCCCTGCGGCCCTAAGATGTGTTCTTAGGTAGGCCCCACGGCCCCGAAAGCTATCTTGGGTAGGCTCTCAGGCCCTAAGATGTTCCCTTAGGGTAACGATTTTTAAAGAGATTTACTGCAGCATAATTTTATGAGACTTATTGGACTATAATTTGTTTAGTGTACCTATAGTGATTTTATGGTAATATTGGGACACACTGAGCCTAGCTCACTTTTCGAAAATATATTTCCCCTTTCAGATATTGTTGGTTAGATACCCTGGATTGAGTACTTAGAGGATCAACATATCTCTTGAAGTATATTTGATTGTAATGTTTTTACCATGCAAGTTGACTTTATTTTGTTGACATGGACCTTATTTTAAAGTATGGGATTTTAATATGATGACATTTTTACTATTACTATTCGGTTTATCGTGATTTGATTTTTAAGATATGTTTTAAATTAATTTATTACTTATTGGTATTATATTTACAAGTTAGGTTTTGATAGTATGATTTATTATAATTTCATGTCATTTATAATGTGATTTTACATTGTTTGAATAACGGTTTCGGAAAAAATGTCTTAAAGAATCATAATGTGATCCACTAGTGATAGTCAAACCCGAAAAATGCTTATATACTTAAGAATTCTAGCTTTGAACAATTAAGTAAGATTTGGGGCTGATTAATTATTATTGTTTGAAGGTACAAGAGACTCTCCGGATCGTTCGATAGCTCGACCCAACTCTTCTAGATCAGTTAAACCACGTATACCAGTATTCACTCATAAGACTCGTAAATTTTATGATTTTAGAGATTTATTTATGTTACCCATTAGTAATATAGTGATATTATAAATTAGGTTCGAAAACTGTAGCAGAGCGTGGTGAAACCAGCAATCAGTAGATCCACGATTTGAACCTATTATCGAGGTGTGTTCCCTATTTATTACTGAATTGTTTTATTTGTTTTAATATGTGGTACACTGAATTCTTTGGTTTCCGTATTGTTGATGCACCGATTTAATGTGATGATTTATGGATTATGACTGTTATCTGATATTTGTTTTGAAATGGTATATGATTACCATGTTTATGGATTTATGGAATTTATAACACGGTGCAATTGAATTTTTGGAATACGAATTTATAAAGTACAGCTCTGATCAAGCTGGAAAATTTTACGGACCTAATGTGACTCTTAGGTAGGCTCTGCGGCCCTGAGATTATTCTCGGGTAGGCCCTGTGGCCCTAAGATGTGTTCTTAGGTAGGCCCCACGACCCCGAAAGCTATCTTGGGTAGGCTCTCAGGCCCTAAGATGTTCCCTTAGGGTAACGATTTTTAAAGAGATTTACTGCAGCATAATTTTATGAGACTTATTGGACTATGATTTGTTTAGTGTACCTATAGTGATTTTATGGTAATATTGGGACACACTGAGCCTAGCTCACTTTTCGAAAATATATTTCCCCTTTCAGATATTGTTGGTTAGATACCCTGGATTGAGCACTTGGAGGATCAACATATCTCTTGAAGTATATTTGATTGTAATGTTTTTACCTTGCAAGTTGACTTTATTTTGTTGACATGGACCTTATTTTAAAGTATGGGATTTTAATATGATGACATTTTTACTATTACTATTCGGTTTATCGTGATTTGATTTTTAAGATATGTTTTAAATTAATTTATTACTTATTGGTATTATATTTACAAGTTAGGTTTTGATAGTATGATTTATTATAATTTCATGTCATTTATAATGTGATTTTACATTGTTTGAATAACGGTTTCGGAAAAAATGTCTTAAAGAATCATAATGTGATCCACTAGACTTAGTCGAAACGCATAGGCCGGGTCTAGGGGGTTACATTTATTGGTATCAGAGCTTTTGGTTTTTAAACCTCGGACTGTGTATGAGTCCAAATTGAAAATACGATTTTGAAATATTTACAAAACAAGTTACTAAGGTCATGTCACAAAGTTATTAAATTTTTAACTGTGTTCGAGACTCCAAGTGCTTATCTAACCTTAAGTTTTATCTTCTGTAGCAAACTTGAGATCCACCAAAAATGAGTGCTAGACGTGGTCGTTGAACTAGCCGTGGACGAGGTCGAGTGGCTAGATTTGCAGATCCGATCAATGAGATACGAGTAGATCCCCCACCTCCGATAGGTGATCCTGCTCCTTCGACCCCAACGAATCTGCCTCCTACCGATGGTATTGGCATGACTACACCGATCATAGGAGCGACCGATATTGAGCCAGAATCTACCGGAGTTGCTTTGGATGAGACTTTTGGTAGACAATTTCTGCAGTTGATACAGGGAGCAGTCAGAGCTGCTGGTGTTGTATCTGAGGTTCCTATTTCGCAAACTCTAATTGCTAATGGGGTCAGGACTTTTGGAGGACAGCTTGGAGGAATTCCTACTGAAGCAGAAGATTGGCTACAGGATACAGAAAGACGCATGGATCAGTTGGGTTTGGACTCAACTAAGAGATATTTGGGGGCAGTAGCGATGTTAGATGGCAATGCCCACACATGGTGGGAGTCAGTGACCGGTAGTGTTCCTACCGATCGTTTGACATGGGATTTCTTCAAGGAGCGTTTTCGGAGCCGATTCTTGGGTGAGCGCTACTTAGTCCAGAGACGACAGCAGTTTCAGGACTTGGTTCAGGGTGACATGACTGTTTCAGAGTATGAGATAGAGTTCTTGAAATTGTTAAAGTATGGAATCAGTATGGTGCCTACCGAGAGAGATCGATGCCGTAAATTTGCCCTCGGACTAAGATACGAGCTACGTAGGCAGGTGGTAGCCCTTCAAGATGAGATTTTTGATGTGCTGGTAAGCAGAGCCAAGGATGCTGAGGAGATGGAGGCGTTAGCTTCTGGTAGAGAGCGTGTTGATCAGGAGCGATCTAGGAAATCTTGTGGCCCTACTGAATCATCCACACATTCCGGTAAGAGGACTCGTACTTCAGCCCCTCAGAGGAGCAATACACGCTTCAGGCCTACTGTATCATCACCTTCAGCTGTTAGTAGAGGTGGTTCTTCGGTTCCGGTTCTAGTGCCTCAGTGTGACTTTTGTGGGAAACGGCACACGGGAGAGTGTTATAGGAAGACCGGAGCATGTTTTCATTGTGGATCTAGTGGACATTTTCGGAGGGATTGTCCTCAGCTAGCTTCGTCTGAGCGGATCGCTACCCAGACTCCTGTGCATTCGCAGACTACAGTACAGACCCCAATTAGAGATCGTAGTCAAGGAAAGACTCGAGGATCAGCGTCCAGGACAGACAGTAGAGCCCAACCTCAGCAAAATAGAGGGCCAACAGCTTCTGAGGCTAGACAGCCAGCTTTGGTTTATGCAACTAGACGTCGTGATGACAGAGATGAGCCTGAGGTTATTGCAGGTACATTTACTATTTATTCTACCCCATACTTTGCATTATTGGACAATGGTTCCACTCACTCCTATGTATCGAGCTCAGTATCTCGAAACCTTCAGATTCCGATAGAGAACACTGAAAATACTGTTACAGTTACGAGTCCAGTAGGACAAGCGGTATTAGTGAATAAAGTATTTCGGCGTTGCCCTCTCGAGGTTCAGGGAGAAATTTTCTCGCTGATCTTATGGAGCTTCCTCTAGAGGAGTTTGATCTAATTCATGGAATGGATTGGTTGAATAAACACAAGGTAAAGCTGGATTGCGAATACAAGCGGGCTACTCTGAAGACTTCAGATGGTCGGACTGTGGTGTTAATTGGTGAACGGCGTGGCTATCTCTCCAATATAGTTTCAGCGGTGGAAATTGATCGTATGATCCGAAAGGGATATGAGACGTTCATTGCCTATATTTTGAACACTAAAGGTGCATTGTCCACAATCAATGAGATTCGTACAGTTAGCGAGTTTCCTGATGTTTTTCCTGAGGAGTTGCCTGGGTTACCTCCTGATAGAGAGGTAGAGTTCGAGATTGAGACTTATCTGGGATCTTCACCTATTTCTATGGCACCTTATCGCATGGCTCCAAAGGAACTTAAGGAGTTGAAGGTCCAATTGCAAGAATTATTCGATCGAGGATTTATCCGACATAGTACTTCACCATGGGGAGCTCCAGTTCTATTCGTGAAAAAGAAGGATGGGTCGCTAAGATTATGTATTGACTATCGGAAATTGAACAAGATGACGGTCAAGAATAAATACCCATTACCCAGGATTGATGACTTATTTGATCAACTGCGAGGAGCTACTGTATTCTCTAAGATTGATCTTCGTTCGGGGTATTATCAATTGAAAGTTAAAGGATCTGATGTTGCAAAAACGGCCATTCGCACTAGATATGGTCATTATGAATTTTTAGTGATGCCTTTTGGTTTGACGAACGCTCCTGCAGCTTTCATGGATTTGATGAATCGGGTGTTTCGACCATATTTGGATCAATTTGTGGTGGTCTTCATTGACGATATTCTGATCTATTCTCGTACTGAGGCAGAGCATGACGAGCATTTGAAAATCGTTCTACGGACTTTGAGAGAGCATCGTCTATATGCCAAACTAAGCAAGTGTGAGTTTTGGCTTCAAGAAGTGTCGTTTTTGGGGCATATTATTTCTGCGCGAGGTGTTCAGGTCGATCCCAGCAAGATAGAGGCTATTATAAATTGGAAACGACCCAAGAACATCTCTGAGATCCGCAGTTTCTTGGGCTTGGCTGGTTATTATCGACGTTTTGTTGAGGGCTTCTCGATCATTGCTTCTCCTTTGACAAAGTTGTTAAGGAAGAATGTGCCGTTTGATTGGGGCGAGGCACAACAGGAGAGCTTTGAGAAATTAAAGGTGGTTTTGACTCAAGCACCGGTGTTGATTCAACCACAGTCCGGGAAGGATTTTACAGTGTATAGTGATGCTTCACATTCAGGACTTGGTTGTGTTTTAATGCAGGAAAGTAAGGTGGTGGCTTATGCATCCCGTCAGCTGCGACCGCATGAGTGTAATTATCCTACTCACGATTTGGAGTTAGCAGCAGTGATTTTTTCCTTGAAGATTTGGAGACACTATCTTTATGGAGAGAAGTGTTACATTTTCACAGATCATAAGAGCTTAAAGTATCTTCTGACCCAGAAGGAACTTAATTTGAGACAGCGTCGCTGGTTAGAGCTTCTAAAGGATTATGATTGCGTGATTGATTACCACCCTGGTAAAGCTAACATTGTAGCATATGCTTTGAGTCGAAAGACGGTATTGGAGTTGAGGTCTTTAATGGCCAAGATGAATTTATATGACGATGGCACTTTGTTAGCAGAATTGCAAGTTAAGCCGACCTTGGTTGATGAGATCAAAGCTAAGCAGCCCCTTGATAGCTCATTGCTTTCCATCTTTGAGCAAGTAGAGCAGGGGACAAACACAGATTACGCAATTGATCAGGATGAAGTTTTATGCTTTAAAGGTAGATATTGTGTGCCTGATGATGCTGAGTTGAGGCAGACTATCCTTACTGAGGCTCATAGTAGTCCATATGCTATGCACCCCGGAGGAGATAAGATGTACCGGAATTTGAGAGAGAGGTATTATTGGATTGGTATGAAGAAAGACATATCTGACTTTGTGGCTAGGTGTTTGACTTGTCAGCAAGTTAAGGCAGAACATCAACATCCATCAGGTTTGTTACAGCCTATTAAGATTCCTGAATGGAAGTGGGAGCGTATTACTATGGATTTTGTTACTGGCTTGCCGATGACTCCTTCGAAAAAAGATTCAGTTTGGGTGATTGTTGACAGACTTACAAAGTCAGCTCACTTCATTCTTGTGCGAGTAAATTATACTTTGGACAAGCTGGCAAGATTGTATATTTTGGAGATTGTTAGATTGCATGGTGTTCCATTGTCTATTATTTCTGATCGAGATCCGAGATTTACTTCGATATTTTGGAAGGCGTTACATACGGCTTTGGGAACAAGATTGGATTATAGTACATCCTTTCATCCACAAACTGATGGTCAATCTGAGAGAGTAATTCAGGTTCTGGAGGATATGTTGCGGGGTTGCGTAATCGATTTTCATGGTAGTTGGGAGAACTTTTTGCCGTTGGCTGAATTTGCTTACAATAACAGTTATCAGACCAGCATTTGTATGGCACCCTATGAAGCGCTCTATGGGCGTAAATGTCGCACTCCGATCTGTTGGACTGAGTTGCGTGATAGGAAAACGTTGGGACCTGAGTTAGTGCGAGAGACGGAGGACACAGTCAGATTAATCCGTGACCGTCTGAAAGAGGCATTTGATAGGCAGAAATCTTATGCAGATCAAAGAAGGAAGGATATACAGTTTGAAGTGGGAGATCGGGTCTTTTTGAAAGTTTCACCCTGGAAGAAAGTATTGAGATTCGGGCGTAAGGGTAAATTGAGTCCAAGATTTATTGGACCATTTCGTATCTTGAAAAGGGTAGGACCTGTTGCATATCAGCTTGAGTTGCTTTCTGAGCTAAGTCGTATTCATGATGTCTTTCATGTATCAATGTTGAGGAGATACCGTCCAGATCCAAGTCACATTATTCAGGTTGAAGAAGTAGAGTTGAGACCTGATTTGTCATATGAAGAGGAGCCCATTCAGATCTTGGAGAGAGATGAACGAGTTCTTCGGAATAGACGAATTCCAATGGTCAAAGTTCAGTGGAGTAATCGAGGCCCCTCAGAAGCTACTTGGGAGACATTAGAGTCAATGGAGGCTCAGTTTCCTCAACTATTCTCATAAGGTAAATTTCGAGGACGAAATTTCTTGTAAAGGGGGAGAATTGTAACAACCCGAATATTTACAAAATAATATTTAATTGAAATTTTAGAGGTTAATTGTGAAAATTGGTAAATTGTTGGTGACTAAATCAAAATTTATGAGAGTTTATAGGCCATTTTAGAAGTGAAGGAAATCCAATGACCAAGCCTTGAATTTACCCTAAAACTGTCGGCAGCTTTGATTATAAGCGTACATTTGGTTCTGATTTTCAGAACCAAAATGCTCCCAATTTTCCTTTCCCATACGCAGTTTCCAACTCCGATTCCGACGCCGTCCAAATTCCGATCATCGTTTTAAACCCACCGTTGTGTTCATCATCGAGCGAGGAACAAACCCTTCAAATTAATTGAAGCGAAACGCGGCCAAACGTCGGGAATTTCCAGTCAAAGTAGCGACGGTTTTGTTAGCTCTATCGCCGAGGAAATCTTAAATTCACCGCTGATCGTTGCTCCGTTTACGACACCTCCCGCACCATCGTGTTCCTTGTGCCGTTCCGAGTTCACCGGTGTCAACCTTGTCTGCCGTAGACGGCGGCGCGTGAGGAGGTGGTGCAGTCAAAGATTCGGCCGATTTGAAATCGAGCTCTCCGCCGTTCAAAAATTTGAACCGATCGTTGTAAGTATCTTGAAATCGCTCAAAATAATTTTTAGAAATTTTTCCGGGATTTTTAGGGCCCCGGAGGACGCCTCACGCGCCACACGCGCCGCCGCAGGGCGAGTGGCTGCTGGAAACCGGTTTAACCGGTTTTCAACCGGTTCTGACCGGTTTGACCGGTTCGAACCGGTTTGACCGGTCTGAATCGGTTTGACCGGTCTGACCCGACCCGACCGTTGACCGTTGACCGTTGACTTTCTTTGACCAAAACTTAAAATGGCTTTGACCGAGCATTAAACGACCGTTAATCTTTTCCGAGTATACCTATCCTGATAGTTTTCGACGTGCCGAATCCGTTTCCGTGGTCCGTTTTGTCAAATTCGAATCCGAAGGTCTCCAAATCTACGGTCAAAGTGGTTGACTTTGACTTTGACCAAGAATCTGAATTTTCAAAAAGTCATACTTTATGTTTTTCGACGTCCTGATTCCGATTCCGCAATCCGTTTTGCCAAATTCAGACTCGAAATACCCCAAAATGATAGTCAAACCCGAAAAATGCTTATATACTTAAGAATTCTAGCTTTGAACAATTAAGTAAGATTTGGGGCTGATTAATTATTATTGTTTGAAGGTACAAGAGACTCTCCGGATCGTTCGATAGCTCGACCCAACTCTTCTAGATCAGTTAAACCACGTATACCAGTATTCACTCGTAAGACTCGTAAATTTTATGATTTTAGAGATTTATTTATGTTACCCATTAGTAATATAGTGATATTATAAATTAGGTTCGAAAACTGTAGCAGAGCGTGGTGAAACCAGCAATCAGTAGATCCACGATTTGAACCTATTATCGAGGTGTGTTCCCTATTTATTACTGAATTGTTTTATTTGTTTTAATATGTGGTACACTGAATTCTTTGGTTTCCATATTGTTGATGCACCGATTTAATGTGATGATTTATGGATTATGACTGTTATCTGATATTTGTTTTGAAATGGTATATGATTACCATGTTTATGGATTTATGGAATTTATAACACGGTGCAATTGAATTTTTGGAATACGAATTTATAAAGTACAGCTCTGATCAAGCTGGAAAATTTTACGGACCTAATGTGACTCTTAGGTAGGCTCTGCGGCCCTGAGATTATTCTCGGGTAGGCCCTGCGGCCCTAAGATGTGTTCTTAGGTAGGCCCCACGGCCCCGAAAGCTATCTTGGGTAGGCTCTCAGGCCCTAAGATGTTCCCTTAGGGTAACGATTTTTAAAGAGATTTACTGCAGCATAATTTTATGAGACTTATTGGACTATGATTTGTTTAGTGTACCTATAGTGATTTTATGGTAATATTGGGACACACTGAGCCTAGCTCACTTTTCGAAAATATATTTCCCCTTTCAGATATTGTTGGTTAGATACCCTGGATTGAGCACTTGGAGGATCAACATATCTCTTGAAGTATATTTGATTGTAATGTTTTTACCTTGCAAGTTGACTTTATTTTGTTGACATGGACCTTATTTTAAAGTATGGGATTTTAATATGATGACATTTTTACTATTACTATTCGGTTTATCGTGATTTGATTTTTAAGATATGTTTTAAATTAATTTATTACTTATTGGTATTATATTTACAAGTTAGGTTTTGATAGTATGATTTATTATAATTTCATGTCATTTATAATGTGATTTTACATTGTTTGAATAACGGTTTCGGAAAAAATGTCTTAAAGAATCATAATGTGATCCACTAGACTTAGTCGAAACGCATAGGCCGGGTCTAGGGGGTTACAGATTACCTCCTGATCGAGAAGTGGAGTTTAAAATTGAAGTTTTCCCGGGTACATCTCCTATTTCAATGGCTCCATATAGGATGGCTCCAACGGAACTCAGAGAACTAAAGGCGCAATTACAGGAGCTATTAGATCGAGGTTTTATTAGACCGAGTGTATCTCCTTGGGGTGCACCAGTACTTTTTGTTAAAAAGAAAGATGGCTCGATGCGATTATGTATAGATTATCGTAAACTGAATAAGGTGACGGTGAAGAATAAATACCCTCTTCCGAGGATCGATGATCTGTTTGATCAGCTCAAGGGTGCTTCAGTATTTTCAAAAATTGATCTTCGATCAGGGTATCATCAGCTTAAGATAAAAGAGGAAGATATTTCAAAGACAACTTTCAGAACTCGATATGGTCATTATGAGTTTGTTGTGATGCCGTTCGGACTAACCAATGCTCCAGCATCATTTATGGATTTGATGAATCGAGTATTTTAACCGTATTTGGATCAATTTATGGTTGTGTTCATTGATGATATTTTGGTGTATTCTAAGACTATGGAAGAGCACGACACACATCTCCGTATCGTACTTCAGACATTACGAGATAAAAAGCTATATGCTAAATTATCAAAATGTGAATTTTGGCTGTCAGAGGTCGCCTTTCTGGGTCACGTGATTTCAGCAGAAGGAATTAGAGTAGATCCTAAGAAAGTACAAGATGTAGTAGAGTGGAAACCTTCGAAAAATGTTTCTGAAGTCCGAAGTTTCTTGGGGTTAGCTGGATATTATCGGAGATTTGTGAAGAATTTTTCAATAATTACATCTCCACTTACCAAACTACTTCGAAAGGATGTACCATTCGTCTGGAATGAAAAGTGTCAAGAAAGTTTTGAGAAGCTTAAAAAGATTCTAACTGAGGCACCGATATTAGTACAGTCAGAGTCAGGAAAAGATTATGTAATCTCTAGTGATGCATCCCATAATGTTTTGGGATGTATTTTAATGCAAGAAGGTAAAGTGGTAGCCTATGCTTCAAGGCAGTTAAAGACGCACGAACGGAATTATTCGACACATGATTTGGAGCTAGCAGCTGTAGTGTTTGCTCTGAAAATATGGTGCCACTATTTATATGGTGAGCGATGCTATATTTATACAGATCATAAGAGTTTTAAATATTTGCTCACTCAGAAAGAGTTAAATCTAAGACAAAGAAGATGGATTGAGCTTCTCAAAGACTATAATGTGATTATTGATTATCATCCTGAGAAGGTTAATGTGGTAGCTGACACACTTAGCCGAAAAACCTTTACTGCTATGAGAGCGTTAAATGCACAACTATCAATGGAAGATGATGGAGCATTGATTGCAGAATTGAGATTGAGACATGCCCTATTGGATCGTATCAAGGATCTTCAGAATAAAGATAAGAAGTGTTTAGATAGAATGGAGCAAGCAAAGAAAGGAGAAATGACAGATTTTGAAATTAAGTCTGATGGATGTTTGTATTATCGAAATCGAATTTGCATACCCGCTGATGAAGAACTGAAGAAACATCTTCTTTCTGAAGCTCATTATAGTCCTTTGACTATGCATCCAAGAGGAAACAAAATGTATCAAGATTTAAAGAGTCGGTATTGGTGGGCATGTATGAAAAGATCTATCACTGAGTTTGTTTCTAAATGTCTAACATGTCAGCAGGTAAAAGCAGAACACCAAGTACCTTCGGGGTTGTTACAACCTATCTCAATTCCTCGATGGAAATGGGAACGAGTTATCATGGATTTTGTGACAGGTTTACCTTTGACACCTAGTAAGAAAGATTCGATCTGGGTGATAGTGAATAGATTGACAAAGACAACACACTTTATCCCAGTTCGAGAAGATTATTCTATGAACAAATATGTTGAGTTGTATATCAGAGAAATAGTATGACTTCATAGAGTACCCATTTCGATAGTTTCATATAGAGATTCGAGATTCACTTCGAGATTTTGGAAGTATTTGCATAGGGCATTGTGAACTCGATTAAGTTTCAGCACAACTTATCATCCTCAGACAGATGGTCAGTCTGAGCGAACTATTCAGATACTTGAAGACATGCTAAGGACGCGTGTTATTGATTTCAAAGGATTATGGGAAAAATATTTACCTTTAGCAGAATTCGCTTATAACAACAGTTATCAATCAAGTATCAAAATGGATCCTTTTGAAGTATTATATGAAAGAAAATATTGAACGCCACTGAATTGGTAAAATTAAAAGATCGAGATGTAATTGGTCCAGATCTTATTAAAGAGGTAGAAGACAAAGTGAATGTGATCCAAGATAATCTCAAGATAGTTGTTGATACACATAAATCTTATGCTGATTTAAAAGGAAAAGAGATTTAATATCAAGTATGTGATAAGGTATTTCTTAAGGTGTCACATTGGAAAAAGATTCTAAGATTTGGACGAAAAGGGAAATTGAGTCCAAGATTTATCGGGCCAAACGAGATTGTAAAGAGAGTTGGACCAGTAGCTTATCAGTTGGCGAAACCATAAAGTTGAGGAAGCAACTTGGGAACGAGAAGAATATATAAAGGAAAAGTTTCCTCATCTATTTAATGCAGGTATATAGATACGTATAGAAAATTCGAGGACGAATTTTTCTTTAAGGGGGGAGGAATTTTAATACCCCAAAGTTTGACCAGTGATTAAAATGTAAATTTTGAAAGTTTAGTGGCTAAAGTATAAACTTTGCAAAGCCTAGGAACTGAAATTTGTAATTTTTAAAAGTTATATATTTTAGCCCGTAAATGAACAGTTTGCCGAAAAACAAGGATTTTAGTGGAAATCATATTTTCGGTACGAGATTTGTGTTAAATGCTATAAAGCGGTAAAGTTCAGTATTGAAATCGGATAATCAGATCGAATCAAAATTTCACAAAAATGTGAAGGATGCTAGATAAAGGTTGGAAATATTATTTATATATTTTAGAAAAGTGAAATTTAACATGGATCAATGGAATTAAGGTCGATTTTCCATGTTAAGCCAAAAATTTGGAATTAGGTGACTAAATTGGAATTTTCAAAAATTACAAGGAGAAACATGAAGAATCAGAATTTAGATATTTTTCTAGATATGATGAGGTAAGGGATGATGTCATTGAGTGGCATGGATGTAATTTTGAGAATTTATTAATGGTATTTTAGGTTTTTGGCCCAAAATGAATATAAAATTCATTTTTCTAATCATATATTAAAGATAAGGGGAGATATTTTCTCAAGAAATTTCATGAACTCTCCCCCTATTCAGCTGTTGTCGGGTCTTAATAGCAAGACTACATTAAATCTAGCAATCCAAACGATTTGAAAGGAAAAGACAAAGCTCGTGACTATGATTATTATATACAAGTTCTGTAGTGAGGCAAAGGTGAGTGCAATTTATTTATTTAATTATTTTGATCGAGGATGACTTGCGATAAGTCAACCTCACCTTGTTTATTTCAAAGATATGAATTATGTTTTGATTATGAAATTATATCCATAATTTCTTTAATAAGTTTTATGACATGAACTGTCCATGTCACATTTTAAGAATGTGAATTAAATATATTTTCGACTATGATATGATGTTTATCAAATGGTTAAGAAATGAACTAAAAGCCCACTGTATGTTATATTGAGAGTCAAAGGTACAATTGGCATGCCATGAGGTGGAGTGATTATCTGTTCTGATTTTGATATACTGTGGTGTACTGGAGTGTACACTAGTATATATATATTCTGATCTGAATGCACTTGGTGTGCATATTGTTATTTCCGATGTGATAGCACTGTGTGTGCTTATCTGTTCCGACTGATGATCTGATATCTGTATTACGCACACTCGTCTGACTCGCGTATCTTATATTCTCTTAAAATATACTTTGGGCTATAAAAAATGAAATAAGAAGGTTCTGAAAGGTGTCTGACTACAAATGAATATGGACTGATTATTCTGTCTGATCTGATTTATTATGATTTTGTGAAAATTATCAGATAATTCTTTTTCAGGGTTAAGATAAAGTTCAGCATGAGATATCTGGTTTGGACGTTCTAAAAGTTCTGTCTGTTTTATTTTAATGATTTTTTTATATATTACCATCTTTTATTACATTGTTCTCACCTGTAGTGTTACTGCCTCACTAAGTTATACTTAGCACGTGATGATTTTCATGCGTAGGTTATGATTAAGATACGAAAGGTTGGTAAGGAGCCTCCCAAGCATCGTGTGCAGATCATTTGTAATATCAGTATCAGTAAGACATCACCGATGTTTCTTTTTACTAGTAGTGGCATGTATATTTATGTTATCAATATGGTTTATCAATTATGACTATATGGTCTGTAATAGTAAATTAGGATTGTTTAGTTGACTATATTAGTTTATCAGTATTTTAATATGCGTAAAATTATATAATAAATAAAATAATATGTTTTTAAATCGTATGAAAATTTAAGGAAAAAATAGTGGATAAAAAGTTGAAACTATAAATGTTTAAAAAAAATTAAGTAACTGTGAATAGAAATCGTTAGTCAGTTTGATATGACATCTATGGCTCGTATTCATAGATGTTTATGGGCTATGGGTGTTACATATTCCTTCTCGGAAGTTAAGATCTGATTATCAGTGACTTTCCGAACATATCATAAATTTAACATGTGAATCAGTAGTTTATCGGATTAAATATGAATTCTCAGGGTAAATTTACTATTAGGGTTAGTCTGGACCATTTTTACTTCATAGGGGTAATTTTGTAATTTCTTAACCAGGTGATTTTAAGATTAAAACTTTTAACGAAAATAATTAGAATTTAAAGATTATGAGGTTGCTTACTTTATCGGTTAATCACTGAACCTGAAATTCTTTCTTATCAGTCTTCTAGTATCTTATTCAATTTAATTACTTTTCATCGCATTTGGATCAAGTTTAGAAATATATTAATTACACACATGTAACCAACATATTCATCTATGCACTAACCAATGCCAACATGTTACATAAAGCATCCATGAGGTAGTAATATATTACCTCGATTTTTTGAGCCATATCGGTTAACCAATTAAGCTCCATTTGATCGCCCTCGAACTTTAAATCCACATCCCATGATGTCTCGGATACATATCAAAACCAATTACATTAGAAACGAAACTTAAACGTGGAAATTTGTATTAAATTATGTGATAAAATGCCGAAAACATCTTGCTGAGTTCAAATTTGGAAAAACAAACTTCGGATTCAGACTAAGGATGTCAAAAAACATAAATATGACTTTTCAAAAAATTTGACTTTTTGCCAAAATCAAAATCAACTATCAAAGTAAATGGGCAACGGGCATGCTAACGGTCAGGTCAAAGTCAACGGTTCGGGTCAAGGTCAACAAGTCAGACCAGTTTGGGTTGACTCAGCTTAATCCGAGTTGACTCGGTTGGGTCAAACAGACTCAGTTCAGACTAGGTTGGGTCGATTTGGTCCATCTGGACCATTTTTAGAAGGCTTTCAGAGTTGGAGGAGAGCCCCACGCACACGTAGTGGCGTGTGGCAGTGGCGACGGGATCGGGGGCAGAAGCCGACTACTCTGGGAGTACCAAGACATCACTACCAAGCCATTTCAATAATCAAAACCAGCTAAAACCATCATAATCAAGAGAACAAGATTGAAACACTTATCCAAACCGAAGATCAACGACGGAGCGATGATGGGGTTACAATCTCGATCGGGTTTTAAGGGCACGGAGGCGATGAGTCCAACCACGATGGCGGTGAGGCAAATGGGAGAAGCTGGCCGTCGAATTTTGTAATTAAACAAGGTGACAAGGGGGGTTTTAGTAGTGATTCAAACGTTGATTTGCACTGATTGACGCTTAATCACGCTACTATGGCTCTTGGGCTTTGGTCTCTGGTTGACGGCGATCACTCCGGCGAGGGCGGTGACAGCCACGACTAATCGAATGATGTTGAATAAAGGCTTTGACTGTGATGGTGAATGGCTTGGAAAATTTTGGTGGTTCTTGGTTCGGTTTTGATTGGGAATTTGATTTTTTAGGGATTTAAAATCCCAAACATATAGCTTTAAAAATATTCATTATTTTATTACCCAAATAGTGCCTTAGCCTAGTGGCTAGGGCATGACTCTCCATTCTCTTTGGTATGGGTTCAAAACCTACCGGCCACACTATTCATTCATTTTTTCTGCAAAATAAAAATGGGAAAATATAAGGCCGAGTTCTTGAACTTTCTGAATATTCGAGAATTATCTTAAAATATTTATAATCTAACAAACTTATCCCTAAAAATCAATTAAATTAATAATGTAAGCACCATTTTTCTGACCCAACAAACCCGAGCCTCAATTCAACCCATTACAAAACGACCCAACTAAAAAAACCTCATTTACATATATTCAAACCAATATTACAAGCCCAAAATAAAAATAGGCCTTAATCCCAAACCCAAAATACGATCAGAACTCAAATTCAAAACCCAAACCTACTACCCTAAACTCGACCCGGGCTCAACCATATCCGACTTGACCCAAGTCTACTAAAAGCTTTCCTCTGCCGCTGCTCAATCCCCCAATAGAAAATCACCCTTTTCACCCACTCAATGGCCACCACCCCTCTTCCCAACCATTCCCTAACCACGACAGCTGCCACCAATCCATCCCCTGTCATGTCAGAAACTCTTGCAATAAGCAAACCCAAAACCTCAAGAAATAACAACAATTCTTTTACCATCAAGGTTGCTTGGTTCGTCCTTTATTCTCAAAATTTGTTATTTAAACAATAACATAATAAATATAATATGTAATTTTAGATTGTATTTAACTTATTAATTAACATTACAAATCTTACTTACACATGTGAAAAAATATATATATATATATTATGGTATATGATAATTAGAGAGAATCGCTTAAATCGGAACCAACCAATATCAAGATATTATAAATAATTACAATAAAGTTTGAATGAAAATTGGACATGAATGTTATAAACTAGATCAAAAGAATTTAAGTAAAATTTGAATAATAAAATAGTACTCAAATTGACTAGTTCAAATTTTTTTTCTACTTGATTCGACTCAATTCGTATGTATACTCACCAGACTTGTTTGGTGGATGTCTGGTGATGAGAGCCTATAATTGGGAGTTTGTGTTTTATGATTTAGGTGATTCTATCTTCAGGGGTTTCTTTTTTTGGTTTTATGGCTACTTGTTTGATATTTTGAAATGGAACAAACAAACGAACGAATAACGTGTGGTCGAGAAAAAAGAGTAAGTCTAATTTGAGATGAAGAACGTGTGGTCGAGAAAATAGAGTAAGACTAATTTGAGATGAAGAACGTGTCGAGAAAATAGAGTAAGTCTAATTTGAGATGAAGAACGTGTGGTCGAGAAAATAGAGTAAGTCTAATTTGAGATGGGACAAACTCATCTGATATTGCTACTGCCACTTCTCTCTCCTTTTAGAAAGCTGATTTTCTATGTTATCAAAGCCACAAACAAAAGGGGGAAATTTCCCAGAGAAACTGTCCACAAAAGAGGTGAATTACCTATGGTGGTATATAGATTTTATAGGACTCAAAAGTAAGACTAATAGATAATTTGACCCCTAAAGTATGACTTGATTTTCATTTTAGCCCTTGAAGGTTTTTGGTTAATATGACTATGGAAGTTTTATTCCGTCACATTATTAAAAATATTATATGACAATTTTAGTCATTAATGATTATATATATATATATATATATATATATATATATGAAGGATTAACTCAAACTCTTTTTTGGAGGGTAAGTCCCTATCTTATTTTCTATTTTAGGTCCATCTTCAGAGGTTTTGAGTCCTTCGGAGGGTAAGGTATTCATCTTGTACGGTTGTAAGGAGATATAAGATTATGCGAATCTCCTGTTATGATGTTCCGATGATAGGTAGTTAATTTGCCTATTTTTTGTCTTTCCTTTTCAAATTATTAAGATGTAGGACCGATTTGATAATTGAATATTTGATCTTGATTCAATCTCATGAATTCCCTCATAAACGGTCTTCTCCACCTTGTATTTTCAATGGACGACATTTACATTAAGTCCTCTTATTTAGGGATATTTATCGAGTGAGTTAATTACGAGTTGAGCAGTGCTCAACTTGACTCGAAAATTGTTTAACTCGTGCTCGACTTAATTCGATGCTCTTTAAGCTCAATAAAATTTTGTTCGTATCGTGCTCATTAAAAAACTTATTGTTCAACTCTACTCGTTGCTCGTTAAGCTCATCGAAACTTTTGCCTTGTTTTTAAAAAAAATATATGTAAAATCAAGTAATAATATATAGAACTAAATATAAACATGAATTAACAAATTGAACAAAAAAATAATCAAAATAGTGTGTGAATCAATTCAAAAGTTTAAATCCAAAGTAATAATACACCAAATTAATATATTACAACCATTCTTTGAAAAAAAAGGTTTAACAATAAATAATCATGCTATAAATAGACAACCAATATCCCAAAAACATCATAAAAAATTAACAAGTTACTCGTGAACTTATCGAGTAGAGTTAGACCTTGCTCGACTCAACTCGACTCTTTAATGTCTCGAGTCGAGTGTTTATTGAGTTTTAACGGAGGCAAGTTTGTTTTTATCGAATTTGAAACATTTGTTCTTCAATCATTCTAGACGTGTAACTTCATTTTTTACAATTTAATCTCTCAACTTTGTATTTTATTCATTTTGATTCTCCGACTATAACTTTCTGCAAATTGTTTATTCCTATCAAATTTTTGACTCCTTTATACTCTCGTCAATACTTTATTCTCAATTTTTTTTATTAATCTGGGGTAAATATAAGGTAATATATGTTCAAATAACATTCTCAACCATTTGATATTGAATGCTCAGATCCCTGACATTCATAGTGCTCGAACCCAAGACCTCAAGAAATAACAATTCTTTTACCATCAAGGTCGCTTGGTTCGTCCTTTATTCTCAAAATTCGTTATTTAAAAATAACATAATAATATAATATTAATTTTAGATTGTATTTACTTATTAATTAATATTACAAATCTTACTTACACATGTGAAAATAATATATATATATATATATATTATATGGTATATGATAGAGAGAATCACTTAAATTGGAACCAACCAATATCAAGATATAAATAATTACAATAAAATTTGAATGAAAATTGGACATGAATGTTATAAACTCGAACAAAAGAATTAAGTAAATTGAATAATAAATTAGTACTCAAATTGACTAGTTCAATTTTTTCTACTTGATTCGACTCAATTCGATTGTATACTCACCAGACTTGTCTGGTGGGTGTCTGGTGATGAGAGCCTATAATTGGGAGTTTGTGTTTTATGGTTTAGGTGATTCATCTTCTGGGTTTCTTGTTTACTTTTATGCGTGGAGGAAATGTGTTTTGGCTACTTGTTTTGATACTTTGAAATGGATCAAACAAACGTAAACGAACGAATAACGTGTGGTCCAGAAAATAGAGTAAGTCTAATTTGAGATGGGACAAACTCGTCTGAATGGTCATGTACCACTCAGGCACCGACAGTTGTTTTCTCTTTCAAAATAAATGGATGATATTGCTACTGCCACGTCTCTTTCTCCTTTTAAACGTGTTAGAAAGCTGATTTTCCATGTTATCAAAGCCAGAAACAAAAGGGGGGGGGGAATTTCACCCAAAGAAACTGTCCACAAAAGAGGTGAACTACCCTATGGTGGTATATAGATTTTTTATAGTACTCAAAAATAACTTAATAGATAATTTGACCCCTAAGTATGACTTGATTTTTATTTTAGCCCTTGAAGGTTTTTGGTTAAATATGACTATGGAAGTTTATTCTGTCACATTATTAAAAATATTATATGACAATTTTAGTCAATTAATGAGTTATATATATATATATATATGAAGGTTAACTCAAACTCTTTTTTGGAGGGTAAGTTCCTATCTTATTTTTTATTTTAGGTCCATCTTCAGAGGTTTTGAGTCCTTCTTCGGAGGGTAAGGTCTTCATCTTGTATGGTTGTAAGGAGATATAAGGTATGTGAATCTCCTGTTATGATGTTTGGATGATAGGTAGTAATTTGCCTATTTTCTGCTTTCCTTTTCAGATTATTAAGATGTAGGACAGATTTGATAATTAAATATTTGATCTTGATTCAATCTCATGAATTCCCTCATAGTTGAGTAGTGCTCAACTCGTGCTCGACTTAATTCAATGTTCTTTAAGCTCGATAAAATTTTGTTCGTATTGTGCTCGTTAAAAAACTCATTGCTCAACTCTACTCGTTGCTCGTTAAGCTCATCGAAACTTTTTCCTTATTTTTTAAAAAATATTTGTAAAATCTAGTAATACTATATAGAGCTAAATATAAACATGAATTAACAAATTGAACAAAAATAATCAAAATAGTGTGTGAATCAATTCAAAAGTTTAAATCCAAAGTAATAATACACCAAATTAATATATTACAACCATTTTTTGAAAAACAAAGGTTTAACAATATATAATCAATGCTATAAATAGGACAACCAATATCCCAAAAACATCATAAAAAATTAACAAGTTACTCGTGAACTTATCGAGTAGAGTTAGCGAGCCAAATTTGACCTGCTCAACTCAATTAGCAGCCTTATTATTGACCATGTTGGTGACAGTCATATCTGGATTTTTTTTTTCAAAGTTAAAAATTGTTAAAAACCTATGTGAGTTCGTCAATGTCATGAGAAGCTAGAATGGTCTAGCCAAATGGTACCAAGAGAAGTATGTACCAACCATGGAGGAGTACATGAGGAACGTACTTGTAACCGCAGGCTATATCCTCTTGACAATCGCATCTTTCATTGAATGGAAGATTCAGTGACACCTGAGATCTTTAAATGGGCTTTTAGCAACCCGAAAATTGTTGCTGCTTCATCGGTTGATTTCAGTCTGATGGACGATATCGCTTCACATAAGTTACTTTCTGTTTTTGAATTCCGTTAGAGTAATTTCGTAACTTACATATAAATACATGTATTTGAGCAAGAGAGAGGACCGTTCCATCGCTGTTGAATGTTACAATGAGACAATATAGAGTTTCAGAAGACGAGGCATGAAGAAGCAAGTGGAGAATGCTTGGAAAGATATAAACTACGAGGTGATATTCAGTGAGACATGAACTCATCGAGCCGGAGGTTTCAGTTAGAATTAAGCTGCCAGGAGAATGGGATGAATGGGGTCGTCGATGGCTGGTCGATTGGGCCTAATCTATCGGAGACCGAAGACAGTGGTTCGGCTTGTAGAGGGGTCATTCTAAGTTCTAAAATTACTGCATTAACAAGCAATATTTGAATTAACTAATATGGCATTCTTCCTATATTATTAAAGTCTCGAACTTGAATTTTGAGGATGTAATAATATTAAATACTCAATATAAAAAATTGTTGCTCTTGAAATTTGAAACACTTGGAAAAGGTTACCAACCAAAACATACTTATTTAGCATAGAATCAAACGAGGACACAAGGAGAATAAGCTCCATAAATATTGAGATTTGAACTCTGAATTTTTAGCTGTCACTTTTCAAAAGTGACTCTAAATTTATTTGATTCTTAAGTTCTCGATCAACTGTGATCATCAATCAACAGCATAGTGATGCTAGTTTTTTGCGGATTCGCCAACATGTGTATAAGCATCTTTGTCCTTGTAAAGCAGATCAATAACCCTTGCAATGTTTAAAACTCAATCAAGAGCCAACGTTGACACTGCCGTTCCTTTCAAGACTCTTCATTTATATCCTTCCAAGCATTGTTTATTTGCTTGTAAACTCATCGTATGCTACTTGTGCTGATGCCCCGTATTGATTTATGTAGCACTCCACGGCAGAAGAGCATGTCCTCTGTCTTGCTCAAACTACGAAATGTATTAAATCGAACTGAAATCAACACAAAATTACAGTTCATAAATTTCTGAAGAAAAGCAAAAATGTTATACCTGGTGACCAACAACATCATCCATCAGCCTACAGTAGTTTTTTGAAGCTCGAAGAATCTAGGGGTCATTAAATGCCCAAATGAAAGTCTCTTTAGTTATGCTGTCTTCCATGCCAACGAAAGATACAAGTGTAAGCATCGGATAGCAGCAAGAAACATATGCAACAGACAAATACTCCACCATGTTGGCATGTATTTCATGGAGCCATTTGGCCTCAGTATAGTGGCTTGACACACTTGTTTCATCTATTAACAAACAACAAATACCCAGTTAGCAAACCATCTTAAATTAAGTAATTTCCAATATTAAAGAAAAAAAAAGTTAGATTATATATACCGCTTCTATTGCGAGTTTGACACGATATGATTTTTCCTTGCTCGGACATCAAATTATCCATATCTTTAAAAACATTTATGATTTCACTATACAATAATTTCATATAGCTCGGAAGTTGATCCATGCCGTTGATATTCCACCTACAATATGTCAGCAACTCAAACGTCTAACTCTCCCAATAATCCAATAACAAAACTTGTAATGATTTGATGTGAAGGTGGATATATTTTCTGAATGACCTGTGGATTGCTTCTGTAAAGAGTTCAAGTTCTTCTGGTGTACCATATGCATCATAAGTATCAATAATTTGATGAGGGATATTACTTTGGTCATAAAAGTTCTAGCAATGGAGTAATGGGGTTCAAAGTACACTCCATTTATCCAAAATAACACTCCACCAATATATCTCGTGCAAACGGAAAATTTGTTGCTACATCTAAAACTTTCCACCACCTGAATGGGGGGGGGGGGAAATTTATACTCAAAATATATTTTTATCTCTTGATAAGGATCAAAACATTCATCACTATTGATTACCTGTTTCTCCGTTAACTCTTGCTTGTGCAAATGTTGTACCATATTGAAATCCAACTTTGCGAATTTCATTAAGCTTTGGTCCTGGTTACCATATCCTTCATATATGGAAACGTAGCTCCTAGCAACCAATCTGGGGTAAGCTCTTGCGTAGGGGTCGGTTTAGAGCATTAGCAATCTGTGTGGAGAGGATAGTCAACCGTCGTTTCTGCCAACTTTAGATGAAATGTTGTGAAAGAAAGATCTTTCTCCGTGCAGTTGACAGTGTGCAGCTTCATACAATTCCAGCATGCCTTTCATATCACTGGTTAATGATTCTTTGAACTTTCCATTCTCACCTTTGAACTTGTTGAATGTATCTACTCAATCAGCAAGCAAATTTTGAATTCATAAGTTCCATATTTATTACCCTTTGTATGAATATTGGTTTTAAAAAGTTTAAGGAATACCACAATGAACATCGAAGCATGCTCTCTCTTAGTAAACGAAACCGAACAGCAGTAGTGCAGAGATCATCGTCATTTGATATATATTTGCAGGGCATCTTCAATCTCTTTCTCGAAATGGTAAGCCACACCTAAGCGTTGGACCGCGTCAACTATGTGCACTTTTTGGGATGGTTTGTCCATGTGTTTCACCAACATTCTCCTCACTTGTTGCTTCAATTCTTGGTACTCTTGTTGAGTTCTGGCATCCATATCCTGTTGAAGCATGAAAAGCTTTCAGTAAGTTCAAAGTACCCGTTCCCATGTGTCATACATACTAAAGAGGTATTCACAAGTAGGACATACCATTTCAGAAGGGAGAGAGGAAAAATTCCCCCCAAAAGTTGGGACTATAATAGGCCAAATGGCGATTTTCCTTGGACATGTTAACAGCTGAGATGGAACAAGATTTGCAGAAACTTGAGAAGACATTTCTTTAGTGTATACTTAAAAGGCTCTTTTACAATTGCCTGTCCAGCTCAGTTGATAGAGCACAGTCTCTTAACCTTGTGGTCGTGGGATCGAGTCCTATGTGGGCAATTCATAATTCGAGGTCTTCCACGGAAGTATTCTCAACCTAGCGTTGGGGGTCAGCCTACTACCCTATCTCCCTTACCCCATTACATATGAAATATGGCCAGCTAATTTTTTAAAAGGCTCTTTTAAGTTTTGGTGTGATTCAAATGCATCTATGAGTGCTTGTACTTATACATCCGTCCATTATGTCCATCAACTCAATGAACATGATATTGTCGTTAAATAGTATAATCTCACGTTGGTCTTGAATTGCACGTGACATTTTGATCAATGTTGAGGTTATTTATTACGATGTTAGACTTGTTTGTTTTGGGTCTATATGAAAAGCTATAAATTATTTATTGTGTTAGACTTGTTTGTTTGGGGTCTACATGAAAAAGCTTACAAATTTATTGTAAAGCTCAGCTGGAATATTAAAAGTTGCTGAAACTGAGACATATTGCTCTTCCCATCCTGAATACTGGTATGATTTACACTAGAGATATTTGGAAAGCCGTGAGAGATAGTAGAAGTAAGGTGTCATGGCATAAAATCATTTGGTTTCCTATGCAAATTCCTAAGTTTAGTATGATCTCTTGGATGGCCATTCTTGACAACTTCCAACTAGGGATAGACTGTCAAGGATGGGTATGTCATTGATACCCAATGTGTTCTTTGCAATGTTGCTATCGAATCCAGGAATCATCTCTTTGCTGACTGTAACTTTGCCAAATTACTGTGAATTCTATCTTAAATTTGGCAAATGTGCAAAAACCTCATTTACCTTGGGAAGAATGATCGAAATGGGCATGTGTTAAATGAAAGGAAAATCGTAATCTCTACCTTACTGAAAATTACATGGACTTCCTACATCTATATGATTTGGGAGGAGAGGAATAGAAGAATCTTCAAGCATAAAACTAGTGAAGCGCTCATCTACTGTCCCTCATCAAGGACATTGTTTGGATTCAACTAGGAGGGAAGAAGATCAATAAACGATTTTAGTAACTATATATCCGTTGTAATTGGGGTATTAATTAACCATTAGTTTGTTGTAATTTGTTTCTCCCTGTTTGGACGATTTTATACTTTCTTCTCGATAATAAAATCTTACTTATCCAAAAAAAAATTAGGTCAACATTCATAACGAATGAATGAATCAAATATAAAACTTAAATTAACAGTGTAGAAAACAAAGGACTAAATGAAAAGTGAAATTAAATCATTAAACAAAGGACTAAAATGAAAGAAATCAAATATAAAACTTAAATTAAACAGTGCAGAAATTAAAAGCTGGAATTTAAAGGACTGAAATGTAAATGCTGAAAATTAAGGCACAAATTAAAATAACAGAAATTTAAAGGAAGAAATGTAAATAACAGAAAGTAAATCAATAGAATAAATTAGAATTTAGGGGTTAATTTTTAATTGTTACCTATACAATAGATAACGTGAGTTATACCCCAGGGCTGATCGTCGCGAGGTCGTAAATTAGTTCCAATATAAAAGTTAGCTATTAATAAATTAGTAATTAGTAGTTAAAAAATTAATTTTACCTGGACCATGAATAATGTGGATCATACCCTAACAAGTCACCACAAGGTCTATTAAAGTTTAATATTCGTATTTTAACAATAGGGACCAGAATGCAAATAAATAAAAAAAGCAACCAATTAAAAATAAATTAGGACTACAATGAATAAATTGCAAACGTCAATCCAAATCATAATAAGAAGAAAGAATCCAACAGTGGCTAAAATGAATACACATAAAAAATGACTAAATTCGGTGACTAAATAAAATAAGCAGAAATCAAGAACAAAATAAATAAAATAGGGGACTAGAAAAATTAAGCCAAAATCTAATAAATGCTAATTTACTATTTTTAAGCATAAACTACTCCAATGGTCACTATTGTTTGGGTAAGTTTCGTTTTCATCACTAATGTTTTAAAAGTTACAAATCGGTAACTAATGTTATCGTTGTTACAATGGTCACTCGCGTTAATAGGCATGACGGAAAACACACGTGACATGTTAACAACAGTTAACAAGCTTACTGGATGTATAATTACACAAATAGTCCATGTTTTTATATATTCTTTCAATTGATCCTAGTTTTAATAAATTAAAATATATTTATTTTTAATTCTTATAAATAATGATATATTTTAAAAAAGGAAAGAAAAAATTTAAAATTAGTTATAAAAACAAAAACAAATTAACGTTTTTTAATAAAATTAACATTTTTTTCTTCCCCAAACTTTTTTTAATTTTTTTAAAATAAATACTAATATTAAAATCTTGTTTGTGAAGAAAAAAAGTTCACTCCGTGCATAAATTTTTTAAAATTAATTTTATTAAGTCTTTCATTTTCTGAACAATCTTATAATTTAATTTGTCATTAAATCTTTTAAATTAAATTTTAGCACTCGGTGCTTTAGTCGAAGCCATGAAGCAAGCACTAGTTTCATTTGAATTAAAGAAAGAAAAATGATTAGTTAGTGTTAGTTAACGTATTATACAATCTAATTATTCTAACTTACTTCCTCCAAATGATCCTCCGATGACGATCACCGGAGAATAGAAAGCATTGAGTTTCTTCTTGATGTGCACGATGATTTCCACATAGTCTGCTATAGCTTGTACAGAGTTGAAATACCCCAGAGTGCTTGCATTTTTAAAGGCTTCTTCTCTTGATCCAAAGGGTATTGATTTTCCATAATATCGGTGCTGAATGAAAATATAGTATTATTTTTGTGAGATTTTCAGTTGATTATGGATGGAATAATTTTATTTTTACCTCTATGTAATCGAGGAGAGCATTGAAGCGGATGGCATTATCATTGAGGAAACCGATTACGGTAAGATCGCTGTCGAGTGGCACCTCTGCTCCGAGATAGACTAAAATCGGGGCACTACCGTTTGCTCCGCCCCAATGCTTGAAATTCATCACGTATCTTTGCTGAAAAGTGGCGTAGCTTTGAGGCTGGTAGTTGAAGTGATTAGGGGTGTTCAAATAACTGAACTAATTCGGTTAACCGACCGAACCGAATTAATTCGGTTTGGTTACCGAATTAGTTCGGTCGGTTAACGGTTAAGAAAATTTTTAGAATTCGGTTAACGGTTAATTCGGTTCGAATTCGGTTAATTAACCGAATTAACCGAAATTAAATTTTAAATATTAAATATATTATATATAACATATGGGCTCAGCCCAAACCATTTAAAACTCAATTAATAATTTAAGATCCTATAACTTTTAAACCTAAATCAATATTAATTAATTTAAAAAAATATATAAAATTATTTTATAATTATATATTATTTAAATTAATTGTAAACTGTTTTTTAATTAAATATTAAATATATTATATATAACATATGGGTTAAACCCTAACATTTAAAACACAATTAATAATTTAAGATCCAATAACTTTTAAATCTAAATCAATATTATTAATTAATTAAAAAATTTATCTAAATTTTTATTTTATAATTATATTATTTAAATTAATTATAAACTTTTTTTTGAATTAAAAAACATTTAATTTTTATATAAATTAGAAAATTAAAAAATCGGTTAATTCGAAAATTAACCGAATTAACCGAAATTTATTCGGTTCGGTTAATATGTTCGAAAAAGTTCGGTTCGGTAATGGTTAAAGAAAAAAAGTTTGGTTATTCGGTTTTGTTAGTTGGTTCGGTTCGTTTTAACCGAATGAACAGCCCTAGAAGTGATCAAGTGTTTGAGGGTAATAAAAGGTTTGAAGATCATGTGAAACTGCTGCAGATGATTGAAGTTCGGGATTTTCTATGAGTTCCCTTGTCGGACTAAGCCTCGGAATGTCTAGCGGCAGGCTGCGGTGCAGGTGAACGAAATCGAAAGAAGAACCATAACCATGAATTGAAGGCATTGGAGTGAAAATTCAGGAGAATATTTCATTGCTCTTAATGTATGTATAAAACAGTGGTATGACTTGTTAGTCTGTTCTTTGAGGGTCCAAAGACAACTATTTCTCGAATATATAGTAATTAGTAATAAATAATTTACTTTGTATTTTCTTATAAAATAATGATCAGATATTTGACCGTCTCGAATATATATTTCCTTAAATTAAACATATTTTACATAATTAATCAGTATTTTTCATATACGCAAACCAAAAGATCTCGATGTTAAAGAAATTATTCTTTAAAGTTCGAGTTCGAACATTAGGAATACAATGAGGTATGAGCATTTAATGTAAAATATTTAAAATTATCTTTAAACTATATTATCTCATAATTATTTAGAAAATTCTATAGATCAGGATTATAAATGTATGAAATTTTTCGCATTAATTATCGGTCCCAAGGAGGCCAATGTAGACCGAATGAATTTCAGCGTATTAAAAGTCTCATTGAGAAAGACTTCTACAATTATGAGCTGCACACAAATGCATGACTTATAAATTATTACGGTTTTGTTTGGTTTGGAAAACAAATATCATTTCCTTTTTGTTTTTCTTAAAAAATAAAAATATCAAGAAAAACGTGTTTAGTTATGGACATGATTTTTAGAAATTGCAAATGAAAATACATCAAATTATAAAACAATAAACGTTTTTTTCCTTGTTTTCAATAAATGTTCTCTAAAATAATAAAAAAAGGTTCAATAAGTATTTTTTTAAAAATAATTAATCCAAGTTCAAATCAATGTACATATCAAATTAAACTTTTTAATAATGTTTTATATATTAAAATTTTTAATAACTTTTTAATAAATTAGAATCTCAAATCTCTTATTCAAACAAGGAGTGAAAATGTTATTTTTATTAAAAAACGTTAATTTTTTTTGTTTTTATTAGTTACCCTAACATTAAAAAAAATGTTATTTTTTTGTTTTATAACTAATTTTAAAATTTTGATTTCCTTTTTTAAAAATATTTAATTATTTATAAGAATTAAAAATAAATATATTTTAATTTATTAAAACTAGGATCAAATTGAAAGAATATATGAATAACATGGACTATTTGTGTAACTATACCATCCAGGTAAGCCTGTTAACTGCTGTTATGTTAACAGGTCACGTTTGTTTTTCGTCATGCCTGTTAACAGCGAGTGACCAATTTAACAAATGATAACGGTAGTGACCGATTTGTAACTTTTGAAACATCAGTGGTAAAAACGAAAAATTATCCAAACATTAGTGACCATTGGAGTAGTTTACCGTTTTCAATATATGAATAACATGGACTATTTGTGTAACTATACCATCCAGGTAAGCCTGTTAACTGCTGTTATGTTAACAGGTCACGTTTGTTTTTCGTCATGCCTGTTAACAGCGAGTGACCAATTTAAAACAAATGATAACGGTAGTGACCGATTTGTAACTTTTGAAACATCAGTGGTGAAAACGAAAAATTATCCAAACATTAGTGACCATTGGAGTAGTTTACCGTTTTCTATATTATGAAGCCACAAGGGGAGGAATCACCGAAGAAACTGTCCACAAAAGATGAACTAACCGATGTGGTATATTGATTTAATAAATAAAACAAAGTTGCAGTAATGTTGGGAAATAAAACACGAACGAGTAATTTTCCTATAACTAGATTAGTGAGAATGCGAAATAAAAGCGGAAAAATAATACCTGATATCGATAACGGAGTTCAGCCAATTTTGCCTACGTCTCCGGACTGCTGCAAATCTTTTAATAATAGAGAAAATTTACAGTGTTTACAAAACACTCACTACTCACAAGAAAACTCTCAAGTATTGGGAGAAAAAAATGATTTGAGATGATTTTGAAGCTAAATGGGTTAGGGTATTTATAGTTGAAGCTTAGGGACTAATCTTTGAAAATACCCTAAAGTGCAATGACTAAATGTGTGATTAACCCAAGCCTAAATTCAACAAAATTAGGCAGCCCATGTTTTCTTCATTTAGTCGTCGGCTGCCACTTAAACTTAACAATTGTGGGTTCCAAACATTTGTCTTGACTTTTCAACTTCAACAATCTCCCACTCGAAGACTGATTTTAATCTGTCTTCACACCTCGATCAATGCAGCAGCATTTCTGGTCTTGTTAGTCTAGCAAGCCAACTGAAGTTGAACACAACTTTAGTTTGTCCGCAGTCACCGTCTTTGTTAACATGTCTGCCGGATTTTGAGCTCCACTAATCTTTTCAAGTTTTAAAATCCCATCTTCCAGATGAGACCGGATAAAATGATATTGCAATTGTATGTGTTTCGTACTGGAATGAAAAGACGGATTCTTCACTAGATGGATAGCACTTTGACTGTCACAATACAAGACATTGTTTTCTTGTTTCTTGCCTAACTCTTCTAAGAAACTTTGGAGCCAAACCATCTCCTTGCTGGCTTCCGTAACAGTGACATATTCTGCTTTAGTTGTGGAGAGAGCAACTATCTTCTATAGTTGAGAAACCCAACTCACTGCAGTTCCTCCTAGAGTATAGACATACCCTGTAGTGCTTCTTCTGATGACGACATTTCCGGTTAAGTCAACATCTACATAGCCTGTCAGTATCATATCTCCACCTTTGAAACAAAGTGTTTTGTTTGTGGTACCCCGCAGATATCTGAGGATCCATTTGACTGCTTCCTAGTGTACCTTGCCCGGATTATTCATATACCTGCTAACAGCTCCCACTGCTTGAGCAATATCTGGTCTGGTACAAACCATGGCATACATCAGACTTCCAATTGCTGAGGCATACGGCACCTTCACCATGTGTGCACGTTCTTCCTCCGTCTTTGGTGACTGTTCTTTGGAGAGTCTAAAGTGAACACCTAAAGGTGTACTTACTGGTTTAGCATCTTACATGTTGAACCTGGAGAGTACTTTGTTGATGTACTCAGTCTGTGATAACATCAAAGTCCCCGAATTTGTGTCTCTCTTGATCCTCATCCCAAGAATCTGCTTTGCAATGCCCAGATCTTTCATTGCAAACTACTTCGACAATTTTTGCTTCAAGTTTATAATCTCTTGCATGTCTGAACCTGCAACAAGCATGTCATCAACATACAACAATAAAATAATGAAGTTGTTGTCGAACTTCTTGATGTAGCAACAATGATATGCTTGGCATCTGGTAAAACCACTGCTACTCATGAAACTATCAAACTTCTTGTACCACTGTCTATGAGCTTGTTTTAAACTATACAAACTATTCTTCAACCTACATACCAGGTTTTTTTTGCCTGCCTTTATGAAGCCTTCTGGCTGCCTCATATAGATTTCTTCCTCCAAATCACCATGAAGGAAAGTTGTCTTTACATCTATCTGCTCAAGATGTAGATTCTCTACAGCTACAATTTTCAACACCAGTTTGATTGTAGACAGTTTCACAACTGGAGAGAAAATTTAATTGTAGTCAATACCTTCTTTTTGTTGAAACCCTTTGACAACCAATCTTGCTTTGTAGCGTTTGCTCCCATCGTGCTCTTCTTTGATCCTGTAGATCCACTTGTTATGGAGCACTTTCTTGCCTGGTGGTAATTCAGCTAATTCCCATGTCTGATTTAACATAAGCGAGTCCATCTCATCTTTCATGGAAGACTCCCACTTGACTGAATCCTCCACATGCATTGCTTCATCATAGCACTCTGGTCCACCATTGTCAGTCAGTAACAAGTAGTGCAAAGAAGGTGAATAACGCTGGGTTGGTTTAGGAATTCTGGAGGAGCGTCTCAGTTCTGGTGTGCGTAGTTCTTCTTGAACTGCTTTAGGATTGATCTGAACATCATTTCCAGAAATCTCCTCAAACTCAGCAAATTCTTTTGTTTCAGCTTTGGTATTGGAGCTACTTGATTCTGGCATGTATCCTCATGCTTCTGGCACGTTCATTCAGAGTTCTATTCATGCACTCTGCTACGCCAATATGCTGCGGTGTCATGGGAACTGTTGTCTCCATCTTGATCCCATTGTTTGCGCAGAAATCTCTTAATCTTCTATTTCTGTACTCTCTTCCATTATCAGACCTCAATCGCTTGACTTTCAAACCAGTCTCATTTTCCACCATGGCCTTCCATTTTTCTGAAGGTATCAAAGACTTCTAATTTCTTCTTCAGAAAATAAACCCACACCTTCCTCGTAGAATCATCGATGAAGGTGACATAATATAATGAGCCTACTAGAGATGGAACTGGAGATGGTCCCCATACATCAGTATAAACCAACTCTAACTTTTCAGCCTTGGGTGTCTTGCCAATCTTTGCAAAACTCACTTTCTTTTGTTTGCCAAAGATGCAATCCTCGCATAGTCCGACATCTACACTCTTTAGATCCGGCAACTTCCCTTTTGACAAAAGTGTCTTCATCCATTTCTCGCTCATATGACCAAGCCTTTGGTGCCATAGGTTTGATTTTCCATCAGCATCTGCTGCAGCAATGATATTCTCTAAATTTGATGTTACATAGAGAGTACCAGTCTTCTTACCACGAGCAATGACGAGTGCTCCTTTGGTAATCTTCCATTCACAGCCTGAAAAGTTTGTGCTATATCCTTCTCCATCAAGCTGTCTTACAGAAATCAAATTTCTTTTGAGGCCAGGAATATGTCTCACTCCCTTCAGCGTCTAGGTAGTCTGGTTTGGCAACTTTAATCGGATGTCTCCTTTTCCGACGATCTTCAAGGTTTCATCATCGGCTAGATGAACCTTCCCAAAATCACCACTGACATAGTTCTCCATGATTTCTTGGCATGGGTGGAGAGGAAATATGCCCCTGAATCCAAGATCCATGATTCAATCGGACTGTTGATGCTTAGAATCATGACATCACCTGTCTCCTCTGTCACGTTGGCAGATTCCTGTGTGCCGGTATTTTTCTTCGATACTCGGCAATCTCTTTTAAAGTGACCCTTCTTGCCGCAGTTATAACAGGTAAAATCTTTCTTTCCCGTTATTGATTTTCCCCTTTTGGATTTGGATCTGCCACGATTTGAATTTCTTTCTGAAGTTCTCCCTCTGGACTCCGTGTGCAAGGCTGAGGAGGTTGATGCTTCACTTGATTCTCTCCGTCGAATTTCTTCTCTCAGTACCATATCCCGAACATCATCGAATTTTAATTTGTTGCTTCCCGACGAGATGCTGACTGCTGTAACAGTAGCATTCAAACTGTCTGGTAGATATGATAAGAGAATTAAAGCTCGAACTTCATCATCGAATTCAATTTCCACTGAACTCAACTGGGTTGTGATTGTGTTGAGTTCATTTAGGTGTTGTGCCATCGATGCCCCTTCCGTCATCCGCAAATTGAATAATCGTCTCATCAAATGAACTTTGTTTGAGGCCGATGGCTTCTCATACATACTGGAGAGAGCCGCCATAAGACCCGCCGTGGTCTTTTCCTTTGCTATGTTGAAAGCAACATTGCGGGATAACGTCAGTCGGATAACTCTGAGGGCTTGTCTGTCGAGAAGGGCCCAGTCTTCATTCTTCATGCCCTCTGGTTGCTTTCCTGAGAGGGGTTGATATAGATTTTTCTGGTACAGAAAATCTTCGATCTGCATCTTCCAAAACCCAAAGTCCGCACCATCGAACTTTTCAATTTTCACCTTCCCTTCGTCTGCATCCATCGTTCCCACTCGAATCTGGCTTCGTTTGGATCGTTTCTGACAATTCTTGTGAATCATCGTGTATTAGAACACCTCCGTCGACAAATTCGTATCGTTGACAAAAATTTTACTATACACGAAATTCACTATTCATGTAAATAGTAATGAATAGTAACCTCGCAAAAAATTGACAAAATTCTCAACCAAAAGCTTTGATTACCAGTTGTTGGGAAATAAAACACGAACGAGTAATTTCCTTATAACCAGATTAGTGAGAATGCGAAATAAAAGCAGAAAAATAATACCCGATATTGATAACGGAGTTCAGCCAATTTTGCCTACGTCTCCGTACTGCTACAGATCTTTTAATAAGAGAGAAAATTTACAGTGTTTACAAAACACTCACTACTCACAAGCAAACTCTCTAGTATTGGGAGAAAGAAATGATTTGAGATGATTTTGAAGCTAAATGGGTTAGGGTATTTATAGTTGAAGCTTAGGGACTAATCTTTGAAAATACCCTAAAATGCAATGACTAAATGTGTGATTAACCCAAGCCTAAATTCAACAAAATTAGGCAGCCCATGTTTTCTTCATTTAGCCGCCGGCTGTCACTTAAACTTCAAAAATTGTGGCTGCCAAACATTTGTCTTGACTTTTCAACTTCAACAAGTAACACTAATAATAACAACCACTTTTTTAAAGAGTAAACTACGTGATTGATCACTTTCGTTTTAGTTTTGTATATTTTTCTCACTAAATTCAAAAAATATAATATTTAATCAATTTCGTTTTTATTTAATTAATATGTGGTCACTTTTATTTAATTGTCTTAAAATAAGTGATCACATCTTAATTAAATAAAAACGAACATAACTACATCTTAATAAAATAAAAACGAAAGTGATCAAATATTATATCATTTGAATTTAATAAGAAAAAGTGTATACAATTTAAACGAAAGTAACCAATTTTGTAATTTATCCTATTTTAAAAGAGAAAGAAGTGTTGGATCCTAGTAGACATACATAACTCAAACAATTTGAATAATTTTAAATTTTAAAAATATTTTTTCCAGTCCAATTGAATTTTATTAAACATTCTGTTGTAATCGTCCTTAACCTTTGGGATCCAATTCTTGACTATTTTAGGAAGTTATTTAAAAACTCGATTTTAAAAGAAAGGTTTAAAAATTCCATTTTAAAGACAATTTTACAATATACGTGTAACTAAAGATTTATCAAAATTGAATTTTGGAATCGATTACGTGTGAGGAATAACGAGCACCCCAAAACGTTCAATTCCGACACCTACTTGATTATATGTTATCTAAATGTTGGTATTTCAAATTTTTAACTATAATTCCGCTATTTAGGATAATATCGCATTAATTTCTCAAATTTAAACAACATAAGCTTAAGTATTTTAATAAAACGAATGTGGGGGCAAGTTGCCCCTTTGAAACTCTTGTCTTTCCTTGGTCTATCTTCGCATATATGTACTCGTAAAATTTTTTTATTTTCCATAAATATAATTTTTTTTTAAAGTGAGGAGGGATCTGATAAAAAAATTATTTTTAAAAAATATATTTTTTATTCAATATTAATTAATACTTAAAAAATAATTAGCGGAGACCAAGCCTCCACTTGACCGCCATGAAGGTCTGCCCCTGTATTCGTCTATGATTTTCTGAGAACACTCATTTTCATTATGAATACTTTCCAATGTGATCGCCACCCGCCGATCCAAAAAAGGACGAGTTTGGAAATATAATGAACAATCAAATGATCATTTTGTAATTGTTAATAGTTGAGGGACAAAACATAACAACTCCCAATAGTTGAAAGATCATTTTATAACTTTTAATAATCGATGGATCTAATAAAGTAGTATCTTATAGTTAAAGAACCACGTGTGTATTCTACCCTAACATACTTAATATAAGAACATTGTTGCACACCAAAAAATGGATAGAAAACACGTGATTTACACAAAAAAAAATTGAAGAAAACAATTACTATATATATAATTTCTTTTAAAAACATTAAGTTTCATAAATACAATAGACACAATACATAAATCTTAAGTTTAAGCAACACATTTATTTATTTTACAAATGAGGACACAAGAAGAACAAGAGAGTAAGTTCCATGCAAATATTGAGACTCCAACTCTAACTTTATTTAAATCATTAAGTTCTCGAATCAAATTGAGATTGGATCAATCAACAACATAGTGATGCTAGTTTTTGCAGATTCGCCAACACGTGTATAAGCATCTTCGTCCTTGTAAAGCAGATCAATGACCCTTGTAAGGTTTAGAACTCGATCAAGAGCCAACTTTGGCACTGCCGTTGGTTTCAACAACTCTTCATTCAGATCCTTCCAAGCATTGTTTATTCGCTTGTAAAACTCATCGTATGCCACTTGTGCTGATGTCCCGTATTGATTTATGTAGCATTCCACCGCAGAAGGAGCATGTCCTCTCACTTGCTCAAACTACAATAAAAGAAACGAATTAAATCGAACCGAAATCAACCTGAATATTACAGTTCATCAATGTTATACCTGGTGACTAACAACATCATCCATCAGCCTACAAATAGTTGTTGAAGCTCTAAGAATCTTGGGGTCATTAAATGCCCAAATGAATGTCTCTTTTGTTATGCTATCTTCCATGCCAACGAAAGATACAATTGTAAGCATCCGATAACAACAAGAAACAAATGCAACAGACAAATACTCCTCCACTTTTGGCATGTATTTTTCATGGAACCATTTGGCCTCAGTATAGTAGGCTTCACACACTTGTTTCATCTATTAATATACAAACAAACACGAAGTTAGCAAAACCATCTTAAATTAAGTACATTTTTCGATGCGAAAGAAAAAGACAAAGTTAGATTATATATACCGCTTCAATTGCGAGTGGGACACGATATGATTTTCCTTGTTCGGACATCAAATCATTCATATCTTTAAAAACATTTAAGATTTCACGATACAGCAATTTCATGTAGTCCGGAAGTTGATCCGTGCAGTTGATATCCCACCTGCAATATGTCATCGATATGTCAACAAAACTTGTAATGATTTGATGTGAAGGTGGATATATGTTCTGAGTGACCTGTGGATTGCTTTTGTAAAGAGTTCAAGTTCTTCTGGTGTGCCATATGCATCATAAGTATCATCCGTTATTGATGTGAGGGATATTACTTTGGTCATAAAAGTTCTAGCAATGGAGTAATGGGGCTCAAAGTACACTCCATTTATCCACAAATAACACTCCGCCAATCTATCTCGTATGTAAGGAAAATTGGTCGCTACATCTAAACCTTTCCACCACCTGAAATAAAGGGAAAAACTGAAAATTTATATTTATCTGTTGAATAAGGATCAAAACCTTTAGCACTATTGATTACCTGTTAATCTCCTTCAACTCTTGCTTGTGCAAATGTTGAACCATTTTGAAATCCAACTTTGCGAATTTCATTAAGTTTTGATCTTGGTTACCATATCCTTCATATATGGAAATGTAGCTCCTAGCAACCAGTCTAGGTAAGCTCTTGCGTAGCGGTCGTTTTAGAGCACCGGCGATCTGTAAGGAGAGAGGATAATCCACCATTGTTTCTGCCAACTTTAGATGAAATGTGGTGAAAGAAAGAGCTTCTTCTAATATACTTTCTCCCTGCAGTTGAAAGTGTGCAGCTTCATAGAACTCTAACATGCCTTTAATGTCACTGATTAAGGATTCTTTGAACTTTCCATTCTCATCTTTGAACTTGTTGAATGTATCTACTCAATCAGCAAGAAAATTTTGAATTCCATAAGTTCCATATTTATTACCCTTTGTATGAATATTGGTTTTAAAAAGTTAAGGCATACCGTGATGAACATTGAAGCCATGCTCTCTTAGCAAACGAAACCGAACAGCATTAGTGCAGAGATCATCATCATCATCAGTTTGGTATACAATTTGCAGGGCATCTTCAATCTCTTTTTTGAAATGATAAGCCACGCCTAAGCGTTGGACCGCATCGATTATGTGCACCTTTCGGGATGGTTTGTCGATGCTTTTCACTAACATTCTCCTCACTTGTCGCTTCAATTCTTGGTACTCTTGTTGAGTTCCAGCATCCATATCCTGTTGAAGCATGAAAAGCTTTCAGTTAAGTTCAAAGTACCCGTTCCATTGTGTCATACACATACTAAAAGAGGTATTCACAAGTAGGAACATACCATATCAGAAGGAGAAGAGAGGAAAATTTCCCCCCAAAAGTTGGGAATATAATCGGCCAAATGGCGATTCTCCTTGGACATGTTAACAGCTTGAGATGGAACAAGATTTGCAGAAACTTGAGAAGACATTTCTTTAGTGTATGCTTAAAAGGCTCTTTTAAGTTTGGTGTGATTCTAATGCATCTATGAGATGGTTGTATTTATAGGCATCCATCAATCTCGATGAACATGATAAATAGTATCATCTCACGTTGGTCTTGAATTTCACGTCTTAAACGGGCGAAGAGGACGTTGGGAAATGAGTGTTGAGGAAGACCGAGATTTGGAAGAATGATTTTATGTTGCATCAAATTGATAGATTTTTTAAATATTGAGGATTTATTAAATTATTTTGAATTATGAACAATTTGATAAAATGTAAATGTTTTGAGGACAAAAATAAAAACATTAGAATATAGTTGGATGACCAACTAAAACGAAACCTCATGTTAGATATAATTTTGAAAAAAATATAGTTAGATGAATAAAATAGAAACACAAAATTATGTTGGTGACCAAACATGTAATGTACCCTTGTTTATATTTATGCTCACATTTTTGTACATTTACTTTCTTTCAACAAGCTATTGTGACTTCCTTCATAATGGTTGGTTCCTCGATTCCGCTCATCCCATACACTTAGGGATCGTCATGGGTTGGTTGGGTTGGATTTTCAGTCAATCTAATTCGACCCTAAACAAAATATATTTTTTACTCGAAATTGGATACGATCTAAATTTAGGGTGACTTTATTCGACCCAAAATTTAACTCCTCTTTTTTTTTATAAAACTTGCACTTAACCTGATATGACCTGACACAAATATATAATTCTTAATTTTATATTAAAATAGGGATCAAATTAAAAAAATATAGCGAGATGTATTATTGTAATTCTCTCTAAATATATAGATATAATTATATTATTTTTTGGGTCATGTCAGTTCAGATACTTTTTCTTTCTAAATATGAACATGACCTGATCTCATAATCTAAAATATTCAATATGATCCTATCTGACTCAAACTTAATTTTATTATTAAAAACTCGACCTAATAAGATCGAGTTGAATCAAAACATATCAGATTCAGATTGAAACTCGTAGAATTCGAGTCAGAATCCGTAACCATCGCTACATACATTCCAATCATTCCAACTTCATCTCGTTAAATACTGGTAAATTTTCTCTAACCTTGGTCGCACCTACTAATTATGGTGTAGACAAGTTAATCAGTGGCGGAGGCAAGGTTTGTTTAAGGTGGATACATGTTTATCCTAGGATCGAAATTTATTTATATTAATTGTTCATTTTATTATTGATAGCTACCTTAAAATTTTATTTGTGTCTACTTTATACGAAAATTTTCTATTATTAATATTTATATGCTCATCCTCAAAAATATTTCTGATCGCTGAAGTTAACCGTCGAGGTGGAAGGGTCGTTGACAATCGAGCACCCTGAGAATTATCCTTCTGCATGGACCTGAGTGGATTCATCAACTATCTTCCCTAGATAGGAACGTAAGAGTGGACCTAAAATTATTTTTGTGAGTAGCTCCATATTATTCTTCTCGACAAATAAAATATTTATTAATAAAATTAAGTAATTAAGGTCTTACTAAAATATTTAGTTAAAAACTTCTTTGAACCTAAAAAGAGTAAAAAAAATATTTTACCCGGCAATATAAAAAAGCTGAACCAACAAAGAAACTACATAGCACATACATTTATATTAACGATATAAAATTTTTATATAAGATAAACACAAATAAATTTTTAAGATAAATATAATAAAAAAATAAGTAATTATAGGAAGAAAATTTGGGTGAACGAAAGAGGTATTTTCCTTTCCTTTGTCAGCATGAGCAAGCTTTTCGTTTCCCTGTTGAACCATGTTTGAACTTCCTGCTTTGGCATTTGAAACCAAATTTTTCACATGGGTTTCACGAAAGCAAAACGCACTAATTTAATTTTAACTTTTGCTTTGATGATCTTAAATTAATATATATAATAGATTCGTTGGTAGATTTGTTTCGTTACTTTTTGTTAGTGCTTAATCCAATAATGGTGTAATAGTTCAAATGTAATAATTCAAGATTTTGTCAAATGATTATTACTTTTTTATTAAATTTTTCTACTATCCAACTATTGAAGATTTAGACTCTTTTTCTCTAATATATTTAATTATATGCCTTTTATTATACTAACAAGGGCAACACAAGAGGAAGTCGACAAAGGCCAAGATACTATCACTGCCAGATATTATAGCGAGGAGATCAGGAGATGGCACTAGGCCGACCATTATATCCTTAATTATAGTAATAAACTTAAAATATAGAACCCACTATAAAAAGTATATATATATATATATATATATATATATATATATATATATGAATGCATAAAACACATACATATTTAAGCTTTCTTTTTGCAAAGATAGGGCATATTTTTTTACCATGATTGATACGATGACAAAGAAGTGAGAGATAATTATAAGTAGTATATGTTTTAAAGATTATTGGCTATTTAATAATAAAAGATCAAACATCTTTACTGTTTTTAATGCTCGAACTTAATACCTCTAAAGATAAGAATCATTTATTTAATCATTGAGGTAGTTTAGTTTATGCGAAAGAATAAATAATAATTATGCATTATGATAAAATTAAATATCTTATTTTTTAAATAAAAAAAGCTTTTTGAATTTGAACGCATAACTTTCATGAAAAGTATGTCTAACTTTGAATTATTAGCCGGGGAAGGTAACGGGCGGGCCCGACCTGCCTCCCAATTTGTATCATCTTCAATCACTTGATGCTTCATTAACATCACGATCTTTTAAAAATGCAATGCAGCTTATATATTTTTAATTTAAATGAAATTTTTAATCAGATTTTTATGTAGATATCATTCAACTTGATATATATATATATATATATATATATATATATATATATATATATATATATATATATTCACACACATTAATTGTACTCACTAGGTATTTATCTGATGGAGCACCGGACATGCATCCTTCGAATATTCAAAAGAAATATAAATACTATCAAATTTAATATTTAATATTTAATATTTAATATTTGATTAGGATAAGAATGGGTTTAGTTTTTTTTCTTAGTTTTCTATAATTGGTAAGCCGTTTATCTCTTTTTCGTTTTGTCTTTGTTGATCGGCAGTGCTGAAACGATCTTTTACCCAAAGGGGAAAGGGGTGGTCTCGCTTCGAAAATGATTTTAGTATGATAAATTTGTGATAAAAACGTGGTTCACGGAGTTGCCACCAATCTTTGATTAGGGTGTGATTGGGCACCCAAAAATATATTTGTCATTTAAATAAAATATTAATTTTAATTAAAACGACAAACTTGTGGTATGCTTTACCAAATTTTGAGTTCGGGAGTCGGTTACGTGTGGGGAAGGATTAGCACCCCCACAACGCCCTAAATCGGTACCTAGTCGATTAATTAATTGTCTTTGCAATAAAATGTACAAGTTCGAGTTTAACTTAATTTAAGATCCCCTAGAATAATGTTCTTTGAAATTTTGGATGAAAGATAAAAATATTTAATTATTTCCTATCGAGAAGAATTGATCAATCATACCTCGAAGCAATCGATTCTTACTCCAATCAAAATAAAGAAATATTGGAATTCCATTCTAAATTTCAAAATAATAATACCTAAAATAATGTTAAGATTGAAAACAATAATATTTAATTATTTTAGATCGAACATTATTATTTTAAAAACCCTTTGAAAACACATGCCAAAGTTAAATAAATAAACATATCAAACAATTGATTAATTATTTATTTGACCAATATTTAATGAGAATAAGGATATTCAATTAATTAAATATCGCGAGACGAGACCATAGATTCGATCTAACAGTCTTTTCTCCATGAATTTAATTAAAAGAATATGATATTTTCCTCAATCCCTTAATTTTAAAAATGAATTCAATTTAATTGGTGTCACTTAACAGGATAGACTTTCGTTTTAAAATTATCGAAAAAAAACTTTCTTATACGTTAAGACAGTTACTTTACGACAATATTAAAATGATCGAATATTACCCTTAATCAAATTATTTTGATTCGAGTCAAGTGATGCTGACGAGGGAATCATACAAGATTAATTAGGGATGTCATGTACCTAAATTCATATGTACAAGTAAATGCGACTATATATGTAATTTATAAACATGTTAAAAAACTAATAGTAATTAAATATGACTAAGAAAAATTAAAATACATGTATCTAATTATTTTAATGAAATGTGTAATAAATCCATTATTAACAAATACATATTATTTTACAATGGAAAGAAATGAAATGGGGAACATTATGAGGTCAACATGCATTCAAAAGTTATTTACTTAATTACACATTAATAGCCACACACCACAATATAAATATATTTACCATATATGTTACAATAAAACAAATGCACATAATTAGAAAAGAAACATATTTAATAATAAATTAATATACTATTAAGGAGATTGATGCAAATACATTGAAAAAAAAATTATAAATTTAAAAGTAAGTCAAACCAATAAAAAAAGGAAATTAAAATGAAATTGGAGATAAAATTAAAGGGTATATTTAAAAATAGATCTCATATTATATGAAACATATACACCTACTATATAAAATGTATGTATAAATGTTTTAAAACTTTTACCTATTATTTAATAAATAAATATATACGCCTACTTTATATAAAATACATTTAAACTTTAAACTTAGGATAGTTTACATAAATTTAATTAATATATCTAAATATAAAGTATTTTAAATTAAAGCTAGCTAAATTAAAGGGATTCATATTTTATGGAGGTTAAAAGTTAAAGTTACTAAAATTAGGATTTAAACGAAGGCTAAATTAAGGGTCAAACCAATTAAGAACAACATCTAAACATTAAAAAGGAAATTAACACTAAAAAAATTAAAAACTAAAATAAATGTAATAAATTATTATACCAAAATTAAAATAAAATAAGGGGATCAAATTAAAATAAATAAAAATTGCAGAATTGAAATAAAATAAATATAATGTTCAAAATATAAATATATAAATATATAGGGGGTGTAAATAAATTAAACCCAAAAAATAATAATCAGGCTTAAAAGGGAAAAATTAAAAAATAGTCCCTTCAGGGACTAATATGCAAAACGTGCTTAAACTTAAGAGGGCTGAATCGTGATTTTACCAAAATAAATTAAGCTACATGTGAAAATGGTTAAATTTCAATTTAGGTCCTTACTGGTGACCATTTTGTAAAACACGCGTAAAGTTTGAGGAATTTATGTTGTAGTTTTACCCTTAATTTCATCTATATATACCACTAATTTTATTTTTTCCTCATTTGAGAGATTTTGAGGGGAAAAAGAGAGAGAGAGAATATATATCCTCTCTCCTTGGGCTCGGCCGGCTAACTGCCGGCCACTGTGAGCCACCGTCAAATTCCGTCCGGCCATCGCACATGGTGGCCAAAATTTTCAAAATTACTCAAAACCACCACTTTTCTTAGATCTAAACTCCTATATAATTATTTTTGGCTAAAAATAACCCAAACATCCAAAAAAAAGCCTCAAAGTCTCTCGACCTTTCGATTTCTCATGCACTCCAGCGACCTTTCGATGAATCAGGTAAAATCCTTTCTTCACTTTCGTTTTCTCCTATTTTTACATGCAAAGCTTACTGTCTTTTTGTTTATTAATACAAGTTTTTATTTTTAGTTTACACATATGTATGAAAAATACAAATAAAATAAAGATGATACATTTCAAATGCTATTGAAAACTTTCTGATTTATTGCTTTGTATTATGTTTCTGGAAAACTCCGAATGGGTCGAACTCTATCCCCATTACATTGTTTCAACGGGATTTTATACCCATTTTTTTACAAGTCTAAAAATAGTAATCTATTTTATTTATTATTATTTTTTGTGTTTGGTGATGATTCACGCATGGTATGGCCAACTATGATTAGTTGCAGTGGCATGTGAGTGGTTGGAAGCAGTGGTGGCTGTTGAGTGGTCCAAGCGATGGTGGTTGTCGAGTGGTCCAAGCGGTGGTGGTTGTTGAGTGGTCCAAGTGGTGGTGGCTGTTGAGTGGTCCAAGCGGAAGTGGCATGAGTGGTCCAAGTGGTGGTGGCCTGTTCTGGAAACCCTAGCAGGAATCAATCTGGGTTGTTGGATCTCTCCTAAATCCAACGGCTAAGAGCTGTTGGTGGCTGATGGAACATGAAGAAACCCTAATCTGATTGGGCTACTGCAGTTGGGCTTCGGGTATAACTTGTAATTTGGGTTTGGGTTTTGGGCTTACGAAGCCTATTATTGTAAATTTGTAACATAAAATATAATTATAAATTATTATTTTTAATATTATTAATAATATATTATAATATAATTATAATAATAATATAAATAATGAAAGAAAAATGAGTGTCGACAGTTGCCCCTCTTTGTCCATTCTTGTGTTAACAAGAATAGGGCAAAGATGAAGAGACAAAACGTTTTTCGTCTAGTCAACCTCAAGGTTTGAAATATGATTAAGGAATATGTTTCGCTGTTACTCAGGGAATATCATATCTGGAGATGAAAGGGATTTGTTTCGCTTCTTTTGAAGGAAATATCATATCTGGAAGAAGAGGTGACTCATTCCGCTGTTCTTCAGGGAAAATTGAATTGAGGCAGACTTGTTCCACTTACTCAGAAGGGAATATCAAATCTTGAAAAAAAAGACCTGTTCCGCTTACTCTGAAGGAAATATCAGATCTTAGAGGAGTTTGATCCACTGAATGGGGGAAGACTTGTTCCACTTACTCTGAAGGGAATATCAAATATTGGGAAAGAGATATCTATTTTGCTTACTCTGAAAGGAATATCAAATCTTTAAGGAGTTCGATTCCTTGAATCAGGGCAGACTTGTTCCACTTACTCTGAAGGGAATATCAAATCTTGGGAAAGAGAGACCTGTTCCGCTTACTCTGAAAGGAATATCAGATCTTAAAGGAGTTTGATCCACTGAATGGGGGCAGACTTGTTCCACTTACTCTGAAGGGAATATCAAATCTTGGGAAAGAGAGATATGTTCCGCTTACTCTGAAGGGAATATCAGATCTTGGAGGAGTTTGATCCACTGAATGGGGGCAAACTTGTTCCACTTACTCTTAAGGGAATATCAAATCTTGGGAAAGAGATACATGTTCCGCTTACTCTGAAGGGAATATCAGATCTTGAAGTAGTTCGATTCCTTGAATCAGGGCAGACTTGTTCCACTTACTCTGAAGGGAATATCAAATCTTGGGAAAGAGAGACCTGTTCCGCTTACTCTGAAGGGAATATCAGATCTTACAGGAGTTTGATCCACTGAATGGGGGCAGACTTGTTCCACTTACTTTGAAGGGAATATCAAATCTTGGGAAAGAGAGACCTGTTACGCTTACTATGAAGGGAATATCAAATATTGGAGGAGCTTGATCCACTGAATGGGGGCAGAGTTGTTCCACTTGTCTTTAAAATTGACAAATCTTAAAATTAAACATTAAGTTAGTTAAATTGTGTTTGAAGATTTGAAAACATCATACTTGTAAGTCTCAGGGTTGTAATCTTTGGAAATGATTTCTCTTGTGAGATCTCTTCTTGTCACCATCACATATGAAAATTTGAAACACTTGTTTTTATGTTGAATGCTTACATCTCTAATACTTCCTGTAAAAGCTTGGCATATCTATCATTATCATGCGTTTTCATGTCATGATCCTATTTATGCATATCATGTATGCAATGATTACTTTAAAAGTATTTTATTGTCTGATGCGAATTTTCTCTTGTTGATGGCCTTGTACTTCAATCAAATTTAGGGCACGAAAAAGCCGACCGTAATTCATCCTGATTAACCATTTCGAATTGGATACTCTTTGGTTCTTTTTAACCTTTGAGTCCAAGCATGGCTAGCTATTTGACTAGTGACAATCTCTTGAATTATTCCATGTTACTGAACTTTTACGTGTGTCCCAAGGCTTTAACTTTTCACTGCCCTGCATTGCATAAGCCTTATGCTAACACTAATTTCAGCTTCAGAATACCTGCCTTTTCAAAAAAATTGTACAAGAATGCACAACAATCTTATGTTTCCCGAATTAAGTTACATGTTTTCATGGTTAATTAGGATGCTTGCAACATGATTTTAACACGAAGAAATCATTTATTTATAAACAAAGAGTTTTTTTTGCAAGTACATGGCAAACTTTTAACTGGAACAATCAAAAGAGACCCAAGTATATGTATTCTGCTATCAATAGTGCGAATGCTTTTGAACTGGCACACCGCAGAATAGCTCGAGTGTATCTTCTATCAAAAGGAATTTAAGGATGATGACAATGTGCAAGGGTGTGAAATCTCCTTTGTACTACTAGATTCCCTTAATGTTGGATACCATTAATTTTAGGCCATCCAAGTCTTTTCAATTTCCAGTCCTAACCCTGACCATCATTAATTCAGAATCTCCACTGTCGAAACGATCTTTTACCCAAAGGGGAAAGGGTGTACATATGAATTTAGGTACATGACATCCCTAATTAATCTTGTATGATACCCTCATCAGCATCACTTGATTCGAATCAAAACAATTTGATTAAGGGTAATATTCGATCATTTTAATATTGTCGTAAAGTAACTGTCTTAACGTATAAGAAAGTTATTTTCGATAATTTTAAAACGAAAGTCTATCCTGTTAAGTGGCACCAATTAAATTGAATTTATTTTTAAAATTAAGGGATTGAGAAAAAGATCATATACTTTTAATTAAATTCATCGAGAAAAGACTGTTAGATCTAATCTATGGTCTCGTCTCGCGATATTTAATTAATTGAATATCCTTATTCTCATTAAATATTGATCAGATAAATAATTAATCAATTGTTTGATATGTTTATTTATTTATTTAACTTTGGCATGTGTTTTCAAAGGGTTTTTAAAATAATAATGTTCGATCTGAAATAATTAAATATTATTGTTTTCAATCTTAACATTATTTTAGGTATTATTATTTTGAAATTTAGAATGGAATTCCAATATTTCTCTATTTCGATTGGAGTAAGAATCGATTGGTTCGAGGTGTGATTGATCGATTCTTCTCGATAGGAAATAATTAAATATTTTTATCTTTCATCCAAAATTTCAAAGAACATTATTCTAGGGGATCTTAAATTAAGTTAAACTCGAACTTGTACATTTTATTGCAAAGACAATTAATTAATCGACTAGGTACCGATTTAGGGCGTTGTGGGGGTGCTAATCCTTCCCCACACGTAACCGACTCCTGAACTCAAAATTTGGTAACGCAGACCACAAGTTTGTCGTTTTAATTAAAATTAATATTTTATTTAAATGACAAATATATTTTTGGGTGCCCAATCACACCCTAATCAAAGATTGGTGGTGACTCCATGAACCATGTTTTTATCACAAATTTATCATACTAAAATCATTTTCGAAGAGGTATCACCCCTTTCCCCTTTGAGTTAAAGATTGTTTCGATAGGCAGCGTCATTAATTTAATGTTAGTTATCGACTGCCAGTATTCTTTATTGTCCTTTTATTTTCTTTTGTTTTTTTTTATTTTCAATAAGTTTGCATATATGGAACGTTTTCATCTGCCTTTAAGACACATTTTCTTCTGTCTTTTGGCACGTTTTTCGATCGTTTGGTCGTTGTTTTCACTTATCTTTTTATAAGGGTTGATTTGGAATCACAACGAGTGATCAAGAGATGCTTATATGTTATATTATTGATCTTCCCTGGTTTAGACTATCAGACTGGATTTGGATACCCGTTATGCATTCGTGGATAGCATTTCACGTTGCTCGAGTTTGATTTGCGATTTTTCGATGGTCTTTCAGTAGCTTGATCTCCTTTTGTGGTTCTATTGCCGATGCAATCACATATGTTTGTATCTATCTTTTTTTCAAATTTTCTTGATTAGATTTTAATCTTTCCTTGTATGGTCCTTGTGTGATCTTAAGTTGTTAATTTTGTTTCAATGATTACAGAAAATTGCCCTAATTATGTGCTTAATTTATGATTATGATTGTAAATTTTTATTGTAATTTAAGATATTTCCTATTCTAAATAAAATTAGTGATTTCTTTAAGGATAAAATATTTGATTAAGATAATTTGAACTGCATATTTAAATGTCACATTCGTTACTGTAATGACCCAATACAAGTTCTCTATTAAGAATTATTTAAACTATAAAAATTGAGTAGAAACATAAAACGTAGGTGAACATACTTGGTGAGAATATCACTATTTAGGATCGAGTATTGTTCTGTATTGATTTACTTCATTTTTTTAAAAAACATCAAGCTTCAACAAGACAACAGAGATAATACATGATAAATACAAGCACACTAGAGGTAACTTCAAGCACTATCTGAATATAGGTTTCCATGCACATGTTTACTTAATTTACCAATGATTCTGAATTCATAAACTCCCTTTTATTTGGTTAAATTGAGTTGGGATCAATCTGATGGGATCAATCAACAAGGCATTTATTCTAGCTTTTACTGAATCACAAACAAGCGTGTAACCATCTTCGTCCTTGTAAAACAGATCAAGAACCCTTGTCAGGTTTAGAATTCGATTAAGAGCCGACGTCGGCACCGCCATTGGTTTCAAGAATTCTTCGTTCATATCCTTCCAAGCACTCTTTATTTTCCTGTTTAACTCATCGTACGCTGCTTGCATCGGTGCCCCATATTGTTTCATGTAGCACTCGACAGTGGAAGGAGGATGTTCTCTCACTCGTTCTAACTAAAAAAATTATACTAAAAAACTGAACCAACTTGAACATCACAGTGTGTACCTGGTGGGTAACCACATCATCCATCAGCTTGTAAATAATTATTGAAGCTCTAAGAATCTTGGGGTCATTAAATGCCCAAATGAAAGTCTCTTTTGTAATGCTATCTTCTATGCCAACGAATGATACAATTGTGAACAGCTGATAAGTAGAAGTAACTAATGCAACAGACATATACTCCTCAAATGTCAGGATATAACTTTCATAGAGCCATTTGAACTCAGCATAGTAGGCTTCACATTGTATTTTCATCTATCAACAAACAGGCAAACCAAAATTTAACAAAAACTAACTATTATTATTCACTAAGAGGCTGTTTGTTAGACTCTGAATAGAATCATTCAGCGTTGAATGCTGAACCGTTCATCATTCAGCGCGTTTGTTTCGCACCTCTGAATGATTCAGTGCTGACTGATTCAGCAAAACAGTGTTGAATGATTCAACATCAAAGTACATTCTGAATGATTCAGAGCCATTATCAAACATCATGTCACATTTAGAGCTAATGCATACAGAGCCTCTGAATCATTCAACATTTGAATCATTCAGCGCTTAATCATTTTAAAGTAAACAAACAGCCCCTAAGATTACAGCCTAGAAAAGGTTGAAACTTGTGTTGAAAGTTTTAAATAGAAAATGTTATTCTAATATTTCTGAGAAAGTTGTTGAAAAGAGAGAACAGCTAGAAAGGCAGCAAGTTGTGACTCTGACTCTGACTGGAGGTGGTTTAGGGGATTTGGCTGCTGAAAAGAAGTTACAGCTAGAGCTCATTCAGTTAGAAAAGACAGAGATGATGTTTTATCAGCATAAAGCAAAAGTGGATTGGTTGCAAGATGGTGATCAATGTACTAAATTTTTTCATTCTCAAGTTGTAGTTAAAAGGAAGAGAAATATAATTAGAGTATTGATTGATGAGAGGGGAAATAAATTGGAAACTTTTGATTCTATGTCTGAGGAGTTGGTGAGCTTTTTCACAAAGCATATTGGAACTGTTGATGAGAATGTGTAGGGGTGTACTGAGGAGTTCTTGAGGGATTTGCTGGTATATTTCTTTCCTGACGGTGCTAATGTTGATTTGGTTAGAGCTATTACCAATGATGAAATCAAAGTTGCCATTTGGAATCAAGGCAAGGATAAAGCCCCTGACCCTAATGGTTATACATCTGGTTTATTTCAATTTGCATGGGATATTGTTGGAGCAGATTTTCTAGTTGTTGTTAAATACTTCTTTGATTCCTTTAAAATATTGTATGTTTTAATTCTACTACAATTACTTTAGTTCCTAAGCAACCTAATTCTTGCAAGGCTATGGATTTCAGGCCTATATCATGTTCCTCTATATTTACAAAACAATTACTAAGATTTTGGTGGGTAGACTGGTAAAGTACTTCCCTGAGATGATATCCCCAAATCAATCAGCTTTTGTGAAGGGAAGAAACATTGAAGGTAATACTCTCTTGGCACAAGAACTTATTAGAGGGTATGGTAGGGGTTCTATATCTCCTAGATGTGCTATTAAATTTGATCTACAGAAAGCCTTTGATTCTTTAAACTAGAATTTTATGCTTGTTATTTTGAAGGGAGGATTGCCTGAGCAGTTTAGAAATTGGAAAGAGGCTTGTGTTATGAATTCTAGATTTTCAATTTTGTTAAATGGTAGCCTAGTTAGATTTTTTAGAGGTAGAAGATGAGTTAGGAAGAGGGATCCTCTCTCCCCTTACCTGTTTGTAGTTGCTATGAATGCCCTCTCCAAAATGTTGAATAGTGCTGCTTCTGGAAATATTTTTTAGTTTCACCCTAAGTGCAAAAAAGTGAAGTTAACCCACTTGTGCTTTGCAGATGATCTGTTGATTTTTTTTTGCAAGGGTTCTCTGGATTCTATTATAGGTGTGAAATGTGTCTTGGAAAGGTTTTATGAGCTGACTAGATTAAGGCTTAATGTTTCAAAGACTGAAATTTTTATTGTTGGCATGGTAGATAGTCAGAGGTCTTTGGTGTGTGAGGCTACTGGTTTCAAAATAGGTAGTCTTCTTGTGAGATATCTAGGGGTGCCTCTTGTCCCTAGGAAATTAACAGAAAAGGATTGTGCAAGTCTAGTGGAGAAAATTAAGACTAAGTTGGGGCTTTGGTCGAATAGGTGGTTAAGTTATACAGGTATGTTGCAATTAGTTAAAGTTGTTTTATTCAACATTGTAAACTTCTGGTGTAGACAGCTAATATTTCCTGCTGTTGTGATTAAAAGGGTTGACCAGTTTTGTGCTAGATTTTTTTGGAAGGGTGGAGATATGCCAGCTAAGGGAGCTCGAGTGAGTTGGGAGAGTATTTGTACTCCTAAATCTGAAGGGGGCTAGGTCTAAAAAACTTAAAATGCTGGAACAAAGCTTGTGTGTTGTTGTTATTGGTGAATGTATTACTTGTTGCAGAGGGTTCACTTTGGGTTGCTTGGGTAAAAACATATGTTTTTAAAGGTATTGATTTATGGTCTATTGAATGCAAATCCTATTTTAGCTGGAGTTTGTGAAAATTATGAAGATGTGGGAGGAAGTTCAACCTTTGTTCTCTTGGATCACGAATTGGGATAAAGTAAATACTCGTTAGCTGTGGAAGGAGATCATGGGGAGAAAATAGAACGTTTTATGGAAAAAGCTTGTCTGGTATCCTATGCACATTCCAAAGCATTCTCTTATTGCTTGGATGGCTATACTTGATAGGTTGCCAACTGCTGATAGACTGATTCGAATGAGAATTGAGGTAGATGATAAATGCATATTGTGTGGAGATGTGGCTGAGACTCACATCCATATTTTCTTTGAATGCTCTTTCTCGAAGGCAGTTTGGGAGGAGGTCACTCGGTTATGCAACGTTGGTAAGAATGTGGGAAGTTGGGATGAGGAGTTGGATTGGGTGATTTCTCGTTTCAATGGTAAATCCTTTCTTGTGTTTATACTTAGGGTAGCTTGGTGTGCATATGTATACTATATATGGGAGCAAAGAAATCATAGGCAGTTTAGGGGCATTAGTAGAGATATTGAGAGTATGGTGAATTATATTAAAGGAGCTGTTAGGGTGAAGACACTTAGGATGGCCATTAAGAATAGTGATGTTAACAAGAACCTTTGTTTAGCTTGGGGGATTAATATCTCTCAGGGAGGCTGTTTTTTGTTCTTCTTTGGCTGTATTAGTTGTAACAGTGAGTTTTCTACTGCTTCTTGGATAATAATATGAGAAATTTATCCAAAAAAAGATTGCAGGCTAAGTATATACCGCTTCTATTGCGTACTGGATACGATATGATTTTCCTTGTTCCAACATCAAGTCTTCCATTTTCTTTATAAACATTTAAGAGTATGGTATAGCACAATTTCATGTAGTCCGGAAGTTGATCTTTGCAGTTGATATCCCACCTACAATATGTCACCGGGTGATTGCTTTTGTAAATATTTCAAGTTCTTCATTTGTGCCATATGCATCATAAATATCGTCCAAAAGTGATGTGAGGCATAGTACTTTGGTCATAAAAGTTCTAGCAATAGAGTAGTGGGGTTCAAAGTACACTCCCACTATCCACAAATAACATTCCGCCATTCTGTCTCGTGCAAAGGGAAAATTGGTTGCAAAATCTAAACTTTTCCACCACCTGCAATAAGAAAAAAAAGAAAGGAAATTATGTTGATAAAGTTCTTATTTGACTCAACCCCCAAAAAAAACAACATTATAGATTACCTCCTTATCTCCTTTATCTCCTCCTTGTGCAAATGTTGTACTGTTTTGAAATCTAGCTTTGCAAATTTCAGTAAGTTTTGGTCTATGGTACCATATCCTTCATATATGGGAATGTAGGTCGTAGCAACCACCCTCGGTAAGCTCTTGAGAAGGGGTCGGTTTAGAGCATCAGCAATCTGTGTGGAGAGAGGGTAGTCTGCCTTTGGTTCTGCCAACTTTAGATGGAATTTAGTGAAAGAAAGAGCTTCTTCTAATATATTCTCCCCATGCACTTGAAAATTTGCAGCTTCGTACAATTCGAGTATGCCTTTTACATCACCAATTAAGGATTCTTTGAACTTTCCGTTCTCATCTTTGAACTTGTTGAATGTATCTACTCAATTAGCAAACAAATTTACAGACGTGTATCTACTCATATATTTCTTGTTTGTTATAGATGTTTACATTTTTATTTTATCACAGTAGGTGTCTTACGTTTATTTTATTACTATTTAAGGTGCCTAAAATTTTATTTTGTTACTATTTTAAGATCATCTTCATCAACAATATTAAAAAAATTGTCAACCAATGGTTAGTTAACACATGACATTAGTTTATGATTAATATTAATTTTATAAAAAAAAACACTAAATTTATAAGTTTAAAAAACTAAATTTTATAATTTCTCAAAAAAGAAACGTAAATCCTTAAATCCCTTTAATGATCAGAGATCAGACGATGAGTGGAGGTTCGGGCGGTTCAAGTCTCACTGACGATGACGAACATACATGTAACCCCCTAAACCCGGCCTACGTTATGCCTATGTCTAGGTACTTACGTATCACATTCAGAAATTCTTTTTATTTTTAAAACAACGTTGAAATCCACATTTCATTAATATATAAAATTTATCCATAATAAAGATTTATACGATAAACATATATGAATACATATTTTAGAAAACCATACAAAATATTTACGGAACAAAATATCAGTAATACGGTTATATCCAAAAACGATAGCAAAATACATGTCACCAAATATAACTGAAAAACATATAGAGAAATACGTTCGTACAAAGTAAAAGTAGTTGATCTCCCCTGATACCAAATCTGTTAGATTACGGTCTGCTGTTATCTGAAAAGGTTAAAATTTACATAATGAGCTAAAGGCCAGTGTGTTCCATACACTGTATATAAAAAACAATTAGAAATCATATACAGAAATACGAAAAACAAAAGTCAAATCAGTAACGTACGGTAAATCATATATCAGATAAGCCATATTCAGAAATCAGGTATAAAAATATACCGTATAACCAGAGATCATATCAGAAGTGTGCCATAAATCAGATATCAAATAAACAGTATCAAATAGATATTTTAAAACAGTAAGGTAACACCTTCAGGAAACACACCTGTAATAGTCTGAGTAATCGGAGAGGGAAGCCTACTACTGAGTCTGTCGATCACGCTCTGCTGCAGCGCTAGATCCTACGAATCGAAAAAATCCAGATTGGAATCCTAATATGGATAATCTTAACCTTTATTTAAATAATTTACGAAAACCTACGGGTAATTCTCGTAGTACGTGGTTCGGGTGGATTTGACGAACGGGCAATACCGGACCTAACTGATTCTCGCTCAGGTGAAACACGAATACCTTCATAAAATATCTTATTGGATTAATTCCATAACTATATCTCAAATAAATAATCAAAAATGCTAAAAATACTAAGCATTTTTGGTTTAACGAGCTCGATTTTGGGATTTCGGGTTAGAATTTGGCAAAACGGACTTCAGAATCAGATTCAGGACGTCGAAAAATATAAAATATGACTTTTCGAAAATTTTGACTTTTTGGTGAAAGTCAAAGTAAACGGGTTTGAATGACGATTTCTAGGCTTTCGGGTTCGAATTTCGAAAAACGGACTTCGGATTCGGACTCAGGACATTAAAAAACTTAAAATATGACTTTTCGAAAAAATTTGACTTTTTTGTCAAAGTCAACTATCAACGATCGGTCAACGGCCAACGGGTTGGGTCGGGTCAACGGGTCGAACCGATCAAACTGCTTATTACCTATTTCGAAGCTCCCCCACGCGCAGGGGCGGCGCGTAGGGGCGCGTGGGACCTCCTCCGGTGCCGAAAAAATTACAGAAAAATTTCCTAAAATTATTTTAAGCAATTTTGAGGTACTTACAAAGCTTGGTTCACAATTTTGAACGACGGAGAGGTCAATTTCAACACATCGAAAACTTTGACTGCTTCACCTCCCTCACGCGCCGCCGACGACGGAGACGAGACGGACACCGGTGGACTCAGAACGACACAAGGAATACGATGGTGTGGGAGGTGTCGAAAACGGAGCAACGATCGAAGATTAATCGAAGGGATAAACAACTATTCTATTTAGGGAGACGACGTGTGACTATAAGGGAACGATCGACTAGTAGAAGTCTGACAACAGAAGGGATGACCCCTCGTGGGTGATGCTCCAGTGACATATGTGATTTAAGAGAGATAAGGATTCTAAGTAATTTAGCGATTATAGAGGTTTAGAAAAATAATGATTTTAATTTTAAAAAATAAAATTAAAAGAAATTAAAAAACATAATACATGTCAATTGCTGATTGGATAATATATATTTTTTAACTCTCAAACACCTTAAATGGTAAATGATTAAAAGCTAGGTACCTACTTTTACAAAGAAAAATTAAATACCTCGAACAAACAAGAAGGAACTTTCAAATACTTATTTTTTAATTAATTCTTTATATTACTATATATTTAATGATTGAATGCCATTTACATAAACATAAACAAATAGTTACACATGACCAGCTTTTAGAAGAGCACCTTGAGCGACTGCACAGATTTTTCTATTTTTATATTTAAAATTGGGACCTCTAATTTTTTCCAATTCCATAAATTTTTTTAGTTTCAACCGTCTTCTTTCATCTCTCTTATTACTTCACTTAATTTTGAATTAAATTTTATCATATTCTTCTTCAATCTTAATTTAACAATAAAACAATACACCATTGTTTATTTTTTTTTATTCAAAACCCTAAACCCTAAACCTCAAAATATAACACTATCAAAATATTAACCATGCCAGAAGTAAATTAAGACATACCGCAATGAACATTGAAACCGTACTCTCTTAGCAGACGAAACCGAACAGATGTGGTGTAGAGATCGTCGTCGACCTGAGCATGATTTATAATTTGTAAGACTTCTTCTATCTCTTTCTCGAAATGGTAGGCCACACCTAAGCGCTGGACTGCATCAATTACGTGCACTTTTTGGGATGGCTTATCCATATTAGTCACCACCATTCTCCTCACTTCTTCCTTCAATTCTTCGTACTCAAGTTGAGTTCCAGCATCCGTATCCTGTTCAAGTTTTAAAATGCTTTCGAATCATTCTAAAAATCACATATTCATTATCTAATTAATTTTTTTTTCAAAATCATACCTAACATTTAGTTTTGGTTTCATTTTGACCATATGTCGTTAAAAAATAAACGGTGATATTGTAGGTAATGTCATGTCATCATTGAAAAAAAATAAAAGAATGTCACATCAATAGTTCTGTTAATTTTTTAATGGTGGGTGATCAAAAAATTTTTTTTTGCTTGGCAAGAATCAATTTATTAAATAAAAGCATAAGACAAAGTTCACCTTATGAGCCTCGTTAAAAACCTCCCTAAAACATATTGGAGGAAAAGAGTGCTACATAAGAGAACAGCAACAAGCACTGCTGACAAAAAACAGAGACCAAAACATCCATCTCAGAGCAGTACACCATTACATCCCACAAGACCAAAAAAAAATTAAAAACCAATAAAGCAAAACCAATCGAAAGGGCTTCCTCGACATCATCGTCTCATGCAGAGACAGCAGTAACATAACCAGTAGTACCATAGTGTGGAACCAGACAAAAAATGCTCGAAGAAGATCCAAGTATCGCAATATTACACTGGAAAATCCAGCATTAAGCTGAACTTAGAACCAAAGCCGACTATCTCCACAAAAAGAACCAAATCTTTAAAGCCTCCAAAGAAGAATCCGAATCAAGCTAGAAGCTAATGTTGAGTTTAATTTTAGAAATCAAAGAAAACACATACAACCTGCTGCTGAATTATCAAAGACAATGCTAACTAAAAATGTCTAAGAAACCTCCACTTAAGATTCAACACAACAGAAACTAAATAAACACCAACATCCCTCCCTTACAACGATCATCGGTTTTCAATTCTTTGGAAAAAAAACAGTGCTCTTTGAAACTATATCGTGATTAATACCCCTACAAGAAACCAATTTGATCAAACTTTACCTCCACGGATCCTCCTACACACTAAAATTCACCCTCCAAACCGACAAATAAACCTTGAAAACCCTATGGTTCAACTTATCAAGACCGTCCACAATCAATCCATCTTCCAGAAGAAAAAGGATCCTTAATTTCAGAGCAAAGATCTTATTATTAAAGAAAACTACCAGAACCATATTGGATGACGTCATCAAACCACCATCACCCAACATCCTTCTCAACAATAGAAACCATAATAGAAACTTGGACACACAGCAATACAGTATAAAAAATAATCGATGTACTAAATCTATCACTAAGAACATTTATAAATAACTCCACCAACTCCTCTAGAAAACAATGACTAATCCTCATAGATCAAACATTATGACATCCGCTTCCCCTTACAATTTCACACCAACCTCAACACATACTAAAGATTCAAGATCCTTAATAATCTCACTTTCAGAACCAACAAACTTAATACCAAGAATCTTACCTAATTCCAACGTCTTCTCCGCTTCAACAAATGCATATTCCTTTCTTCTCTTTAAATAAGAATCCGAAAGAGATCTCCTTGATAATTCAGAGGTTATAAGATCAGACTTCTTCAAATTTAATCTCTTCAACGCCCGATCTCTTCTTTTTCTCTCCGCTTTCGATAGGACTTTGTCCTGAATATCCATAAGAGAACCGAATTTCTTCGATTTCTTTTTTTTTTCTCCAAGATGTTTCTGGCACGCCCGGTTCTTCTCCACAATCTCCCCCAAAATGCTCGCTATTTTTTTCTCCTTTATATTTGACTTTCCCATATCACTTGGATTAGAATTGACCACTTTGATTCCTTCATTATTCTCCCCTAATGCCAACCGACTTACACAATTAAAATCCATTAAGCCTTCAATCGATAAGCCCATCCCTGATGACTCCTCAATAGCCTTATTACCATGACTAGAAAGCCCATTTTTTGCAACACCTACAATAGCCCCTACATCTCTATCTCTATCATTCAACATTGAAACCCCATCATTGAAAATAATAACCTCGTCAGCACCTAATGCCTTGGACTCTACCCCAACATCACCCGCTCCCTGAACACCCTCATTAATAGAAAGATTTTGAATTTGAAAATCTTCACTCTCTCTTCCTTCTTCGAGACTACAACCACCCTTGCTAGGCTTCCTAACACAATCCTGACTACAATCTCTTAGGCTATCTTTAGTACACGAGACATTAAATGCGCCGTTACTAATTTTCGTAATCCCTTTCTTTTCCGCTGAACACCCCGACGAGGACGCCTCCGACTTATCATCGGAAAGATATTCCGATGCAACTCCATCTTTTACAGCCCCAATCTCTTCTCCAACCTTCTCAACCCCATTCTGTCTTTTTTCTTGTTATTTTCAAAAATAGGCAATTTCGCTACCGAGTTATCCACCATCCCTACTTTGAGAACTCGGACACCAAACTTCTGATTCTCCACCACTACATCAACAACTTCATCAATCCAGGCTTCCATCGTATTTGATATCATCATATTAACTTTTTCGCAATCTATATGATGTTTAACATTTTCTCCATAAGCTTCAAACTTACCCCACAAACTAACCAACCTTTTCAATGTGATTTCATTCCAGCATTACAGTGGTAAACCATCTATCTCCAGCCATACAACTCTTTCCTTATGGCATAAAGACTCTGTCCACATCTTAACATCCACAAAAATCTCCTTCAAATACGACCACTGGAGGTCTTCCAACATGAAAAACAAGTCTTCATCCTCAATGGTAAGCATGAAGAAATTCCCACGTAATCTTTGAACTCTAATTTCCCCTAATCCCCAGTTATGTAATCTATCAACGATACTCCCCACACTACAAACACTAGCCATTTCACCCACCAAGCATCTCCTCAATTTTCTTACTTCCTCTTCATCAACATGACCCAATACTTCCTTTCTTAAAGCACCCTCTTGACCAGCCAACATACTTTTAGATTCTTCACATAAGGGGGGGATCTCGCAATTTTTTATTTCCAGGCCAGCTTACTTTACAAACTATTTTTCTTAAGATCCTTCGATATATACTTGGCAAAACTCACTAATAATCGACTTCCATTCACCATAAGACCATTCATTCGATCTCTAACTCTCTCCGCTTCAACCAAATTACTAACTTTAACAAAACCAAACCTTGTTCCTGCTCGACTCTTCTTCTTTGGAATATAGACGCTGATAACCTCACCATATCGACCCACTACCTGCCATAAACCTTTCCAGTGAATAGAGTTTGGTAAAAAGTCCACAAACAAAATAACAGTTTCCATTTAGAACACTTAATCTTAATACTATGTATCTTTGTTGGCATCAGTTTCTAATGGCTTCAACGGTGGGTGATCAAAATGAAACTAAAATGTAACGTTAAGTATGATTTAAAAAAAAGTTAAGTGACCAAAACAAAACAAAAATGATAAGTGGGTGTACTAAATATGCAGTTTACCATAAAAATTAATGCGGTGTTACAAATATCAGAATATTAGTTAAATTTTATTATTGTTTAATGTGATTTTATATCTAAATTGAATTTTTTATTATCTATCATTAATGGATGTTAGATTCAAAGAATAAATTTGATGACCTAACTTTTTTTAAAATAAAATATATTATTTAAGTTTAATTAAATATTTAAAATTATTAAAATTTTCTTCATCTGCTATTTGCCATGTATCATCTTATCTGTTGTGTGTAATAGCACTAACACACCACCACTACACTAAAAAACACTTTATATATAAAATATATATTTATCAAATAAAAAATAAATAATCTTATTTTTCAATAATGGATTGGCGAATTTGTCCCTTACAAATGGCATTAATTTAATTTCAGCTTTTTCTTTTTTCGTTTTTTCTTCTAAATAAACTACTATTAATAAGAACGAAAACATCAAAGAATGGTCATAAAGGAGGATAAAACTTGTCTCAATCCAACATGTTTATCTTGTATACCCAATTCTAATATTATTTTTTTCTCAGCAATAAAATTTTATTAAAAAAAGGATTAATCTCGATTATATGTCTCATTAATTATTAATTCGGTAGGTAGGCAAATACAGTTATATCTCATATTCGTTAGATATTAATTTTGATAAAAATTTTCATAATATTTCACCTATTTCATCATTTTAATTATTGGTTAGAGTTATAGTCTAGCTAATGTATGCATGTCGTTGATTTGTGTTTGGGTTAATACACATCCTTGATCTATATATTGTGTATTTATCTTTTTAGAGATCGTCTTTTAAAATTTTGAGAGTACTATATTAATTTCGATAACGATAATTTGTTTACGATTACACTAATTAAGATGAATTCGTTTCTAAAATAGTGAACTATCATGACACATCAATAATTTCTTCTTCATTTAATTATTTTATACTTATTAATACTAATATGTTTCTTTTACGGTATTTATTTGTTACATAACTTACACCTAGTATTGAAATATGAGATCAACCAACAATTATTTAGTCTAATATGATGAGACACTAGATCTCTTAAATAAAAGTTAGGGGTTCGAATCCTGACATTTGTGAATGGAACAAAATGGGTTGAGAGAGTTGCCATTGTCTCTGCAGTACCCAATCCAGATTAGTTGATTAATAAATAATGTAGGTACCAAATTGAAATCTAAACTAAGTGTAGGTATGATTTTAAAAAAAATGAAAGTTTAGGTACTAAAATAAATTAAAATTGATAGTTTAATTACTAAATGCGTAGTTTACCCTTATTTTTAAAAAAATAAACAATACTATTTAATTCTTCCATCCATAAAACTTCACGTATCCAAATAAAAAAAAGGATAAAACTACACGTTTAGTACTTAAATTATTACTTTTGTTTCATTTCAATACTTAAATTTTATTTTATTTTCAAAACCATACCTACATTTACTTTAGGTTTCAATTTAGTACCTATTGTTAAAAACTTAACAGCACAAACGACGTAGAATTTATATCACAAGATGCATGAAATATAGTAAAAAGGTAAAATAATTCCATGTCATCGCTCTCGCTAAGTTTTTAATGATAGGTTACCAAATTAAAACTTAAAGTAAACGTTGTGCATAGTTTTGAAAAATAATAAATTTTAAATACTAAAACGGATTAAAAGCTATAGTTTGATTGTTAAACGTGTAATTTTCCCAACAAAAGCCTTGCAAAGTTCCCTGAAGATAGGCAAGACAACTTGCTCCAAAAATTAATAAAAATATGTACTCAAAAGTTAATATTAGAGTAATACTTTTTGATAGTCTGAAGTCTTTTTAATTTATTAATAATATAAAAATCGCTGCTTGAATCCAGAATTTTTAGGGAGTCAAGATAGATTTTTTTAAAGAAAAAAAGAATTAATCACTGATATTTGATCTATTAATCGATTTATTCGTCCTTGAATTAATTACTGATATTCGATCTATTGATCGACTTATTCAGATCCGATTTTGCAGAGACTCATGGGAACAATTCTTCCAACCCAGTTTGCTCATTCGAGCTATATCTCCACATGTTAGCACAAATTTATTGGACCAATAGCAATCATGCTCTGTACATTGGATAAAAATTTATTCACTCAACATGTTGAGTCTATTCTATTCAAACTTGATCATTTCTTTTAAAAGCATAAAGCTTCGTTAAGACAACAGAGACAATCCATAATAAACACCAAACAAACTAGAGGGAAATTGAAGCATTATATGCTTCCCAGCACAACATATTTATTTATTTAACAAAGGACATCTCAAAGCATTGTTGGGGTCAAACTGAGATGGGTTCAATCAACAAGGAAGTGATGCCATCTTTCACTGAATCACAAACAAACGTATAACCATCGTCGTTCTGGTAAAACAGATCAAGACCCCTTGAAAGGTTGAGAATTCGATCAAGAGCCGACGTCGGCACCTCCGTTGGTTTCAAGAACCCTTCGGTCATATCCATCCAAGCACTCTTTATTTGCTTGTTTAACTCGTCGTATGCAGCTTGCACCGGTGCACCGTATTGTTTCATGTAGCACTCGACCGCGGAAGGAGGATGTTCTCTCTCTCGCTCGAACTACAAAAGAAAAAAAACATTGTAATAAAAACAAAGGATGGTTTTATATTAGGACTGTAAGCATTGCAGAAAATAAATGATGTACCTGGTGCGTAACAACATCATCCATCAGCCTAGAAATAATTGTTGAAGCTCGAAGAATCTTGGGGTAATTAAATTCCCAAATGAAAGTCTCTTTTGTAATGCTATCTTCCATGCCAACGAATGCTACAACTGTGAACAGCTGAAAAGTAGAAGTAACTAATGCAACAGACATATACTCCTCAAACGTGGGGATGTAATTTTCCTGGAGCCATTTGAACTCAGCATAATAGGCTTCACATTGTATTTTCATCTATCAACAAACAGGAAAACAAAAATTTAACAAAAACCAACTATTATTATTGAATAAGATTTCAGACTAAAGTATATACCGCTTCTATTGCGTACTGGATACGATATGATTTTCCTTGTTCCGACATCAAATCTTCCATTTCTTTATAAACATTTAAGAGTATGGTATAGCATTTTTTTCATGTACTCCGGAAGTTGATCTATGCAGTTGATATCCCACCTGCAATATGTCAAAGAGTTCAAGTGGTTAATTCTGCATAATTCAATAAAAAAAAATTGCTTCTGAAGGTGGATGTATGCTTTAAATCACCTGTTGATTGCGTTTGTAAAGAGTTCAAGTTCTTCATTTGTGCCATAGGCATCATAAATATCATCAATAAGTGATGTGAGGCATATTACTTTGGTCAGAAAAGTTCTAGCAATAGAGTAATGGGGTTCAAAGTACACTCCATTTGCCCACAAATAACATTCCACCATCCTGTCTCGTGCAAAGGGGAAATTGGTAACAAAATCTAAACTTTTCCACCACCTGAAATACGATAAAAAAAGAAAGGAAATCATGTTGATAAACATATGTTATTAGTAGACTTGTTTATATGTTATTACCTGCTTATCTCTTTTATCTCCTTCTTGTGCAAATGTTGCAGTATTTTGAAGTCTAACTTTGCAAATTTCAATAAGTTTTGGTCATGGCTGCCATATGCTTCATATATGGGGATATAGCTCCTAGCAACCAGCCTCGGCAAGCTCTTGCGAAGGGATCGGTTTAGAGCACCGGCGATCTCTGCCGAGAGAGGATAGTCGACCTTTGGTTCTGCCAACTTTAGCTGCAATTTAGTGAATGAAAGAGCTACTTCTAGTATATCCTCTCCATGCACTTGAAAATTTGCAGCTTCGTACAATTTGAGCATGCCTTTCACATCACTGATTAAGGATTCTTTGAACTTGCCGTTCTCATCTTTGAACTTGTTGAATGTATCTACTCAATCAGCAAACAAGTTTAAAGAAGTGGGTTATATACATGTATAATAGAAATCTTTGTAGAAAATTAAGGCATACCGCAATGGACATCGAAGCCGTGCTCTCTTAGCAGAAGGAATCGAACAGCAGTAGTGCAGAGATCATCCTCGACCTGAACATGACTACAATGATGATCATATATGATTTGTAAGGCTTCTTCTAACTCTTTCTCGAAATGGTAAGCCACACCTAAGCGCTGGACTGCGTCAATTACGTGCACCTTTTGTGATGGCTTATCAATATTAGTCACCAGCATTCTCCTCACTTTTCCTTCAATTCTTCGTACTCAAGTTGAGTTCTAGCATCCATATCCTGTTCAAGTTCGATAAGCTCTCGATTCATTCTAACGAACTGCTTGGAAACAACATAAACACGAGTTTTTCGAACGTACGTACCATTTCGACAGGAGAAGAGAGGAAAATGTCCCCCCACAGGCCGGGATCGAAGTCGGCAAGACGCCGGTTTTCCTTGGACATGTTATCTTGATTTAGAACAAGATTTGCAGAAACTTGAGCAGACATTTTCTTTAGTGTGCTGAAACTTAAAAGCTCTGTGTGTGTTTTGAATGACCCAAACGCTTAGGTTGCAAGTATTTATAGGCACCTCCATTGGTTTTAGTGTGATTTTATATTTGAATTGATTTTTTATTGTCCATCGTCAATTATGTTAGATTCAAAGAATGGATTTGATGAAAAGATTTTTAAACAAAAGATATTGTTTAAGTTTAATTAAATATTTGAAATTATTCAAATGATCTTCATCTACTATTGGCAATGCATCATTTTATCGATTTTTTTATAACCATCAGTATCAAATTTATTGATCGACTAATTCGGATCGAATACTGCAGAGACGAAGACGACTCTCCCAACCCAATTTGCATCATCTTATTGATTGTTCAGTGTTAGTTTACTTTTGAAAAATAATTTCAGATTGTTTAGTTTAAGATTGAAGGGTCTCTTCTATCACATGGAAAATGTGATATTTCCAATGTTTAGATGTCTAATTCAAATGGCTATAATTCCTATGGCCGAGAATGAGTTCGATCCCGAACATTCTTTTTCATTTTAAAAAAAATCTAAATCAGATATGGGTTTACGATGAGATCAGCATATCATCACTTACCACGAAGAGGAAATTTCTTATGATTTTTTGTTGTTGTAATATCGACTTGAATGCAATAGTGATGTCAGGAACTGAGTTGTATCTCATTGAAGAATGATAGGAAAAACAATAGCAGATGTTGAACCCTTGAATTATTCATGGATTTTGATGTCTTTTAGGAATTCAATGAATGGTACCCTAAGCTTTTTTTATAATTATTATATTATGTTAATATGTCCTTAATATAATCGGACAGAGTACAATTTTTCAGAGTACTACTTATGGCAGGGAATTAAGATTATCTATGAGAATATAATTTCTCGGAATGTAATATTATCTGACACGTTATTAAAATTGTTATATTATTTTGTTTAGTTTATTGAGTATGAATGTAATACTACTTTATACTGGGAATATTATTTATTTAATAAAAATGTAAAATTATAGTGTGTTTAAAAGAACATAAAATTATTTGAAGGCAAAATTTATTAAATTGTCTTTATGCATATTAAAAAGATCTTTTTAATATGTTAAATTAAGTTATTGTTTGAGATAATATTTCATTGTAATTAAGTTATTATTTCTATAAATATATATTTTTTGAATATTAAATCCACTGAAAGGTGGAATTAAAATAATCCACAGAATTGTGGAGTCAAAAAGGAAGCTGCAATTGTTGAAAATATGCAAGGGTAAATTACTCAATTTAGTCATTGTACTTTAGGATATTTATAAGATTAGTCCTTAAGCTTCAACTATAAATACCCTAGCTCATTTAGCTTCAAAATCATCCCAAAGCATTCTAGCTTTCTTCCAATACTAGAGAATTTAGAGAGTTTATTGAGAGTTGTTTTCTCCTTTTATCAAGAGAGAATTATCATTGTTTTCTCCTTGGTAGATCGAGAGAAGTTGTAATTCCTATTTTCTCATAGTGAATTCTTCTACTGTTGCCCGTGGTTTTTACCCTATACAATTTAGGGGTTTTCCACATAAATTTTGTGTCTTCTTTATCTTCATTTTTATTTTCTCAAATTATCAGTTGCGATTTTGCTCTATCCAATAGCCGTCTTCCGCAACAATTGGTATCCGAGCCAGATTAGAGTGTATAATATCTGCTTATTGTCTTTGTGGTTCCACCAAAAGGTGGATCCTCCAACATAAGAAAGTAAGAAGTTATTACCATTCTTTGAAGGTTCTAGAGAATTATTCATGATAGTGAAATAGTGGGAGCTATCCGTAAAAGAAACTATGGCAACGAAATTTGATATTGAAAAATTCAATGGGAGAAATTTCTCATTGTGGAAATTGAAGATGAAGGTCATCCTGAGGAAAGACAATTGTCTACCAGCTATCAGTGAAAGGCTAGTGGATTTCACAGATGACAACAAATGGATTGAAATGGACGGAAATGCTATGACAAACTTTCATCTAGCATTAGCAGATGAAGTATTGTCCAGCATCAAGGAAGAGAAGACAACTAAGGAGAAATGGGATCATCTCACCAAATTGTACGAGGCCACATCATTGCACAATAAAATTTTCCTTAAGAGAAAATTGTACACTCTCCGGATGCCAGAATCTACTTCAGTGACGGAGCACTTAAACACGTTGAACACTTTATTTTCTCAACTTACATCCTTAAGATGTACAATAGGAGAACAAGAACGTGTTGAACTTCTACTTCAAAGTCTACCTGATTCGTATGATCAACTCATCATCAACTTGACAAACAGTAATGTCACCAGTCTAGTCTTCGATGAAGTTACAGCTGCTGTTCTACAAGAAGAAAATCGGTGCAAGAACAAGGAAGACAGACAAGTAAATCTGCAATAAGCAGAAGCGTTGACAACGATGAGAGGGAGATCAACGGAATGTGGCCAAAGCAGCAGTCACAAACATGGTATATCAAAGTCGAGAAGTAAGAAGAATTTAAAGTGCTACAACTGTGGAAAGAAGGGTCACTTGAAGAAGGATTGCTGGAGTCTAAATAAAAACTCCAATCCACAAGGCAATACCGCAAACACTTCAGATGATGGAGATGCTCTATTTTGTGAAGCGTCAACCACCGTGGAAGGTAGAAAGAGATATGTAGATATATGGCTCATTGATTCGGGAGCAACATATCACATGACCTTAAGAAGAGAATGGTTCCATCATTATGAACCTGTCTCAGGAGGATCTATGTATAGTTGCAATGATCATGCCTTAGAGATCGTTGGCGTGGGAACCATCAAATTGAAGATATATGATGGAACGATTAAAGTTGTTCGAGATGTGCGACACGTGAAAGGCCTGAAGAAAAATTTATTATCCTACGGATTGTTGGATAATAATGCAAGCAAGATTGAAACATAGAAAGGAATCATGAAGGTGTTCCGTGGAGCGCTTGTGGTGCTGAAAGGCGAAAAAGATAGCAGCAAACTTGTATGTGCTAAAGGGAGAGACTTTACAGAAGCAGAAGCCTCTGTTGCCTCATGTAGTTCAGATTCTGCAATGCTATGGTATCAGAAATTTGGATACATGTCAAAACAAGGAATGAAAGTCCTTATGGAGAAAAAGTTACTTCCAGGCTTAACGAAGGTATCACTTACTTTGTGTGAGCATTACATAACAAGTAAGCAACACCGGTTCAAATTCAATACATCAAATTCTAGACGAAAAAGTGTTCTAGAATTGGTTCACTCTGACGTATGGCAAGCACCAGTTACATCCCTAGGCAGAGCAAAATACTTTGTCTCATTTATTGATGACTACTCCAGGAGATATTGGGTATACCCTATTAAGAAGAAGTCAAATGTGTTTTCAACTTTCAAAACTGCAAGGTACAGGTGGAACTTGATTCTGTAAATAAGATCAAGTGTTTCAGAACATATAATGGAGGAGATACACAAGTGAAGAATTTGATCACTTTTGCAGGAAAGAAGGCATCAAAAGACAGTTCATAGTGGTGAACACTCCTCAACAAAATGAATGGCAGAGTGGATAAACAGAACCTTGTTAGAAAGAACAAGAGCAATGTTGAGGGATGCATGCCTAGAAAAATCATTCTAGGCAGAAGCAGTCAATACCGTATGTTATTTGGTGAATCGAGCTCCATAAACTGCAATAGAGCTGAAGACACCAATGGAGATGTGGACTGGTAAACCAGCTGATTATTCAAACCTCCATGTATTTGGAATTATTGTGTACGTGATGTACAACTCCCAAGAAATTTCAAAGTTGGATCTAAAATCCAGGAAATGCAAATTCTTGGGGTATGCTGATGGTGTAAAGGGGTATCACTTGTGGGATCCCACTGCCCGCAAAGTGATGATCAACATGGATGTTATCTTTGTAAAAGATAAACTACAAAGAAAAGAAGACGATGATAGCACTGAAAAGGAAGAGACTACGCAGATACATGTGAAAAAGGAGTTTGAACAATGAGATTCTTCTGAAGAAGAACCAGTACACGATGAAGAAGAACCAGATAGTTCCGAAGTTCTAACAACTCGTCAATCAGATCATGTGTAAAGATGTCCCAATTTGCACTCATATTATGTTATAGAAGGAAATGTTGCATACTGCCTTTTAATAGAGGACGGTGATCCATCAACATATCAGGAGGCAATAAACAACTCAGATACTTCACTGTGGATGATGGCGATGCAAGAAGAAATTGAAGCCCTTTATAAAAATAATACATGGGACCTTGTGCCACTACCACAAGGAAGGAAGCCAACTGGTAACAAATGGGTCTTCAAAATCAAGCGAAATGGTGACGATCAAGTGGAGAGGTATCGTACAAGACTGGTGGTAAAAGGATATGCTCAAAAAGAAGGTATTGATTTCAATGAAATTTTTTCTCATGTGGTTTGACTAACAATAGTTCGAGTAGTTTTGACAATATGTGCTACATTGAACTTACATCTAGAGCAGCTAGATGTTAAAACAGTTTTTCTTCATGGAAATATTGAAGAAGAGATTTACATGCTCTAGCCTGAAGGTTTTGAAGAAAAAGAAAGGAAGAACCTGGTTTGCAGGTTGAATAAATCTCTGTACGGTGTAAAGCAGGTGCCGAGGTGCCTTAGATACAACAGACTTAATGCAAACCCTTGTGCTTATTTCAAGAGGTCTGGTGATAACGATTTCATTATATTGCTGTTGTATGTGGATGACATGTTGGTTACATGACCCAACAAATATCATAGTGAATAATTGAAGGCACAACTAGCTAGGGAATTTGAAATAAAGGACTTGAGATCAACAAACAAGATTCTAGGGATGCAAATTCACCGAGACAAAAGTAATAGGAAGATTTGACTTTCACAAAAGAATTACTTGAAGAAGATCTTATCACGATTCAGCATGCAAAATTGTAAGCCAATTTCTACCCCTCTTCCTATTAACTTCAAATTATCCTTCAGTATGAGTCCTAGCAGTGAAGAAGAGAGGATGGAGATGTGTCAAGTACCGTATGCATCAGCAGTGGGAAGTTTAATGTTCGCTATGATATGCACAAAACCGGATATTACACAAACAGTGGGAGTGGTTAGTCGGTACATAGCGAATCCAGGCAAAGAGCATTAGGATATATTAAAGAGGATCCTGAGATACTTCAAAGGGACCTCAAATGCTCCATTATATTATGGAGGATCAAACTTACTAATCAATAAGTATGTAGATTCTGACTATGCAGGGGACTTTTATCTACTACAGGATATGTGTTTAAAGTTGATGGTGGAGCTGTAAGTTGGGTTTCAAAATTGCAGTTAGTTATGGCTACATCCACAACAGAGGTAGAATATGTAGCAGCTACACGAGCCAGTAAAGAAGCAATTTGGTTGAAGATGTTATTGGAGGAGCTTGGGCACAATCAAGAGTATGTCTCTCTGTTTTGTGACAGTCAAAGCGCCTTGCATTTAGCAAGGAATCTAGCATTTCATTCAAGGACAAAGCACATACGAGTCCAGTACCATTTCATTCATGAAAAGATGGAAGAAGGGACAGTAGATATGCAGAAGATCCATACCAAAGACAACATAGCAGATTTCATGACGAAAGCAATCAATGTTGATAAATTTACTTGGTGTCGATCATCTTTTGGCCTGTCAGAAACGTAAGAAAAATGAAGGTACAAGGTAGAAAGAATGGTGTGAAGATATGATTGTTCTAATCAAATCTTCAAGTGGGAGATTGTTGAATATTAAATCCACCGAAAGGTGGAATTAAAATAATCCACCGAATTGTGGAGCCAAAAAGGAAGCTGCAATTGTTGAAAATGTGCAAGGGTAAATTTAGTCATTGTAATTTAGGGTATTTATAAGATTAGTCCTTAAGCTTCAACTATAAATACCCTAGCTCATTTAGCTTCAAAATCATCCCAAAGCATTCTAGCTTTCTTCCAATACTAGAGAATTTAGAGAGTTTCTTGAGAGTTATTTTCTCCTTTTTATCAAGAGAGAATTATCATTGTTTTCTCCTTGGTAGATCGAGAGAAGTTGTAATTCCTATTTTTTCATAGTGAAATTCTTCTACCGTTGCCCGTGGTTTTTACCCTATACAATTTAGGGGTTTTCCACGTAAATTTTGTGTCTTCTTTATCTTCATTTTTATTTTCTCAAATTATCAGTTGCGATTTTGCTCTATCCGATAGCCGTCTTCCGCAACAATATTAAGGATTAGAGTTAAAAGTTGAATAAGTTTTATAAATATTTTTGATGTTTTTCTTTTTCGATGTTATTTTCTCAGAGAGAAAAGGAAATGGTGGGATCAAGTTGAGTGGCTAGAATTAAAGGGCCCAAAAATATAACATTATTTTTGTAAAATGTGGGCATGGGTGGACTGAGAGACATTAGAAGATATGTTCGTACCTTTAAAAAAATAATTATTTATATATTTAAATATTTTATTTATATTTTACTAATAATTTAATTTTATATCTTCTAAATTTTTAATATAATTTCTTAACATACTCCTGAATAAAATCTATATTGATATTAAATTTAACAATTTTTCAAAAAATAATATGTATGTATTTATTTTCTTTTGATATTGTATACATTCACCTCGAATGTCAACAATGAGTGTAGCTTGTTTCTAAGATTGGTACGTGTTCACTCTAAAGTTTGAATTTTTTTTCTATTAGTTATTTATTTTATTGATTTCATATATCCTAAAATTTTATTTGTAACACCCTTAGCCATATGAGGGTGACTCGATCCAATATGAGGTGTCATATTAGGTCTATCGGAGTGCCCCTAGTAAAAATCTAGGAAAATTTTAAATTTTTGTTATCCATTTAAAACCGTAAAATAATTTATAGATAAAATACAAGTTCAGAAAATAATTTATATATTAAAATAAAATCCTCAAATATCAATAGTAAAACAAGTTTCAAACTCGAATATAAAAACAAAATAAAACCTACATGCCCATCCCTAATTACATGCATGCACCATACTCTGCAAGCAATGCCGGTGGAACTCCTTTATTGATATCGGTAAAATCATATGATCAAGCTTTTTAACCTGAAACGGTAAGCAACGGAGTGAGTTTTGGAAAGCTCAGTAATATAGAACTACTAGATGAATGCAATTAGATGAATGCAATATGCCATCGGGTATAAGGTAAGGCATAAATTCCTTAGCGGGCCAGTCATCATCAGATTCTAGCAGTGAATTTAGATTACATTAGCTAAGTCTTCAATTACAAACATGAATTTACAATATTAAGGAAGTATTCAAAGAGAGACATATTCAGAAGATTAAATTGGGGAGTCTAGTGTGTTCTAACAAAACAAAGAAATGTGTACAAATCCTTTAAAAACATTAGTAGTTTAAAACATATTTTAAAACTACAGTAATACCCTCCAACCGAACACTGATATGCAATTCACCAAAACTAAATCCATAAGGACTTACCCTAGGCCCATTGGGCGTATGTGTCAACCTAAGGGAGCATCTTGGGTCCATAAGGTCTTACCCTAGCCGAAGCGTAGGTGCCCACCTGAGGGGTGTTCCCTCAGGCCTATAAGTATTTACCCAATCCACACAGCAGATGAGCCACCCTAAGGGAGTACCGTAGGGTTCATAAGTTTTACCACTTGGCCCATTGGGCCCAGGAGCGCACCTAAGGGTCGCCTTAGGTCCATAAGGAATTATCAGCTGATCATTGTTGAACCTATATAAGGAATTACCAGCTTGATCAGAGCTGAACCTGCAATAAGGAATTATTAGTTGATCGGTGCTGAACCTATATAAGGAATTACCAGCTTGATTAGAACTGAACCTGTAGAGACTTCATACCAGATCCCAGAGTACCTCGAAGAAAAATATTTTTTAGACAGTAACCAAAGAACTCATATCATGTAGCCGTAGTTTATAATTAGTAAATCAATACTTCAGTAAATCCATAATTTTAGAAAAATCACATTCTAAAACAAGTAAAACAATTATATGGCACATAAGGAACAAACTAAAGGATCCAACTTTTTTTTTCGGAGGCTCTTAGCAATTATCAAGCGGGGGAAACAATAAACTTCTGTAAACTGATTGAATTTCAGAAATGAGATCCTTATAAAAAGGAAGTTTGATAGCTAGCCGATTTATCATTCATTTAGAAAATGGTACATCAGGTTCATTTAGTGTTTGGATATATCTAAAGGGTATTTAAGAATTGTTGTATCAAAATTACTTAAGATTCAGATATTCCATGGGTGATTCTGTCATTCAGATTCGCAAGAGCATTATAGTCATTTGATTCCTGAGAAATTTGATAAATCAGTTTAATTAGGGTATACAATGATTTATAGAATTCCAGATTTCAAACATCTTAACAGGTTTCCAATTCCAATCGCATTGTACAAATCCCAGCAAAAGCAATACTTATCAAATATGTGGGTAGAGAAAACTTCACGGATGTTCATTTTTTAAAACTGACTGCACGGTATAATCAAATTGATCACCTTCATACCCATATTTGGACTGATCCTGAGGATACAAACATATATTTAAACGGTATTTAATTACTTCCCGTATTGTAACAATATTAGGGTTGATCGACCTACTTAGGTTGTACTCTATAAATCTCAAGGGTGTTACCGCATTTAAAGCTTCACTGGTATCTTTATAATTTATTCAAGACATTTTCTCAATCAAAGTCATGAGGGTATTTAGGTCATTTTGGTATTCAGGGTTGATTTATTCATTCAGGAGCTTAAGGGTATTTAGCCATTCCAGGGCTTAGAGGTACTTTGGGTCATTTTACACTTCAAGGGTATTTTGTTCATTTCCTTCAGTCCAATCTTTCCATTTAATTTAATTGTTTCTGAACAATTCAAACATAAATAGTATATCCGATGTTTTAGCCTTTAGGGTTTTGCTGATAAACCAATAATTCTAGGTCTTATATTGTAATACCCCAAAGTTTGACCAGTGATTAAAATGTAAGTTTTGAAAGTTTAGTGGCTAAAGTATAAACTTTGCAAAGCGTAGGAACTGAAATTTGTAATTTTTAAAAGTTATATTTTAGCCCGTAAATGAACAGTTTGGCGGAAAACAAGGATTTTAGTGGGAATCATATTTTCGGTACGAGATTTGTGTTAAAGGCTATAAAGCGGTAAAGTTCGGTATTGAAATCGGATAATCAGATCGAATCAAAATTTCATAAAAATGTGAAGGATGCTAGATAAAGGTTGGAAATATTATTTATATATTTTAGAAAAGTGAAATTTAACATGGATCAATGGAATTAAGGTCGATTTTCCATGTTAAGCCAAAATTTGGAATTAGGTGACTAAATTGGAATTTTCAAAAATTACAAGGACAAACATGAAGAATCAGAATTTAGATATTTTTATGGATATGATGAGGTAAGGGATGATGTCATTGAGTGGCATGGATGTAATTTTGAGAATTCATTAATGGTATTTTAGGTTTTTGGCCCAAAATGAATATAAAATTCATTTTTCTAATCATATATTAAAGATAAGGGGAGATATTTTCTCAAGAAAATTCATGAACTCTCCCCCTATTCAGCTGCTGTCGGGTCTTCATAGCAAGACTACGTTAAATCTAGCAATCCAAACGATTTGAAAGGAAAAGACAAAGCTCGTGACTATGATTATTATATACAAGTTCTGTAGTGAGGCAAAGGTGAGTGCAATTTATTTATTTAATTATTTTGATCGAGGACGACTTGCGATAAGTCAACCTCACCTTGTTTATTTCAAAGATATGTATTGTGTTTTGATTATGAAATTATATCCATAATTTCTTTAATAAGTTTTATGAAAGTTTTTGGACATGAACTGTCCATGTCACATTTTAAGAATGTGAATTAAATATATTTTCGACTATGATATGATGTTTATCAAATAGTTAAGAAATGAACTAAAAGCCCACTGTATATTATATTGAGAGTCAAAGGTACAATTGGCATGCCATGAGGTGGAGTGATTATCTGTTCTGATTTTGATATAATGTGGTGTACCGGAGTGTACACTAGTATATATATATTCTGATCTGAATGCACTAGGAATGCATATTGTTATTTCCGATGTGATAGCACTGTGTGTGCTTATCTGTTCCGACTGATGATCTGATAGTTGTATTACGCACACTCGTCTGACTCGCATATCTTATATTCTCTTAAAATATACTTTGGGCTATAAAAAATGAAATAAGAAGGTTCTGAAAGATGTCTGACTACAAAGGAATATGGACTGATTATTCTTTCTGATCTGATTTATTATGATTTTTTGAAAATTATCAGATAATTCTTTTTCAGGGTTAAGATAAAGTTCAGCATGAGATATCTGGTTTGGACGTTCTAAAAATTCTATCTGTTTTATTTTAATGATTTTTTTATATATTACCATCTTTTATTAAATTGTTCTCACCTGTAGTGTTACTGTCTCACTAAGTTATACTTAGCGCGTGATGATTTTCATGCGTAAGTTCTGATTAAGATACGAAAGGTTGGTGAGGAGCCTCCTAAGCATCGTGTGCAGATCATTTGTAATATCAGTATCAGTAACACATCACCGATGTTTCTTTTGACTAGTAGTGGTATGTATATTTATGTTATCAATATGGTTTATCAATTATGACTATATGGTCTGTAATAGTAAATTAGGATTGTTTAGTTGACTATATTAGTTTATCAGTATTTTAATATGCGTAAAATTATATAATAAATAAAATAATATGTTTTTAAATGGTATGAAAATTTAAGAAAAAAAATAGTGGATGAAAAGTTGAAACTATAAATGTTTAAAAAAAAATTAAGTAATTGTGAATAGAAATCGTTAGTCAGTTTGATGTGACATCTATGGCTCGTATTCATAGATGTTTATGGGTTATGGGTGTTACATTTATTGGTATCATAGCTACAGGTTTAGCCGATTCTTGGCCTAAACCGAGCCTATATTATGTCATAAATATGTACATGCCACTAGGATGTCGAAATTACTGATCTGGTATGATCTGATGATTTTATTTATGATAATGCTTCTTACTAAAGTAAATTTGTGATTTAGTTTAGATGTTGAGTTCGGAAGACTTAAAAGGGGACATCGAATAAGAAGTTTTCGAGGGAACCAGTAATGGGAGTAGTAACGAGGTAAAGTGTATACCTCAATGACAGGGAGCACAAATACATCATGGGGTGTCGACTTCATATCATTGAATGTTTTTTCAAGTTCTAGATGCTATTCTAGCTCGATATCAGCCAGTTGCAGCAACTCTCCTTTCTCCATCTCCTCCTCCAGTTTCGGGAATATCAGTTCCAAAAGAATTAAAAAGTTTAGGAGATTTAGAATTTAAAGGGGGAAGCAAATGAAGGTCGCTAGTGGCAGATATGTGGTTGAATGATGTAAAAATAATATTTGATAGTCTTTACTGTTCCGATGATGAAAGATTAGAGGGAGTAGTTTCATTATTACGAGGTCAGGCTTGTATATGGTGGACGAACGTGACGACACGTGTTCCTCCAGATCAGATCATATGGCGGTTTTTCTTAGAAGCATTTCAGAAGAAATATATTGGAGAGCAGTTTATTATTCAGATGAAGCATGATTTCTTTAATCTGATTCAGGGTGGTAAATCGGTGTATGAGTATGAATGTGAGTTTAATAAACTTGCTCGATATGCCTCATAGATGATTCTCACTGAAAGAGACATATGTCAGAAATTTATTCGAGGTCTTCGTCCCAGACTCAAGGAACTTCTGTTGGCTGCGAACTTGATCACTTTTCAGGAAGTAGTGAACAAAGCAAAAGATTTGGAAATGGCACAAAATGAGAATCTTCTGATAGAGCAGAGACGACAGTCTAAAAGATCTGGAGCATCATCATCTTTTTAGTCTAAAAGAGATCGAGGTTCCGGTTATCGATATCAAAATAAAACTGAAAGTGGTGCTTCTAGTCATAAAGGATTTGAGGCAAAAAAAAAGGCCGACATACTCATATGACAGTTTCAGGAGCCAGTAGATCAGCTCGATCACAGGATCAGATATTGCCACGTCGGTATTACGGTAAAAATCACCCTGGAGTTTGTAGAATGAAGACTGGAGCTTGTTTCCGGTTTGGAGATACCAATCACTTTGTCAGAGATTACCCTTTAATTGGGGAGTTATCAGTGCAGACAGAAAGGTCTGTAGCAGTATCTCAGAGAGGTGGTAGAGGCAGAGGTAGAGGGAGGGGATATTCTGAGACAGCCTCCCAGTTCGACGTTCATGCTTCAGCGAGAATTTATAACATCAAGACTAATGATGATCGTGACGACCCAGAGATCATAGCAGGTACTTTCTATCTTTATGATGAGCCTGTATTTGTTTTGATTGATCCGGGTTCTACGCATTCCTATATTAGTTCGGAATTAGTTAAAAATAAGAATATTCCGTTAGAACCCATCAGTAGTGATATGATAGCTATAAATCCACTGGGTCATAGTGCTAGAGTCACAAGGATTAGCAGAAATTGTCCGCTAAAGATTCAAGGGGTTATATTCCCAGCGAATCTTTTGGGGTTATCGTTTGATGAGTTTGAGATTATATTGGGCATGGATTGGTTATCTCGGCATTATGGTTGGGTAGATTATCGGTTTTGGTTAATTCGGTTCGATTCGATTCGGTTCGATTTTAACCGAATGAACAGCCCTAAAAGTGATCAAGTGTTTGAGGGTAATAAAAGGTTTGAAGATCATGTGAAACTGCTGCAGATGATTGAAGTTCGGGATTTTCTATGAGTGTTCCTCTTGTCGGACTAAGCCTCGGAATGTCTAGCCGGGCGGCTGCGGTGTAGGTGAACGAAATCGAAAGAACCATAACCATGAATTGAAGGCATTGGAGTGAAAATTCAGGAGAATATTTCATTGCTCTTAATGTATGTATAAAACAGTGGTATGACTTGTTAGTCTGTTTCTTTGAGGGTCCAAAGACAACTATTTTTCGAATATATATAGTAATTAGTAATAAATAATTTACTTTGTATTTTCCTGTAAAATAATGATCAGATATCTGACCGTCTCGAATATATATTTCCTTAAATTAAACGTATTTTTCATAATTAATCAGTATTTTTCATATACGCAAACCAAAAGATCTCGGTGTTAAAGAAATTATTCTTTAAAGTTCGAGTTCGAACATTAGGAATACAATGAGGTATGAGCATTTAATGTAAAATATTTAAAAATTATCTTTAAACATATATTATCTAATAATTATTTAGAAAATTCTATAGATCAGGATTTATAAATGTATGAAATTTTTCGCATTAATTATCGGTCCCAAGGAGGCCAATGTAGACCGAATGAATTTCAGCGTATTAAAAGTCTCATTGAGAAAGACTTCTACAATTATGAGCTGCACACAAATGCATGACTTATAAATTATTACGGTTTTGTTTGGTTTGGAAAACAAATATCATTTCCTTTTTGTTTTTCTTAAAAAATAAAAATATCAGGAAAAACATGTTTAGTTATGGACATGATTTTTAGAAATTGCAAATGAAAATACATCAAATTATAAAACAATAAACGTTTTTTCCTTGTTTTCAATAAATGTTCTCTAAAATAATAAAAAAGGTTCAAATAAGTATTTTTTTTTAAAATTAATTAATCCAAGTTCAAATCAATGTACATATTATGAAACATCAGTGGTGAAAACGAAAATTTATCCAAATATTAGTAACCATTGGAATAGTTTACCGTTTTCTATATTATGAAAGCCACAAGGGGGGAGGGAAGCACCGAAAGAAACTGTCCACACAGAAGAGGTGAACTAACCGATGTGGTATATTGATTTAATAAATAAAACAAAGTGGCAGTAATGTTGGGAAATAAAACACGAATGAGTAATTTTTCTATAACTAGATTAGTGAGAATGTGAAATAAAAGCGGAAAAATAATACCCGATATTGATAACAGAGTTCAGCCAATTTTGCCTACGTCTCCGGACTGCTGCAAATCTTTTAATAAGAGAGAAAATTTACAGTGTTTACAAAACACTCACTACTCACAAGATATCAAGATATTATGGTATATGATAATTAGAGAGAATCGCTTAAATCGAAACCAACCAATATCAAGATATTATAAATAATTACAATAAAGTTTGAATGAAAATTGGACATGAATGTTATAAACTAGATCAAAAGAATTTAAGTAAAATTTGAATAATAAAATAGTACTCAAATTGACTAGTTCAAATTGTTTTTCTACTTGATTCGACTCAATTCGTATGTATACTCACCAGACTTGTTTGGTGGATGTCTGGTGATGAGAGCCTATAATTGGGAGTTTGTGTTTTATGATTTAGGTGATTCTATCTTCAGGGGGTTTCTTTTTTTGGTTTTATGCATGGAGGAAATGTGTGTTTTATGGCTACTTGTTTGATATTTTGAAATGGAACAAACAAACGAACGAATAACGTGTGGTCGAGAAAAAAGAGTAAGTCTAATTTGAGATGAAGAACGTGTGGTCGAGAAAATAGAGTAAGTCTAATTTGAGATGAAGAACGTGTGGTCGAGAAAATAGAGTAAGTCTAATTTGAGATGAAGAACGTGTCGAGAAAAAAGAGTAAGTCTAATTTGAGATGAAGAACGTGTGGTCGAGAAAATAGAGTAAGTCTAGGTTGGGTCGATTTGGTCCATCTGGACCATTTTTAGAAGGCTTTCAGAGTTGGAGGAGAGCCCCACGCACACGTAGTGGCGTGTGGCAGTGGCGACGGGATCGGGGGCAGAAGCCGACTACTCTGGGAGTACCAAGACATCACTACCAAGCCATTTCAATAATCAAAACCAGCTAAAACCATCATAATCAAGAGAACAAGATTGAAACACTTATCCAAACCGAAGATCAACGACGGAGCGATGATGGGGTTACAATCTCGATCGGGTTTTAAGGGCACGGAGGCGATGAGTCCAACCACGATGGCGGTGAGGCAAATGGGAGAAGCTGGCCGTCGAATTTTGTAATTAAACAAGGTGACAAGGGGGGTTTTAGTAGTGATTCAAACGTTGATTTGCACTGATTGACGCTTAATCACGCTACTATGGCTCTTGGGCTTTGGTCTCTGGTTGACGGCGATCACTCCGGCGAGGGCGGTGACAGCCACGACTAATCGAATGATGTTGAATAAAGGCTTTGACTGTGATGGTGAATGGCTTGGAAAATTTTGGTGGTTCTTGGTTCGGTTTTGATTGGGAATTTGATTTTTTAGGGATTTAAAATCCCAAACATATAGCTTTAAAAATATTCATTATTTTATTACCCAAATAGTGCCTTAGCCTAGTGGCTAGGGCATGACTCTCCATTCTCTTTGGTATGGGTTCAAAACCTACCGGCCACACTATTCATTCATTTTTTCTGCAAAATAAAAATGGGAAAATATAAGGCCGAGTTCTTGAACTTTCTGAATATTCGAGAATTATCTTAAAATATTTATAATCTAACAAACTTATCCCTAAAAATCAATTAAATTAATAATGTAAGCACCATTTTTCTGACCCAACAAACCCGAGCCTCAATTCAACCCATTACAAAACCCGACCCAACTAAAAAAACCTCATTTACATATTATTCAAACCAATATTACAAGCCCAAAATATAAAAATAGGGCCTTAATCCCAAACCCAAAAATACGATCAGAAACTCAAATTCAAAAACCCAAAACCTAACTACCCTAAACTCGACCCGGGCTCAACCATATCCGACTTGACCCAAGTCTACTAAAAGCTTTCCTCTGCCGCTGCTCAATCCCCCAATAGAAAATCACCCTTTTCACCCACTCAATGGCCACCACCCCTCTTCCCAACCATTCCCTAACCACGACAGCTGCCACCAATCCATCCCCTGTCATGTCAGAAACTCTTGCAATAAGCAAACCCAAAACCTCAAGAAATAACAACAATTCTTTTACCATCAAGGTTGCTTGGTTCGTCCTTTATTCTCAAAATTTGTTATTTAAACAATAACATAATAAATATAATATGTAATTTTAGATTGTATTTAACTTATTAATTAACATTACAAATCTTACTTACACATGTGAAAAATAATATATATATATATATATTATGGTATATGATAATTAGAGAGAATCGCTTAAATCGGAACCAACCAATATCAAGATATTATAAATAATTACAATAAAGTTTGAATGAAAATTGGACATGAATGTTATAAACTAGATCAAAAGAATTTAAGTAAAATTTGAATAATAAAATAGTACTCAAATTGACTAGTTCAAATTTTTTTTCTACTTGATTCGACTCAATTCGTATGTATACTCACCAGACTTGTTTGGTGGATGTCTGGTGATGAGAGCCTATAATTGGGAGTTTGTGTTTTATGATTTAGGTGATTCTATCTTCAGGGGTTTCTTTTTTTGGTTTTATGGCTACTTGTTTGATATTTTGAAATGGAACAAACAAACGAACGAATAACGTGTGGTCGAGAAAAAAGAGTAAGTCTAATTTGAGATGAAGAACGTGTGGTCGAGAAAATAGAGTAAGACTAATTTGAGATGAAGAACGTGTCGAGAAAATAGAGTAAGTCTAATTTGAGATGAAGAACGTGTGGTCGAGAAAATAGAGTAAGTCTAATTTGAGATGGGACAAACTCATCTGATATTGCTACTGCCACTTCTCTCTCCTTTTAGAAAGCTGATTTTCTATGTTATCAAAGCCACAAACAAAAGGGGGGAAATTTCACCCAGAGAAACTGTCCACACAAAAGAGGTGAATTACCCTATGGTGGTATATAGATTTTTATAGGACTCAAAAGTAAGACTTAATAGATAATTTGACCCCTAAAGTATGACTTGATTTTCATTTTAGCCCTTGAAGGTTTTTGGTTAAATATGACTATGGAAGTTTTATTCCGTCACATTATTAAAAATATTATATGACAATTTTAGTCAATTAATGAGTTATATATATATATATAAATATATATATATATATATAAAAATATATATATATATATGAAGGATTAAGTCAAACTCTTTTTTGGAGGGTAAGTCCCTATCTTATTTTCTATTTTAGGTCCATCTTCAGAGGTTTTGAGTCCTTCGGAGGGTAAGGTATTCATCTTGTACGGTTGTAAGGAGATATAAGATTATGCGAATCTCCTGTTATGATGTTCCGATGATAGGTAGTTAATTTACCTATTTTTTGTCTTTCCTTTTCAAATTATTAAGAAGTAGGACCGATTTGATAATTGAATATTTGATCTTGATTCAATCTCATGAATTCCCTCATAAACGCTCTTCTCCACCTTGTATTTTCAATGGACGACATTTACATTAAGTCCTCTTATTTAGGGATATTTATCGAGTGAGTTAATTCCAAGTTGAGTAGTGCTCAACTCGACTCGAAAATTGTTTAACTCGTGCTCGACTTAATTCGATGCTCTTTAAGCTCAATAAAATTTTGTTCGTATCGTGCTCATTAAAAAACTTATTGCTCAACTCTACTCATTGCTCGTTAAGCTCATCGAAACTTTTGCCTTGTTTTTTAAAAAAATATATGTAAAATCAAGTAATAATATATAGAACTAAATATAAACATGAATTAACAAATTGAACAAAAAAATAATCAAAATAGTGTGTGAATCAATTCAAAAGTTTAAATCCAAAGTAATAATACACCAAATTAATATATTACAACCATTCTTTGAAAAAAAAAGTTTAACAATAAATAATCAATGTTATAAATAAGACAACCAATATCCCAAAAACATCATAAAAAATTAACAAGTTACTCGTGAACTTATCGAGTAGAGTTAGACCTTGCTCGACTCAACTCGACTCTTTAATGTCTCGAGTCGAGTGTTTATTGAGTTTTAACGGAGGCAAATTTTGCCTACGTCTCCAGACTGCTGCAGATCTTTTAAAAAGAGAGAATTTACAGTGTTTACAAAACACTCACTACTCACAAGAAAACTCTCTAGTATTGGGAGAAAGAAATGATTTGAGATGATTTTGAAGCTAAATGGGTTAGGGTATTTACAGTTGAAGCTTAGGGACTAATCTTTGAAAATACCCTAAAGTGCAATGACTAAATGTGTGATTAAACCAAGCCTAAATTCAACAAAATTAGGCAGCCCATGTTTTCTTCATTTAGCCGCCGGCTGCCACTTAAACTTCAACAATTGTGGCTGCCAAACATTTGTCTTGACTTTTCAACTTCAACAATCTCCTACTTGAAGACTGATTTTAATCTGTCTTCACACCTCGATCAATGCAGCAGCATTTTGGTCTGTTGGTCTAGCAAGCCAACTGAAGTTGAACACAACTTCAGTTTGTCCGTAGTCACCGTCTTTGTTAACATGTCTGCCGGATTTTGAGCTCCACTAATCTTTTCAAGTTTTAAAATCCCATCTTCCAGATAAGACCGGATAAAATGATATCGCAATTGTATGTGTTTCGTCCTGGAATGAAAATACGGATTCTTCACTAGATAGATAGCACTTTGACTGTCACAATACAAGACCTTGTTTTCTTGTTTCTTGCCTAACTCTTCTAAGAAATTTTGGAGTCAAACCATCTCCTTGATGGCTTCCGTAACAGCGACATATTCTGCTTCAGTTGTGGAGAGAGCAACTATCTTCTGTAGTTGAGAAACTCAACTCACTGCAGTTCCTTCTAGAGTATAGACATACCCTGTAGTGCTTCTTCTGATGACGACATTTTCGGCTAAGTCAGCATCTACATAGCCTGTCAGTATCATATCTCCACCTTTGAAACAAAGTGCTTTGTTTGTGGTACCCGCAGATATCTGAGGATCCATTTGACTGCTTCCCAGTGTACCTTGCCCGGATTATTCATGTACCTGCTAACAGCTCCCATTGCTTGAGCAATATCTGGTCTGGTACAAACCATGGCATACATCAGACTTCCAATTGCTGAGGCATACGGCACCTTCACCATGTGTGCACGTTCTTCCTCCGTCTTTGGTGATTGTTCTTTGGAGAGTCTAAAGTGAACACCTAAAGGTGTACTTACTGGTTTAGCATCTTACATGTTGAACCTGGAGAGTACTTTGTTGATGTACTCAGTCTGTGAAACATCAAAGTCCCCAAATTTGTGTCTCTCTTGATCCTCATCCCAAGAATCTACTTTGCAGTGCCCAGATTTTTCATTGCAAACTGCTTCGACAATTTTTGCTTCAAGTTTATAATCTCTTGCATGTCTGAACCTGCAACAAGCATGTCATCAACATACAACAATAAAATAATGAAATTGTTGTCGAACTTCTTGATCTAGAAACAATGATGCTTGGCATCTGGTAAAACCACTGCTACTCATGAAACTATCGAACTTCTTGTACCACTGTCTATGAGCTTGTTTTAAACCATACAAGTTGTTCTTCAACCTACATACCAGGTTTTTCTTGCCTGCCTTTATGAGCCTTTTGGCTGCCTCATATAGATTTCTTCCTCCAAATCACCATGAAGGAAAGTTGTCTTTACATCTAACTGTTCAAGATGTAGATTCTCTACAGCTACAATTTTCAACACCAGTCTGATTGTAGACAGATTCACGACTGGAGAGAAAATTTAATTGTAGTCAATACCTTCTTTTTATTGAAACCCTTTGACAGCCAATCTTTCTTTGTAGCGTTTGCTCCCATCGTGCTTTTCTTTGATCCTGTAGATCCACTTGTTATGGAGCGCTTTCTTGCCTGGTGGTAATTCAGTTAATTCCCATGTCTGATTTGACATAAGCGAGTCCATCTCATCTTTCATGGAAGACTCCCACTTGACTGAATCCTCCACATGCATTGCTTCATCATAGCACTCTGGTGTGCGTAGTTCTTCTTGAACTGCTTTAGGATTGATCTGAACATCATTTCCAGAAATCTCCTCAAACTCAGCAAATTCTTTTGTTTCAGCTTTGGTATTGGAGCTACTTGATTCTGGCATGTATCCTCATGCTTCTGGCACGTTCATTCAGAGTTCTATTCATGCGCTCTGCTACGCCATTATGCTGCGGTGTCATGGGAATTGTTGTTTCCATCTTGATCCTATTATTTGCGCAGAAATTTCTTAATCTTCTATTTTTGTACTCTCTTCCATTATCAGACCTCAACCGCTTGACTTTCAAACCAGTCTCATTTTCCACCATGGTCTTCCATTTTTCTGAAGGTATCAAAGACTTCTGATTTCTTCTTCAGAAAATAAACCCACACCTTCCTCGTAGAATCATCGATGAAGGTGACATATAATGAGCCTGCAAGAGATGGAACTGGAGATGGTCCCCATACATCAGTATGAACCAACTCTAACTTTTCAGCCTTAGGTGTCTTGCCAATCTTTGCAAAACTCATTTTCTTTTGTTTACCAAAGATGCAATCCTCGTATAGTCCGACATCTACACTCTTTAGATCCGGCAACTTCCCTTTTGACAAAAGTGTCTTCATCTCTTTCTCGCTCATATGACCAAGCCTTTGGTGCCATAGGTTTGATTTTCCATCAGCATCTGATGCAGCAATGATATTCTCTAAATTTGATATTACATAGAGAGTACCAGTCTTCTTACCACGAGCAATGTCGAGTACTCCTTTGGTAATCTTCCATTCACAGCCTGAAAAGTTTGTGCTATATCCTTCTCCATCAAGTTGTCCTACATAAATCAAATTTCTTTTGAGGCCAGAAATATGTCTCACTCCCTTCAGCGTCCAGGTGGTCTGGTTTGGCAACTTTAATCGGATGTCTCCTTTTTCGACGATCTTCAAGGTTTCATCATTGGCTAGATGAACCTTCCCAAAATCACCACTGACATAGTTCTCCATGATTTCTCGGCATGGGTGGAGTGGAAAGATGTCCCTGAATCCAAGATCCATGATTCAATCAGACTGTTGATGTTTAGAATCATGGCATCACCTGTGTCCTCTGTCACGTTGGCAGATTCTTGTGTTCCGGTATTTTTCTTCGGTGCTCGGCAATCTCTTTTAAAGTGACCTTTCTTACCGCAGTTATAACAGGTAAAATCTTTCTTTCCCGTTCTTGATTTTCCCCTTTTGGATTTGGATCTGCCACGATTTGAATTTCTTTCTGAAGTTCTCCCTCTGGACTCCGTGTGCAAGGCTGAGGAGGTTGATGCTTCACCTGATTCTCTCCGTCAAATTTCTTCGCTCAGTACCAGATCCCGAACATCGTCGAATTTTAATTTGTTGTTTCCTGACGAGCTGCTGACTGCTGTAATAGTGGCATTCAAACTGTCTGGTAGAGATGATAAGAGAATTAAAGCTCGAACTTCATCATCGAATTCAATTTCCACTAAACTCAACTGGGTTGTGATTGTGTTGAGTTCATTTAGGTGTTGTGTCATCGATGCCCCTTCCGTCATCCGCAAATTGAATAATCACCTCATCAAATGAACTTTGTTTGAGGCCGATGGCTTCTCATACATACTGGAGAGAGCCGCCATAAGACCCGCCGTGGTCTTTTCCTTTGCTATGTTGAAAGCAACATTGCGGGATAACGTCAGTCGGATAACTCCGAGGGCTTGTCTGTCGAGAAGAGCCCAGTCTTCATTCTTCATGCCCTCTGGTTGCTTTCCTGAGAGTGGTTGATATAGATTTTCTGTTACATAAAATCTTCGATCTGCATCTTCCAAAAGCCAAAGTCGTCACCATCGAACTTTTCAATTTTCACCTTCCCTTCGTCTGCATCCATCGCTCCCACTCGAATCTGGCTTCGTTTGGATCATTTCTGACAATTCTTGTGAATCACCGTGTATTAGAACACCTCCGTCGACAAATTCGTATCGTTGACAAAAATTTTACTATTCATGAAATTCACTATTCATGTGAATAGTAATGAATAGTAATCTCGCAAAAAATTGACAAAATTCACAATCAAAAGCTCTAATTACCAGTTGTTGGGAAATAAAATACGAACGAGTAATTTCCCTATAACCAGATTAGTGAGAATGCGAAATAAAAGCGGAAAAATAATACCCCATATTGATAACGGAGTTCAACCAATTTTGCCTACGTCTCCGGACTGCTGCAGATCTTTTAATAAGAGAGAAAATTTACAGTGTTTACAAAACACTCACTACTCACAAGAAAACTCTCTAGTATTGGGAGAAAGAAATGATTTGAGATGATTTTGAAGCTAAATGGGTTAGGGTATTTATAGTTGAAGCTTAGGGACTAATCTTTGAAAATACCCTAAAATACAATGACTAAATGTGTGATTAACCCAAGCCTAAATTCAACAAAATTAGGCAGCCCACGTTTCTTCATTTAGCCGTCGCCTGCCACTTAAACTTCAACAATTGTGGCTGCCAAACATTTGTCTTGACTTTTCAACTTCAACAAGTAACACTAATAATAACAACCACTTTTTTAAAGAGTAAACTACTTGATTGATCACTTTCGTTTTAGTTTTGTATATTTTTCTCACTAAATTCAAAAAATATAATATTTAATCAATTTCGTTTTTATTTAATTAATATGTGGTCACTTTTATTTAATTGTCTTAAAATAAGTGATCACATCTTAATTAAATAAAACGAACATAACTACATCTTAATAAAATAAAAACGAAAGTGATCAAATATATATCATTTGAATTTAATAAGAAAAAGTGTATACAATTTAAAAGAAAGTAACCAATTTTGTAATTTATCCTATTTTAAAAGAGAAAGAGTGTTGGATCCTAGTAGACATACATAACTCAAACAATTTGAATAATTTTAAATTTTAAAAATATTTTTTCCAGTCCAATTGAATTTTATTAAACATTCTGTTGTAATCGTCCTTAACCTTTGGGATCCAATTCTTGACTATTTTAAAAGAAAGGTTTAAAAATTCCATTTTAAAGACAATTTTAAAATCTACGTGTAACTAAAGATTTATCAAAATTGAATTTTGGAATCGATTACGTGTGAGGAATAACGATCACCCAAAACGTTCAATTCCGACACCTACTTGATTATATGTTATCTAAATGTTGGTATTTCAAAATTTTAACTATAATTCCGCTATTTAGGATAATATCGCATTAATTTCTCAAATTTAAACAACATAAGCTTAAGTATTTCAAGTTGTGGAGACCTTCGTAGAGCTTTGTGTTGGGTTCTCTTCGTTGCTTTAGAGATTATGGCTCCACCATTTAATTCTGATTGTCCGTTCTGGAGATGCTGGAGTGCAGTTTAGTGTCCCGTTAGGTCCTTTGTGGCTAGTGAAAGCCGAGGCTTGTTGTTTCTCAGTAGTTTGGTTCAGGCTGTTTAGTTTTTTCTTGTTTGACTAGCGTTATTCCGAGGGTCGGATTGGAGTGCTTTTTGTTTGTTGTATTTGTGAGCTCTGGCTTTCGTTTTATTCCACCTCATGGTATACTCTTTTTACTTCAATTAGGTCTAGGGAGGTTTTTTAATGAGGTCCATGAGGTGATGTACCTTGTATACCTTCAATACAAAGTACCCATCTTTCAAAAAAAAAAAAAAAGCTTAAGTATTTTAATAAAACGAATGTGGGGGCAAGTTGCCCCTTTGAAACTCTTGTCTTTCCTTGGTCTATCTTCGCATATATGTACTCGTAAATTTTTTTATTTTCCATAAATATAATTTTTTTTAAAAGTGAGGAGGGATCTGATAAAAAAATTTAATTTTAAAAAATATATTTTTTATTCAATATTAATTAATACTTAAAAAAATAATTAGCGGAGACCAAGCCTCCACTTGACCGCCATGAAGGTCTGCCCCTGTATTCGTCTATGATTTTCTGAGAACACTCATTTTCATTATGAATACTTTCCAATGTGATCGCCACCCACCGATCCAAAAAAGGACGAGTTTGAAAATACAATGAACAATCAAATGATCATTTTGTAACTTTTAATAGTTGAGAGACAAAACATAACAAATCCCTATAGTCGAGATATCATTTTATAACTTTAATAGTCGAGAGATCTAATAAGTAGTATCTTATAGTTAGAGAACCACGTGTGTGTTCTACCCTAACATACTTAATATAAGGCCATCTCCAATCCTCATCTCTACTTTATCGCATCTCTATCTCTACTCTAGAGATGAAACAATAATTTATCTCCAGCGCTATCTCTACATTACCACTAACTCTACTTTATTCATAATATTTAACTATTATAATATTAATTTTACATATATAAAAAATATAAAAAATATAAAAAAATCCGAAAAATTACAAAAAAATAGTATAATTATTTATCTAATTTTAATATATTTTTATATATTATATAATTTAATATATTTTAACAAAACAAAAAACAAAAAAATAAATAAATTGTAGCGTTAGCTACAGTACCGCGCTAGATCTAGCGTGGTACTGTAGCAATACTCTACTTTGGCGATGGGAGTGGCGCAGGACTGGAGAGCCTTTTTATCTCTACTGTGGAGAAAATCTCCAATGCAGCGCAGCATTGGAGATGCCCTAAGAACATTGTTGCACACCAAAAAATGGATAGAAAACACGCGATTTACACCCAAAATTTTTTTTTGAAGCAAACAATTACTATATATATAATTTCTTTTAAAAACATTAAGTTTCATAAATACAATAGACACAATACATAAATCTTAAGTTTAAGCAACACATTTATTTATTTTACAAATGAGGACACAAGAAGAACAAGAGAATAAGTTCCATGCAAATATTGAGACTCGAACTCTAAATTTATTTAAATCATTAAGTTCTCTAATCAAATTGAGATTGGATCAATCAACAACATAGTGATGCTAGTTTTTGCAGATTCGCCAACATGTGTATAAGCATCTTCGTCCTTGTAAAGCAGATCAATAACCCTTGTAAGGTTAGAATTCGATCAAGAGCCGACGTTGGCACTACCGTTGGTTTCAAGAACTCTTCATTCAGATCCTTCCAAGCATTGTTTATTCGCTTGTAAAACTCATCGTATGCCACTTGTGCTGATGTCCCGTATTGATTTATGTAGCATTCCACCGCAGAAGGAGCATGTCCTCTCACTTGCTCAAACTACAATAAAAGAAACGAATTAAATCGAACCGAAATCAACCTGAATATTACAGTTCATCAATGTTATACCTGGTGACTAACAACATCATCCATCAGCCTACAAATAGTTGTTGAAGCTCTAAGAATCTTGGGGTCATTAAGTGCCCAAATGAATGTCTCTTTTGTTATGCTATCTTCCATGCCAACGAAAGATACAATTGTAAGCATCCGATAACAACAAGAAACAAATGCAACAGACAAATACTCCTCCACTTTTGGCATGTATTTTTCATGGAACCATTTGGCCTCAGTATAGTAGGCTTCACACACTTGTTTCATCTATTAATATACAAACAAACACGAAGTTAGCAAACCATCTTAAATTAAGTACATTTTTCGATGCGAAAGAAAAAGACAAAGTTAGATTATATATACCGCTTCAATTGCGAGTGGGACACGATATGATTTTCCTTGTTCGGACATCAAATCATTCATATCTTTAAAAACATTTAAGATTTCACGATACAGCAATTTCATGTAGTCCGGAAGTTGATCCGTGCAGTTGATATCCCACCTGCAATATGTCATCGATATGTCAACAAAACTTGTAATGATTTGATGTGAAGGTGGATATATGTTCTGAGTGACCTGTGGATTGCTTTTGTAAAGAGTTCGAGTTCTTCTGGTGTGCCATATGCATCATAAGTATCATCCGTATTGATGTGAGGGATATTACTTTGGTCATAAAAGTTCTAGCAATGGAGTAATGGGGTTCAAAGTACACTCCATTTATCCACAAATAACACTCCACCAGTCTATCTCGTATGTAAGGAAAATTGGTCGCTACATCTAAACCTTTCCACCACCTGAAATAAAGGGAAAAACTGAAAATTTATATTATCTGTTGAATAAGGATCAAAACCTTTAGCACTATTGATTACCTGTTAATCTCCTTCAACTCTTGCTTGTGCAAATGTCGAACCATTTTGAAATCCAACTTTGCGAATTTCATTAAGTTTTGATCTTGGTTACCATATCCTTCATATATGGAAATGTAGCTCCTAGCAACCAGTCTAGGTAAGCTCTTGCGTAGCGGTCGTTTTAGAGCACCGGCGATCTGTAAGGAGAGAGGATAATCCACCATTGTTTCTGCCAACTTTAGATGAAATGTGGTGAAAGAAAGAGCTTCTTCTAATATACTTTCTCCCTGCAGTTGAAAGTGTGCAGCTTCATAGAACTCTAACATGCCTTTAATGTCACTGATTAAGGATTCTTTGAACTTTCCATTCTCGTCTTTGAACTTGTTGAATGTATCTAGTCAATCAGCAAGCAAATTTTGAATTCCATAAGTTCCATATATATTACCCTTTGTATGAATATTGGTTTTAAAAAGTTAAGGCATACCATGATGAACATCGAAGCCATGCTCTCTTAGCAAACGAAACCGAACAGCAGTAGTGCATAGATCATCATCATCATCATCGGTTTGGTATATAATTTGCAGGGCATCTTCAATCTCTTTTTTGAAATGATAAGCCACGCCTAAGCGTTGGACCGCATCGATTATGTGCACCTTTCGGGATGGTTTGTCCATGCTTTTCACCAACATTCTCCTCACTTGTTGCTTCAATTCTTGGTACTCTTGTTGAGTTCTAGCATCCATATCCTGTTGAAGCATGAAAAGCTCTCAGTTAAGTTCAAAGTACCCGTTCCCATGTGTCATACACATACTAAAAGAGGAATTCACAAGTAGGAACATACCATTTCAGAAGGAGAAGAGAGGAAAATTTCCCCCCAAAAGTTGGGAATAAAATCGGCCAAATGGCGATTCTCCTTGGACATGTTAACAGCTTGAGATGGAACAAAATTTGCAGAAACTTGAGAAGACATTTCTTTAGCGTATGCTTAAAAGGCTCTTTTAAGTTTGGTGTGATTCAGATGGATCTATGAGTTACTTTATTTATAGGCTCTTTTAATCGGTGGCGGATGCAAGGTTTGTTTAAGGTAGGTACATGTTTATCCTGGGATCAGAATTTATTTATATTAGTTGCTCATTTTATTATTAATGTCTACCTTAAAATTCTATTTGTATCTACTTTATATGAAATTTATTTGTGTCTATTTTCTACGAAAATTTTCTATTATTAATATTTATAAGTTCATCCTAAAAAAATATTTCTGAATCTGTCGCCGAGGTTAACCGTTGTGGCGGAAGGGTCATTGAAAATCGAGCACCCTGAGAATTGTCCTTCTGCATGGACCTGAGTGGATTCATCAACAATCTTCCCTAAAAAGGAACGTAACGGTGGACCTAAATAGGAACGTAACGGTGGATTTTCCTTTACTTTGTCACCATGAGCAAGCTTTTCGTTTCCCTGTTGAACCATGTTTCAACTTCCTGCTTTGGCATGTGAAACCAAATTTTTCACATGGTTTCATGAAATTTGTTTCGTTACTTTTTGTTAGCGTTTAATGCAATAATGGTGTAACAGTTCAAATGTAAGAAAAAAATGGACAACCAATTATATCCTTAATTATAATAATAAACTTAATTTTTATATTTTTTATTTTTTATTAAATTGATTATATTTTTAGATTAAATTTTACTATCAATCTTTTCAAAAGTTAAATAATTTTTAAATAAAAATATTGACTAAAATATTAAATGTGAGATATCATGTCAACATATTAAAAATTTAATGTTTAAGTCAATATTTTTATTGAAAAATATCAATTAATCTTTTTTTGGAAGGTTTAGAGCCAAATTTAAGTCAATAAAAATATAAATATTGATTATTAAATTTATTATTTTGCTTATTCTTTTTGATTTGATTTAGTAAGGAGAAAGAAAGATTGTTATTAGAGTTGTAAATGAATCAAACTTGAACATTACTTTCAGTTTGTTTTTGGTTTTGTTTGATATGAATGTTAAAATTATGTTCATATTATTTTTTATTGTAGTATTTGTTTAAAATATTTTTTAACCATAACACTCATATACTCTAAAGATATAACTGTTTAAACATAAATCCTCTAAGAACAACAAAATCCACTTTTACCGCTAAAGTCCATTATTCATTTTATATCTATAATTTCACAATTAAAAAAATATAGAACCTAAGTATATATATATATGAATGCATAAAACACTTACATATTTAAGTTTTCTTTTTGTAAACAACAACAACAAAACCTTATTTCATATGCAATGGGATAAGGGGAGGTAGGGTATAGGCTGCCCCAACGCCAAGTTGAGAGCACTTCCGTGGAAGACCTCCGGCATTAAGAAAATTAAAATAAAGATAAAATACAATTCATGTATAAATAAATAAATAAATACATAGTTGAACAGTTTCATAGGCAATAGAAAGGCTTAATTAAAAATCAAATATATATTTAATATACAATTGTCCACCTTGTACATGAATGTCTCAGAAACTCTCAACTTTCCATTTTATCTTTTCTCTTGACTAACAATAAAGTTGATCAAGAGCCTAATTGCATTACAAAAATACCAAAAACCAGTTACACCTAATTAAACCTGTAGAGAACTTAACAAAGGATATATATATATATATATATATATATATATATATACAATTTCCCATAGGGCACCCATTAATTCTCTAAATAAAAACTAAAAATAAAATATCTGCAAACAAACAATCATTCATGCATATGTCTCAATCAGTTTCATACACCCAGAATACGAAAAAAAAACAATGGGAAGATCAATTTTTGAGTCACTAGATAGAGCATTAAAACAATCACAAGAATGCTAAACAAACGCAACCAACTGTTTAGGCTTAGACTAATTTCATCAGAACAAAACCCCAAATTCCCCAATCACACCCATATATCAAAACCATGGCAAGCCAACCTAAACGCAAAGAATAAAAACAAACAACATTCGTAACCCTAATGGCCAAACTAATTCAACACATCTATTGAAATTGCAGTTGGTCAATTGATGGGCATCTGAAACCCATAAATAATAACATAAAAATTATTAAAAAAACGTACCTTGTAGCGGTTGGATAGAGATGAGGATAGAAGAAGTAGAAGTACAGAGAGAAATAGAAACAAAGGAGTAAGGTGAAAACGAAGGAAGTCGCCACTGATTGATATGATGACAAAGAAGTGAGTCAATCAAGGAAGAGTAATTATTTTTATTTATACGAGATAATTATAAATACTATATATTCTAAAGTCATTTAATAATAGAAGATCAATATCTTTAATAATATCTTTAATGCTCGAATTTAATATCATTAAAAATAACAATAATCTTTTTAATTATGGTTGTAGTTTGGTTTATGTAAAAGAATACATAATAATTATGCATTATGATAAAATTAAATATCTTGTTTTTTTATATATAAAAAAGGAGCTTTTTGAATTTTAACACATGACTTTCATGAAAAATATGTCAACTTTGTATTATTAGCCGGGGAAGGTAGTGGGCAGGGCCCAACCTGTCTCCCAATTTGTATCATCTTCAATCACTTGATGCTTCATTGACATCACTAATTTTTATCTTTTAATAATGCAATGCAGCTCATATATTTTTTAATTTAAATGAAATTTTCAATCAGATTTTTATGTAGATATCATTCAACTTAATGATATATATATATATATATATATATATATATATATATATAATTCACACACCTTAATTGTACCCACTAGGTATTTATCTGATGGAGCACCGGACATGCATCCTTCGAATATTCAAAAGAAATATAAATACTATCAAATGTAATATTTAATATTTGATTAGGATAAGAACGGGTTTACTTTTCTATCTTAGTTTTCTATCATTGGTGAGTCGTTTATCTCTTTTTTGTTTTGTCTTTGTTGATCGGCAGCGACACTAATTTTAATATTGGTTGCTGACTGTTGGTATTCTTTATTGTCATTTTATTTTCTTTTGTTTTTTTATTTTCAAGAAGTTTGCATATATGACACGTTTTCATATGTCTTTATGACAAATTTTCTTCTGTCTTTTGGCACATTTTTCGATCATTTAGTCTTTGTTTTCACTTATCTTTTTATAAGGATTGATTTGGCATCGTCACGAGTGATCAAGATGACGCTTATCTGTTATATTGTTGATCTTCCTGGTTTTGATCCTCGGACTAGATTTGGATACCCGTTATGCGTTTGTAGATAGCTTTTCACGTCACTCGAGTCTGATTTTCGGTTTTTCGATGGTCTTTTAGTAGCTTAATCTTCTTTTGTGGTTCCTTTGTCGATGCGATCATATTTGTTTGTATATATATTTGTTCGAGTTTTCTTGATTAGATTTTAATCTTTCCTTGTATGATCCTTATATGTTCTTAAGTTGCTAGTTCTATTTCAATGATTACAGAAAATTGTCCTACTTATGTGCTTAATTTATAATTATGATTGTAATTTTTTATTGTAATTTAAGATATTTCCTATTCTAAATAAAATTAGTGATTTCTTTAAAGATAAAATATTTGATTAAGATAATTTGAACTTCATATTTAAATGTCACATTCGTTACTGTAATGACCCACTACAAATTCTCTATTAAGAATTATTTAAACTATAATAATTGAGTACAAACATAAAACGTAGGTGAACATACACGGTGAGAATATCTATATTTAGGATTGAGTATCGTTCTTTATTAGATTTACTTAATTTCTTTTTAAAAACATAAAGCTTCATCAAGAAAACAGAGATAATACATGATAAATACAAGCACACTAGAGGTAACTTCAAGCACTATCTGGATATAGGTTTCCATGTGTTAAAGTCAATTCGGTGGCGCCAACAATTGTTGAAACAATTGTTGAAAATTAATGCAATTTTTCGATGGCTTTAAATGCACCGAAAGTTTTCTTGTAATGGGATAATTATAATTAGTCCCTGGACTTTAAAGTATTTATAAGATTAGTCATTAAGCTTCAACTACAAATACCCTAGCTCATTCAGCTTCAAAATCATCCCAAATCATTTCTTTCTCCCAATACTAGAGACTTTTCTTGTGAGTAGTGAGTGTTTTGTAAACACCTGTAAATTTTCTCTCTTAGTAAAAGATTTGCAGCAGTCTAGAGACGTAGGCATAATTGGCTAAACTCCGTTATCAATTTCGGGTATTATTTTTCCACTTTTATTTCGTATTCTCACTAATCTGGTTATAGGGAAATTACTTGTTTTCGTTTTATTTCCCAACAACTAGCATCAGAGCTTTTGGTAGTGAATTTTGTCGTTTTTTTCTGCGAGGTTACTATTCATTACTATTCACATAAATAGTGAATTTCGTGAATGGTAAAAATTTTATCGGCGATACTAATTTGTCGATGGAGGTGTTCTAATACACGGGTGGTTCGCAGATATTGTCAGAAACGATCCAAAGAATCCAGATTCGAGTGGGAGCGATGGCTGCAGACGAAGGGAATGTGAAAATTGAGAAGTTCGATGGTGCAGACTTTGGCTTTTGGAAGATGCAGATTGAGGATTTTCTGTACCAGAAAAATCTATATCAACCTCTCTCAGGAAAGAAACCAGAGGGCATGAAGAATGAAGACTTGACTCTTCTCGACAGACAAGCCCTCGGAGTTATCCGACTGACGTTATCCCGCAATGTTGCTTTCAACATAGAAAAGGAAAAGACCACGACGGGTCTTATGATGGCTCTCTCCAGTATGTATGAGAAGCCATCGGCCTCAAACAAAGTTCACTTGATGAGGCGATTATTCAATATGCAAATGGTGGAAGGGGCATCAGTGGCTCAACACCTAAATGAACTCAACACAATCACAACCCAGTTGAGTTCCGTGGAAATTGAATTCGATGATGAAGTTCGAGCTTTAATTCTCTTATCATCTCTACCAGACAGTTGGAATGCTACTGTTACAACAGTCAGCAGCTCGTCGGGAAACAGTAAAATGAAATACGACGATGTTCGGGATCTGGTATTGAGTGAAGAAATTCGACGGAGAGAATCAGGTGAAGCATCAAGCTCCTCAGCCTTGCACACGGAGTCCAAAGGGAGAACTTCAGAAAGAAATTCAAATCGTGGCAGATCAAAATCTAGAAGGGGAAAATCAAGAACAAGAAAGAAAGATTTTACCTGTTATAATTGTGGCAAGAAGGGTCACTTTAAAAGAGATTGTATAGCACTGAAGAAAGATACCGGCGCACAAGAATCTGCCAACATGACAGAGGAGACAGGTGATGCCATGATTCTAAGCGTCAACAGTCCGATTGAATCATGGATCTTGGATTCAGTTGTATCTTTCCACTCCACCCCATGCCAAGAAATCATGGAGAACTATGTCAGTGGTGATTTTGGGAAGGTTGATCTAGCTAATGATGAAATCTTGAAGATCGTCGGAAAAAGAGACATTCGATTAAAGTTGCCAAACCAGACCACCTGGAAGCTGAAAGGAGTGAGACATATTCATGGCCTTAAAAGAAATTTGATTTCTGTAGGACAGCTTGTTGGAGAAAGATATAGTACAACATTTTCAGGATGTGAATGGAAGATTACCAAAGGAGCACTCGTCATTGCTCGTAGTAAGAAGACTGATACTCTCTATGTAACATCAAATTTAGAGAATATCATTACAGTAGCAGATGTTGATGGAAAATCAAACTCATGGCACCAAAGGCTTGGCCATATGAGCGAGAAATAGATGAAGACACTTTTGTCAAAAGGGAAGCTGTCGGATCTAAAGAGTGTAGATGTCAGACTATGCGATGATTGCATCTTTGGCAAACAAAAGAAAGTAAATTTTGCAAAGATTGGCAAAACACCCAAGGCAGAAAAGTTAGTGTTGGTTCATACTGATATATGGGGACCATCTCCAGTTCCATCTCTTGCAGACTCACTATATTATGTCACCTTCATCGATGATTCTACAAGGAATGTGTGGGTTTATTTTCTGAAGAAGAAATCAAAAGTCTTTGATACCTTCAGAAAATGGAAGGCCATTGTCGTAACCGTTTTTCGGGAGGGACAATCGTTTAATTGTTTTAAAAATAGTTACGACTTTTAATTTTGGAAAATGGGGTGATTTTAGATTAATTTGAATTAAATTGAAAAGAGTCGCCATCAACCTTTGGGTTAGGTAGGTCGAATACCTAAAAACGTCTTTTAAAAATAATTTTAAGAAAAATCATTTTTTAAGACAAAAGCTGGCCTGCGTTTACCAAAGATTCGTTTAAAACGAGTTCGGGAGTCGGTTACGCGTGGGGAAGGATTAGCACCCCCACAGCGCCCAAAATTGGTACTGTTTCGCTTACACGTTGTCGTAAATGGTGAAAATCATGAATTAAATATAAAATTAAATTATGATCCATTTATTGAAATTTAATTAATTTGCTTCAAATTAATAACTTAAATAAGAAATTCAAATAACTGAAATAAAACAAATAAATATTACAAATCAAAATAAAAATAGCAAACAATAAATATTTAAATTTATAAAGACTAAAATAATAAAAAAACCTTAAGAATCAAAATAACAAAATTAAAAAATTAAAGGACTAAAATGACAGAAACAGAAATTTAAAAGACTAAAATAGTAAAAATATAAATTTTGAAGACCAAATATCACAAGATGAAATTTAAAAGACTAAAATGGCAAAAACAAAAACTTTTAAAATTTAAATTTTAAACAGTAATTTCAAAAACTTAAAGGATGAAAATAACAAAAACAGAAACTCAAAGGACCTAAATAAAATAAATAAAAACTCAAATGACTAAAATATTATTTACAAGAGTTTAAAGATCCGAAATAACAAAGATAGAACTTAAAGAATTAAAAAAGAAAAAAATAAATTAAAGGACTTAATAAATAAAACAAGACCCTTTATTTAATCAGTTTATATACTGTGTGCTTTGTACTTCACGTGAAAATATAGCCTTCCTCCTATTCATGTTTTGTTACTAACGAAAAAAAGTTGGAATAATTATGGTGTGCATTTGATTTGTTCTTAAAATATTTATTTACCTAAAGCATTACACATTCAAATATGTTATGTCGGTGCTATTACAGCTAGAAACCATAATCCCATATATGTTTGGTCAAGTTTCATTATTATTAACAAAATAAATAAATACTAAAATAAAATAAAAAACCAAGAAACATGAATTATAATTAAACATAAATACTAACTAGTGGCTAAAATAATATATTTACAAATTGCATAGCCAATTTTCGAAATTTGAGAAAAAAAACATGAAATCAGTGATTAAAATAGGATGAATTCAAAAATAAAAGGATTAAATAGTAATTAAGTCAAACATCCAGTAAAGACTCAAATAAACAATTATAAATATTATAACCAAAATCAAAATATTAAAAAATACTATAACTAAATTATAGGGACTGAAATAAAATATAAATAAAGATACAAAATTAGAAACATAAAAATGTTGGATTTAGGGACCAAAAATTATTAGCTGCTTGATTTAATGAGAAATCTTGGGAATATATATATATATATATATATATATATATATATTTACGTAAGGTTAAAAATATTGGGAACTGGAAATTTTCATTCCCAAGAGTTTTTACTTTCTAAGGAAATAACTGGAAGATACTTAAGTACCTTGGTGCAACCTAGCTATTATGCATCTTGTTTTATCCTTTATGTATTTTCATTTTTGTTTGTGAGAATAAAATTACCGAATCATTACAAAAAAAATTCAAAATATATTTTTACAAACATAATAAATTAAAATACTAATAAAATATTTATTCAGGACTAAATCGTAAATGTCAAATAATAACACCAAAAGTATAGATAACCCATAAATAATATATAAGACTAAAATAAAATGAACATAAATATAAAGGATCAAACAGTACTTTAACCAACTGCAAAACAATGATTAAAATAAAACATTTATTAATATCGGGACCAAATTTCGGAAATCAACAAAAATACATAACACCTAAAATCAATGACTAAATTGAAATTAATAAAATTACAGTGCTAAAAATGAAATAAACGAACATAGAGATTCGGGCACTAAGAATGTAAATAAGAAAATTTAAAGTACTTAAATTAAGGAAACAAAAGAATGGAAATGTAAGAAGGTAAAATGTTAGGGTTAAAAGCCAAATATGTCTATGGGTTAGAATAATTATTAGTATAGTAAGAGAGTTAATAATGCAAATAAACCAAAATAAATAAAGGATGGTGACAATAATACAAATTCATGCTTAAAGTAAGGTATCTTAAGTGTAATTAACCCAAAACTTGATATTTAGGCTAATATTAGCCATTTACGTTTGGTAGCCAGAACCCAAAATGGGTTTTCACTTTTGTTTTTCTCTCTTTCCTGTTATCCTTCTCTCTTTTTTCTTAATCAGGAGGCTTCACGAAAGCCATGAGAGGACTGACCACCGTATATGGTGGTCCTTCTTCACTCCAGCTCTGTCCCCCTAAATGACCATATTTTCCTTCTAAATCGAAACATAAGGCCAAAAGCCTAAAAAACTTTAAATTTTGTTACTTTTTTTTTCTTTTCGACCGAATCCCAGAACTAAGCCTAACACACCAAAAGCCTCATCTTTTCCTCTATTCTTAGCTTTAAACCAACCAAGAAGAGCCTCTCCGATCTTCTCTGACTGACGGCGCTCACCAAAACCGAAGGTAAAAGAAAGTTTCTTTTTCGTTTCTTATACTATATTTTGAATAAAATTAAAATGCAAAGGGAGATGATACCTTTAGGAAAAATATAGTTCTTGAATCTGAAAATTTTCTTCTCTGTATATTGATAAATTTCAGATGATTACAAACTTTTTCGATTTTTTTCTCTCTATTTTTTTTTTGTTTTCGTTTCTTTTTTTTTTGTTGAAAACCGAGAGCCCACGCTCTTGTGTTTGAGATCTTTTTTTTTCCTCCCCCCTTTTCCTCTCATCCTTTGCCTATTTTATGGTTGATATCTCCACCTAATCTTAATGGATGCATCTGCATTTTCTTCGTTTTTGGTAGGATATTGACAGGTTAGGTATCATTTAGGTGATATGCTTTTGACTTTGCTGATATTGTTTGTTTGTTTTTGCTGTTCAGTGGCCGACATGGTGAAGATGATGTTTCAACTTGCTCAGAGGTGACTAGCCTTAGTGACTCGTCGGTGGAGAGGCTTGGTATTGTGGGTCTGTTGGGTTCTTTATAATTGGGTCACATTTGACCTGCATAAAAATATAAACACACTTAATAATAATAATAATAATAATAATAATAATAATTTAATAATATTTTTTAACTTTGACAAAAAATGGGTGTCTACAGCTGCCCCTCTTTGCACATTCTTGTGTTAACAAGAATAGGGCAAAGACGAAAAAGACAACCATTTTTTTATTCTTCCTTCGTCATTAGATTGAACAAATTCTTCTCATTATGAACTTCTTTTTTCACGTGGATGAGTTCTTCTCATTATGAACTCTTTTGGAAATGTTGATCCAAATCTTTTTGCGGTGGACTTAGAAAGAACATGTTTTTCTCATTATGAACTTTCTCATTTAGGACGAGTTCTTCTCATTATGAACTCTTCAGGAAATGTTGGTTCACCTCCATCTGTGGTGAATTTGAAAGGAACAAGTTCTTCTCATTATGAACTTTCTCCTTTATGATGAGTTCTTCTCATTATGAACTCTTCATTGGAAATGTCGATCCCTCAAGCGAGGCATCACTGATTCGAAATGTCGTGAATCAAGTGATAGGTCAAAAAAGCTCTTCTCATTATGAACTTCTTCTCCCTCTATCGGATGAGTTCTTTTCATTATGAACTCTCCATTGAAAATGTTGATGCGAAGTTGAACAAGTTCTTCTCATTATGAACTTCTTCTTCCTCGTTGGATGAGTTCTTCTCATTATGAACTCTCCTGAAAATGTCAATCCCTCAACCGAGGTATCACTGATTCAAAATGTCATAAATCGAGTGATAAGTCGAACAAGCTCTTCTCATTATGAACTTCTTCTCCCTCTGTCGAATGAGTTCTTCTCATTATGAACTCTCCATTGGAAATGTTGGTTCACCTCCTTCTGCGGTGAATCTTAATTGTTATTGACTCTCTCTGAATTTCTGTCAAAACATTCAAAGCATTTCAATGAATATGAATGAATGAGCATGTTCCTATTTATAGATGCTTACTAATGTATGCATGATGGCATTTTATTATTATGAACTTTGTGGTCCTGCAAATTTTCATTTTAAATGCGTCATTTGTCCTTTCGTTTGCACTCCACATTTTGCTTGGGCTATTTTACGCAAATTCTCATTTCTCTTGTTCCCATGCAAATCCTTTTATGTTTCCTTTTGAACTGCTCATCTTTGTCAGCGTATCAAAATATCAGTGTTTTCAATGTGCTTCCTTTTCTCAACTCACATGCATTTTCTTTGGCCATATTATACCCTAATCTTTTCAATCATTAGGGCTAGAATCTCTAATATGGAAGTATTAATTCAGAGTAATACCAAAAATCTTTTATTTTTAATGCCATGTCAATCTACTTATAAGAAGAATGATAAAATTGGAACTTGAAATAACAAACTTCGAATTACTGACAAGAAATGAATTTACAAAGTTATGGCAATCACATGAATAATGGAAATTTAAAACCATAAGTCAAATGTCCTTATGGATCATTAGCACGAATGTTCCTGAATCAATCCACTTGATATAACTATTGAGTTGAGCTTCTGTCTGGAGGACTTCGAGAATTGCCAAAATGTCTATAGATGTGAAGCTTCTCTCAAAATATCAGACCCTCAAGAAGATTTAGTTGTCTGATGCCTAATCTCAAAATGCTTTTGAGCCGCCTTTTCAGGTTTTCAACTCAAAGTCTTCCTTGGTTTCAAAATGTCCTTTGCGGATTTTCATCTCAAACCCTCCTTTTTCTCTTTTATTTTTTCATTTCTTTTTTTCATTTTTCATTTTTTTCTTTTTCATTTTTTTCATTTTTCATCTTTTATTTGTTCCCTTTTTTTTCTTCAAGCATAGTACTTCTTGACAGAGTCTGAGTTTACTGGATTTCTCAATTTTTCTCCATCCATCTGCCAAGATCAACGCTCCCCCAGAGAAGGCCTTATTGACAACATATGGACCTTCCCAATTAGGCATCAATTTCCCTCAGAAATCTTTATGAATTGGCAGGATCTTTTTTAGCACTAGATCACCCTCTCGAAATTCTCTTGGATGAACTTTCTTATCATGAGCTCTCATCATCCGTTCTGATACATCTGACCATGGCAAATAGCTTTTAATCTCTTTTCTTCAATGAGATTCAATTGGTCAAACCGAGCCTGAACCCATTCAGCTTCATCCAATTTCACCTCTTTCAAAATTCGAAGTGATGGGATTTCTACTTCCACTGGCAAGACCGCTTCCATCCCATATACTAAAGAGAAAGGTGTTGCCCCTGTCGAAGTCCGCACTGTAGTTCGATATGCATACAAGGCAAAAGGTAATTATCATGCCAATCTCTGTAAGTATCAGTGGTCTTTGTGATAATCCTTTTAATATTTTTATTTGCTGCTTCCACTGCTCCATTCATCATTGGACGGTAGTCACTGAATTAGAATGTTTTATCTTGAACTGAGTACAAGTTCTACCATCATCTTGTTATTCAATTAGTGGCATTATCTGTTACAATTCTTTCTGGCAATCCATACCGACAATTATCTCTTTCTTTATGAATTTACACACTGTAGATCTCGTGATATTTGCATACGAGGCAGCCTCAACCCACTTAGTAAAGTAATCAATTGCCACAAATATGAAACGATGTCCATTCGAAGCCTTTGGTGTAATTGTCCCAATGACATCCATGCCCCACATAGAAAACGGCCATGGTGTGGTCATCACTTGCAAAGGTGACGGAGATGTATGAATCTTATCCCCATAGATTTGACATTTGTGACATTTTCTTGCATAATCAACACAATCTGAATGCATAGTGGCCCAATAGTATCCATATCTCATGATCTTCCTGGCCATAGAAAGCCCATTTGCATGTGTTCCACATATCCCTTCATGCACTTCTTCAAGTATACCTTTTGCTTCTCGGGCATCCACACATCTCATCAAAACTTGATCACTACCTTTTTGTACAGAACTTCCCCATCTAATACATATCCGGCAGCCATTCTCCTTATTGTCTTTTTATCGATCTCAGACGCACATTGTGGGTAAGTTTGATGCTTGATGTATTGCAAAATATCATAATACCATGGACGACCATCTACCTCTTCTTCGATATCATAACAGGTGCCGGGGTATTATACATTTGCATATTAATTGGCATCATGTCAACTCTTCTATTTGCTTGGAACATTACAGCAAGTGTGGCCAAAGCATCAGCCATTTGATTATCTTCTCGAGGGAGATAATTGAAAGTGACATCTTCAAATTCTTTTACCAATTCAAGGATCAATCTTCGGTATTCCACTAACTTTAGATCCTTCGTCTCCCATTCTCCTCGCAATTGATACACCACTAGTGAGGAGTCTCCATATACTTGGAGCACTTTGATTTTCTTTCTATAGCTGCTCTTAACCCCATGACACAAGCCTCATACTCTGCCATATTATTGGTACAAAGAACTCCAATCTGCTTGTAAAAGGAATAGACATTTTCTGGGGAAATCAGTACTGCTCCAATTCCTTGTCCTAAAGCATTAGATGCTCCATCAAAATACAACCTCCAAGATTTATCATCTGAATTTGTTTCCTCCTTGGTTGTGATGCACATCAGATCCTCGTCTGGAAAATTAAAATTTAAGGACTCATAATCATTTGAGGCACGACTTGCAAGGAAATCTGCTATGGCACTCCCTTTGATTGCTTTTTGGTTCACATATACAATGTCAAATTCTGATAACAACATCTGCCATCTAGCCAATCTACCAGCTAAAGCTGGTGATTCCATTAAAATTTCAAAGGGTCAAGCTTAGATATCAACCAAGTAGTATGGTATAACATGTATTGCCTGAGCCTTCGAGTAGTCCATACCAAAGCACAACATAGCTTTGAATTGGCGGTATCGACTCTCACAATCAGTGAACTTTTTACTTAGATAATAGATAGCTCTCTCTTTCTTTCCAGATTCGTCATGTTGCCCCAATACACATCCCATTGAATTTTCAAAGACCGTTAGATAAAGGATCAATGGTTTACCAGGGACTGGTGATACCAGAATTGGAGTTTTAGACAAATATCCCTTGATTATCTCCAAAGCCTTTTGGCACTCGTTGTTCCAAACTTCGGGGTTATTCTTTCGAAGCAATTTGAAAACTGGGTCACATTTTTCAGTTAATTGTGAATGAATCGAGATATATAATTTAACCTTCCTAAGAATCCTCGACTTCTTTCTGTGTACGAGGCGGTGGAAGATCTTGAATGGCCTTACTTTATCTGGATCAATCTCAATTCCTTTTTGACTAACCACGAAACCCAAGAGTTTCCCTGACGTTACCCCGAATGTGCATTTAGTTGGATTGAGTTTCAATTGATTTTCCTCAACCTTTGGAAAAGCTTCCTCAAGTTTGAATGTGTTCACCTTCAGTCCTGGACTTGGCAATCATGTCATCCACATACACTTCAATTTCTTTGTGCATCATGTCATGGAAAAGAGTCACCATAGCTCTTTGGTAAGTTGCCCCAGCATTTTTCAAACCAATGGCATCACTTTATAGCAAAATATGCCCCATAGTCACAAATGTAGTTTTTTCCATGTCTTCAATGTTCATTTTATTTGGTTATACCCCGAGAA